>NW_022196906.1:51306291-51329018 GCF_008632895.1 Mastomys coucha | reverse complement strand
AGGCTTAGGGGAGGAGCCTAGGGAAGGAGCTAGACAGCTTGAGTGTAAGGCTCACAATTAAGACTACTCTACACTTTATCTTCTTCCAAATAATATACCTTCTGAGCTATGTTTGAGTGTGTAAGGTGCATGATTAATAATATCAGGTCTGCTGGGATGTATGGACACCCTATGGCTATAGGGAACAAGGTGGGAAAGATACTCTGTCTAACAACTACTGACTTTAGAGCCAAAGCTGGACTGGTGCAAGTGGCAGAGGGCCATAAATGTGAATTGCCAGAAATAGAGGAGGAAGTTATTACATTTGACTATTGGGACAGGTCTGTGTTTAATATGAGGGAAATCTTCTTTAGTGCAAGGCAATCACTTTGAATTTCTTTGAAGCATTTCTAATGGGTTATTGTGATTTTATGGGTCCTTATTCCCCTTAGAATAGGGGAATAAGTAGGGTCTTTAGAAATGAACCTCCTTTCTGAGTATCATATACACCTACCACTTAAGTATTTTCTGTCATCCTCTATGACTCCACCATAACCCTGGAATTCTCACATCTCCTCTCCAAAGACTTAACAACCAAGAAAACCCCCTAATTGTGGGATCATTCAGCCTAAGTTGCTCGCTCATTCCACACACTTGCTCTGTTCCTTTGTTCTTTGTGTATTCCATCTTTGTAGAGTTGTAAACATACTGATTTTGTTGGCTTTTCTGCTTTGCTTATTTATTGTGCCAAATCTCATTCACTCTGATGGAAAGGCCCCCCCCCTCCCCGTAAACACAAGAAATGTACATGCCACTTGTCCGGTGTATGTTGCTTTGTTTTAGAAACCACACTTTCTTGTAAAGCACAGCGTATCAAACTCAAGAAGTAAGAAATCCACAATGTCTTTTCTGAATCGTACAGTTAACTCTAGTACACATCTCTAAAACAATGCCAATAGAGCCGAACTCATTCATTCACAAAAATGTAAAGAACTTCTCTTATTGGTAAGGCTTTTTAGAGAAATCACAGTTTCTGACCTCAGGCTTCCCATGCTTTGCTGTCATGTTGATGCTCTCAATAAACTGCTAAATGCCATAGCAGAGGAACATGTTAAACACAAATTAGAAGAAAAGACCTAAAAGGTCAACAGTTTTGCACACCAGGAAGTTGAGGGTCTCCTTTAGGAAGCACATATAGGGCCGGGAAGACAGAGATGTTGTAGAAGAAAAAAAAGACAAAAGATTGAACCTCCCGTGGTCCAGAAACCTCAGAAAGACTAGTAAATGTATTCCTCACTAAGAGCAGTGTGTCCTGCAGATGAGTTTTTAAGTGGAGTTATATAGTGGCAGAGCTAGAGAGTGAATGTTTGGGTTTGATTTCAAAGTCATCTGTGTATTTCTCTTTTCTCAATTTCATTTGGATTATAATGTAAATTACATTTTTCCTTTCCCTTTAATTCATTCAAACCACTCACCTACTCCTCCCTGCTCTCTTTCCATTTCACTGGCCTCTTTTCTCTAGAACTTTCTATGACATCATACTGCTTGCTAGCAAGGCAAAATCCTTTACATGTTGTATGATGCCATCCGTATAAAGTTCAAGAACAGGGGCCATTTATCCATGATTGAATAGACCATCCTCCCTTCTCCTTCTACCAAAGGAGACTTCTCTATGTTGCCTAGGCTATTCTTCAACTTGAGGCTCGTCCGGTGAGTCTTCTTTCCCAGCCTCCAGTACCTGAGACTGCAGGATGTGTCTCTGGATGTGTCTATTTTGGGAAGAGAGAGCCATGTGCCAGACAGATTTCACAAGTGTACATACACATCAAAAAAGAAAAAGAAAAAACTTGACTTGCCAGGAATCCCATCACTTGAGAGGCTGAGACAAGAAAGAGATTTGCCATGAGTTTGAAGGCCAAATAGCCTTACTATCTTAAAGAAAGAAAGAAAGAAAGAATCTCACTAAGTTGCATCCTTAATATTTGTGTACTTTATAATACATAAGTACATCCTAATAAAAAGTAAATTAAAGAATATTGAAAATTAATTTCTGTGTTTTCATGTTTTTTAACAGGCTGCCTACTCGAAAAAAATTTTTTTCTCTAAAGAGAAGTAATTACATGCAAGTGACAAAAGATTAGTTTGATGTCTCTTGAATGTACATTTTTACTGTTCTCTGTTTCCGAACAATTCTCAAAAAACCTGGATTTATGGATCTAAGAGGTGTAGAGTTGCTTAGGATTTCTTCAGGAGTCTTTAACTTTTTCTTCTGCCTAGATCCGTCTGAAACTCTGATGAAAGCAAAGTCCGAGAGTTTCCATCCAGCAATGCACACGGCTATAGAACTCCGCATAGGATCTGGGAATGAGCACACTCCTGAATCCTGGACAGAGCCCTCCAGTGCCCAAAGATCTCAAAATAAGGTCTCCCAAGTTAACCTAGCTTCTTTCCTACATTTGAGGGAGAGAAAAAAAAATAGTACATAAGAACGAAAATAGCTAAAAGAAAACAGAACCTAAGTTTTCTAGTGTTCATTTATACTGATACTTCATAACCATTTTAAATTCCATTAGCTCCCTGTGCCCCCACTTCTCCATCTGCTGAGTCTGTGAATTTAAAAATGTCTCTAAAACTTTGTATCTAATCCCTCCTGATTGAATTAATCAGAAGCCTGTCAGAATTTACCTTTTACTTGAGAATAATCTGTCCCAAAACTGAGTTCCTTACATTAAGTAAAATTATCTTACTTTTCAGACTACCTCAAAACCCAGAACTGAAATAAAATGTAATATGACCCAAAAATGAAGGTGTTATTCCTTTAATGAAGCTGAATCTGAAGTGTTGCCTGTATTTACTCTCTGCTCTGGTATTTAAAATGCTGCTCTATACTGGTATTTATCTTTGCTTTAAAAACCTTTGAATGATGGTTTCTGGCCAAACATTAGATTCTAGTCTGGCCCAAGAAATTTCTGTAATTCATACCCACACAGTTTTCAGTTTGAAAAAGGATTCCTGCTCCCAATCCAATGGCTGTGAGATGTGAAAGACAACCCCTCCCTCAAAAAAAAAAAGCCTTTTCTATTTTTCTGTACAACTATCCTTTGTTTTTCTTCCCCCATGGATGAAAACAGACATTTATCAGACACTTCACAGTATGTATTAGTAACTATTCTAAAGACATTACATTATTTAATTCACGCTTCGCAACTATTTAAATGTCTCCTTAAAAAAAGAAAAAAAGAAAAAAACGATGCCTGTTTTATAAAAAAGGTTCTTAAGGGCCCAAATAACTTAACCAGGTCATATAAATTGAACATCAGATGCAAACATCTGGCTGCAGTTCCTGATACTGTACTTCCTGCTGTGGGGAAATTAACCAAGGCCCACTGAAACCTGGGAAATGGATACTGCTGGTCTGTTTCTCATGCAAAGTTTTTGTTTTTGTTTTTTTGTTTTTTTTTGTTTTTTTTTTGAGATACAATACTGTATTGTTTTGCTCCAAAATCCAGGCTCTCCCCCACTGATGGAAGCCCAGACAGATGGAATGGCCAAGGAACTTCCCGCCAGGAATCAGACTGAAAGGAAAAGGCAAAGTGCTGGTGAATTGGGGTTCTATTCCCAAAGGTATGGCGGCAAAGGTAAAGGGGCCCGCAGGCGTCTCAGGGCCCCAGCGTCTGGCTTGCGGGCGGATTCTAGTAGGAGGCAATTGCAAGGTCCCGCCCCCAGGGCAGCACGCCCCAATCAGCAACGGGTATAACGCTCTGGACCCGCCTCCGCCCCCGCGGCCATATAAGGCAGGGCCTGGCGGGCTTCAACGTCGCAGTAGTCTCAGACTTCAGGCTGGGTTTGTGGAGCCCCAGCCGCCTCCGCTGACGCCCCCCCCCCCGCCCCCCACAAGCAGCGCCGCCCCTCTGTGGCCGCCGGTGAAGCAAGGCTGCCAAGCCCGGGCTCCGCCTGTCTCCCTCCTCGCGGCTCTCCGCGTCCTCGCCGGGCGGGAGCGATGCGGCTGGGCCCAAGGCCCGCGGCGCTGGGGCTGCTGCTGCCGCTGCTGTACGCCGCGGTGGCCGGCGCCAGCAAGGCGGAGGAGCTGCATTATCCGCAGGGCGAGCACCGGGCAGACTACGACCGCGAAGCGCTGCTGGGTGTCCAGGTGAGGATGCCAGGTTGGGTTACGCATCGCCACGGGCTTTGTCCGGTGACAAAGCGGGACGATCGGGAGAGGCCTTAGAAAGAGCGGCCTGACAATGGGGTCCGGGCGGGGCTCAGCTTGCGCTCTAGGAGACCCTGAGGCCTGTAAAGCTGGTGGTGGCACTGTTGCAGTCCAAGAATTAGTTAGATTCTTTCTATTCCTGGATCCAGGGATAGGATCACTTAGAGTAGTAGTCGAGGCGTATTGAAGAGAAGTGTGGGTCATTCTGAAACCACTGGGGCTAATGAAGCATGTGGTAGCTCTGTTTCCCTCCACCATTACACCCCTACTGATTGTAATGCTTGATTCTCCTGTGTGTGGTTTCCCTCCCCAAAGGAAGACGTCGATGAATATGTTAAACTTGGCCACGAAGAGCAGCAAAGACGATTGCAGTCGATCATAAAGAAAATTGACTCGGACTCTGATGGTTTTCTCACTGAAAGTAAGGACTTGTCTTGCACCACCAACAATGGAGAAAGCCCTTTGTAGGAGATTAGTGTACATTTTAAAACTGTTGTCTGTTGAGTTCTAGTAGATTGCTGGTGTTCTAACAAGCTAAAAATACTGTGATATGGAAAATAGGTCTTATGCCTAGAAGGTGGGCTTCGAGGAGAACCAGTGCTTTCCTCCAATGGTATGTAAACATTACTGGCCATAAGAGGATAAGTTTGCCAGTCATACCTTGAGACATTCTCTTCCTCACATCACTTTTCTCAATGTCCATAATATGGTTCATTTTAGAGACATTTGCCCAAACCCTTCTCAGCACGTCAAATGATACAGTGCTCCTTCGGTACGCAGAATTTTAAGAATCTGCATTTATTAGGTTATTATAATGATGAGCAAATAGAAAACATCCTATCAAATGTGAATTATATCAAAACATTAAAAAAGAGTTGGTGCTGATGGGGGCTTAAAACCAGCTTATCCATCTCTTCATAGAGATGAAGAAAGTCACATACAGGAGGGAAAATCTTATTTTCAAATAAATGACAAACCCAGGAGTGGAATTCAACTCTTAGTCTTAATTCAATTTTTAATGTTCTTCATCCAAAACAAACAAGAAAAGAGTGCTCTTAGGTATGTTCTTAGGCAGAAATGGAATGTACAGTGTAAAAGAATGTCCTAAATAAATTGCTAGCAATTTCCTCCTCCCTGTTTGATTCAAGCAAGTCTTGAATCTTTCAATATTCTATCTATACTATCAGGTATTTCAGGTTGATCTTTTGAAGGTTCAGAAATTTGTCTTTGTGACAACAAGCTGCTTGCCGTATCTCTCCTTTAAATGTTGTTCAGCATCCAGATAATGAAGTTAAGGAAGAGGGAAATACAGTGTATGCTGACAATACATAGTCACATTGGTGCCCTCAACGTTTGTTCTTGTTAAACCATGATGAAACCTATAGAAGGATATTGGTCTGTCTTTTTTACAAATGGAGTTTATCCAGAAGACTTTCGTACTTGTTGGGATCTAGATGTGCTTAAACAGTGTGATCTTCATTTTTTAGGTAAAGAGCTTAAAAGGTAAACTATCATTTAGGGCCAAGCTGCAATATGAGCCTGTGCTTCTGGTCCCTGATACTTTCTGTTTTCTACTGTGCTCCACTAAATCCTTTAAGAGGAAGAAAGATTCATGGTGCTTAAGGAAACACAAGTCTCTGGAGGACCCTTAAGAGAACGTTACTGATTTGAGTTTTGAGGGCCAGGGCTGGTAGTCTAAAGCTGGGCCCAAAGGCCCTGAGGCACACTTAAACCAAAGAGTGAAGGCCAGCTTGGGCAATAGGGAGAGACCCACAACTTTAAAAATAGTAAAAGTTCTTAAGTGGTAACAAAACACCATTGTTAAAGCTCTGAAGCCAAAAGCAGGTGAGGATCTATAGACTCATAGCTATGAAACCTTGGGCCTTTCTGAACCTCAGTTTTATTAACTGAAATAATGGTGATTTTAAGTTGGGTCAATGGACGGTTACATAATAAATATTAGGGTTTTGGAGTGGGGGGTAGAGATCATCTGTGCATGTACCTGAGCCATGTACAAGCCAGCAGAGAGGCAGCAGTCGTTAACACTAGCGGTACATTACCTTTAAACCAAGTGCTGTATACTCATGCTCATCTTGCAAATATTTGTTGTAACCTCCTCACCTCTCTTCTATAATGCACTGTAATAATTGCCTTGGTGAAGAAATCATGAATCTGAAAAGGGGCATTTGAAATTTTTGAACTTGTTCTCCACACCTTCAGATACCAAGATAATCCAGGCAGTTATACAAGAAAGGCAGAAATTATCATTACTACTTTGTTGAAATTTCTTCCACATGCAATGATACTTCAAGGAACTATAACAGAACTGCATTTCTTCACCTTCAGGGACTTGACTACTGTTCACAATTCAAACCATGCCTACTAACACATCTTGATTAAGGTGTGGTGGACCTATCTGTAATCAATCCCAACTCTTGGAAGGCAGAGGCTGGAGGATTCTGAGTTTGAGGCCAGTCTAGTCTATGTAGTAAGTTCTAGGCCAATCCAGGTACATAGCAAGACCTTGTCTTAAATAAATAAATAAATCACACACTGTGTGTATAAAATACATATGTACACACATAAATTAAAGAAAAACTTAAACGCATGGGTAGTATAGCCAAGTGATCTAAGAAAAAATGTAAACCTTTTATAAATAATAAAAATTTTTCTAAAGCATTGTAAGATAAATAGCCATTCAAATATTTATACTCCTTAGAGACATGATAATTTCAACATCCTTGGACTCTGCAAGCTCTCCCCACCTCCTTATTTTATCAATACTATTCGGCGAGTTTTCAGGTTTTTCAAACACTGAAGTTACTTTTTCAAAAAATCAGTTAGAAATATTCACTCAGATTGGAATTCTTGTGAACATTTTTGTGCTCTGGGAAATTCTCGTAGATGAACTCAGTCAGTGGATTCAGATGTCTTTTAAGCATTACGCTATGCAGGAAGCCAAACAACAGTTTGTCGAATATGATAAGAACAGCGACGGTACTGTGACATGGGATGAGTACAACATCCAGATGTATGACCGTGTGATTGACTTTGATGAGAACACTGCTCTGGATGACACAGAAGAGGAGTCTTTTAGGCAGGTGAGTCCATGCTGCTCCTTTTGAGCACTTTATCCTCTCTTTATCCTCCTGTTTGAGGAAGCACAGGCAGGCCTGAGCCCCTAGACTGTTGCTTTGTCAATGGGCAGTCACCAGATCCACTCCAGCGGAGGTCACGATGGTCTCCTTTTAGCCAGCCATAGGACTCTTAACTCTAGACATAAGTTATCCCTGCATCTGTTTCCCTTCTCACTGATTTGTCCACATTTCCAGACTTATTCCTTAAGTGCATTTTGGTGATACTAATATATATATACGTGTATATATATGTATATATATAATGTATATATACGTGTATATGTGTGTGTGTGTGTATACAACATTTAATCTTTAAAATAATTTAACAATCAGCTTAATGTCATATTTACATTTTGGGAGGAATAATTCCATCCTTTAAAAAATGAAATAAAAATTTAATTGTAGCAAAGTAACTATAACATTTTTCATTATTTATTGTATATTCCTATTTGGGCACTTGTGGAGGTCAGAGAACATCCTTGGGTATCAGTCTTGCACCATGTTTGAGACAGAGTCTCTTGTTCACTGCATATTCCATGGTAGCTGGCTCTTGAGCTTCTCAAGTTGCACTATGCAGTAAAGAATGCTTTGATCACAGAGTATGTCCTACTTTACATGGGTACCAGGTCCTCACATGTGTGAGTAGGCCCTTTACCCCCTGAGCCATCACCTCTCACATTTACCATTTTACATTTTTTTTAATTGTATTGGCGATTGAACCCAGGGCTTTGTGCATAGTAGACAAGCACTCTACTATGAGGTATTTCCCGGCCCACTTGAACCATTTGAAAGAGTTTTCAATAGTGCTATGTTCATCTTGTTCAACCAGTTGATCAAACTCTTTATTTTGCAAAGCTGGATTCTGTACTCATTGTACCCATTAAACAATAACTGCCTGTTTCTACTCCTACCATTACATCATCTATAAATCCGCCTATTCCAGGTACTTCATGTAAGGAACTCATGTTTGTCTTTTTTATGACTACTTTATTTCACTTAACATAATATCCTCAAAGTTTATCCATGTTTTAGCATATGTCAAAATTCTCTGTCCAGAAAGGACATATTCTAAAAAGACCAGATATCTGCCAGGCAGTGGTGGCACACGCCTTTAATCCCAGCACTTAGGAGGCAGAGGCAGGCAGATCTCTGAGTTTTAGGACAGCCAGGACTATACAGAGAATGCTTGCGTAGAAAACAACAACAACAACAAAATAAACCAAAAAACAAAAAGACCAGATAGTCTAGTGGGTGGGTAGGTGGGGGCGTGTGTCTCTTGGCCATATTTTGTATATCTTCTTGGATTCTTTCTTTTTTATTATTCTTTGAAATTTTCATACACTTACATAGTGTGTTTCAACTGTCTACCTATCTTTTACCTCTTCCCAACTTCATGCCCTGGCTTTTTTCTCTTCAGATTTTGCTTTTGATTATCTTGGCTACATTCCCAGAAATGAGATTATTGGATTGCCTCTGTTTTTAGTTTTTTGAAGGTACTGCAGTGTAGTTTTCCATAGTGCTGCATTATTTATAATGACTCATTTCTAAAGATCCACCATACAGTCTGTTGAGTGTTGAGTTTTAGTCTTGTTTAAGCAAATACGCAGCTTAAACAGAAATGAGAAGAACTTTTTTGTTTTTGTTTTCAGGACAGACTTTTTCTGTGTAGTCCTAGCTGTCCTAGAACTGACTCAATAGATCAGGCTGGCCTCAAACTCAGAGATCCACCTGCTTCTGCCTCCCAAGTGCTGAGACTAAATGTGTGCACCGCCACTGCCAGGTAAGAAGAGTTATTTTTATTGAGTTTTCATGAAGAACTTTTCAAGACCTCTAGGAAGTCTGGTAAACCAAAAGTATATCAATGTAAATGACTATATGCTCAAAATTAATATTTCAAAAACATTTTAAATGATTTTTTTATGTAAAAAAGAATAAAAATAAACAAATACCTTGTGGTAAATGATATGTCCCAGAACTTGTTGAGGTACTTGGAAATCATTTGAGCCTTTCTGCTTCATTTGCATATGTACCTATTAATTTTTATAATGGTCATCATTTATCATTATATACAGTATTTATTTTAGAATTGCACTGGCTAGGTGAACTATATATAAGCTATTATTAATTCCAGCTTTGTGTTTGTCTGCTAATGATTTGGTACTTGTTTGTTTGTTTGGGGGAAATTTTTTGTTTGTTTTTGTTTTTATTTTGTTTTTGGTTTTTTGAGACAGGGTTTCTCTGTATAGCCCTGGCTGTCCTGGAACTCACTCTGTAGACCAGGCTGGCCTTGAACTCAGAAATCCACCTGCCTCTGCCTCTCGGGTGATGGGATTAAAGGTGTGTGCCACCACTGCCCAGCTACTTGTTTGGTTTTTTGAGACAGTCTTATTTTGTAGCTTTGGCTGTCCCACAACTCCCTATGTAAACCACTGTTCCTCAAACTCACAGAGATCCACCTCTCTCTGCCTTTGAGTGCTAGGATTAAGGAATGCACCAGCACTCCTGGCCTATAGTTACTCTAAACCTGTCCATATGTCACTCGTGTACAGGTTAAGGTTTCTAGCCTACAAGCCAATCTTCCTGGCTTCACACCCAGCCCTACCACTTAACAGTTGCTCCCTTGGCTCAGTTTCCTCATCTCTAAAAGTGGTATAATCCCCCTGAGGATAACAATAGTGTAGGGAAACAATATACGGTAGCAGTTATTCCAACTGCTGACTACTTCATTTCTAGGTGAAAGAATATTGTAAAAGAAGCAGTACTTAGGAGATGGAAGCAAACCATCTCAAGTTTGAGGCATTACTATCTTGGGCCAGTGAGATGACTCAGTGGGTAATGATGCTTGCTGCCAAGACTTAGGACCTGAGTCTAATCTCCAGGACCCACATGGCAGATGAAGAGAACTAACTGTCACAGTTGACCTCCAAACATGTGCTTTGATGCCACCTCCCAAATACATAAATAATAATGTTTTTTAAAATGAAATAGAGAATTAAGAGGTGGGTTAGTTATTAAGACTAACTCTTAAGGCTACTCTTTCAGAGTACACAGGTTCAATTCCCAGCACACATGTGGTGGCTTATAGCCTTCTAAGACTACAGTATCAGGGCTTTGATGTCCTTTTCTGGCCTCTGGAAACATCAGGCATGTATTTAGTACACTGACATACATGCAAACAAAACACCCATAGACATGGTTTGTTTTTAATCTAACGTAATAAAAAGACTGTCTCACAAACAGAAGGAACATGTACACTTCACAGAAGTTTATATTTAATAAAAGTGTGTAGGCATTTGTTTACTTCATCAGCTTTAAATTAGTTAGGATTTAATTTGTAGGAAGAAGGTAAACTTTTTGCTTCCCTTTTCCTTATTTGAATTTTTATTTTCCAGCAGCCTAAAAGGACTGGACTGTAGCTCAGTATTCAGTGCTGGATGGTACTCAGGAGAAGACAGATGCTCATGAGATCTATGAGTGTGTGTTCTCCTCAGCACCATTAGAGTTCTGGAGCTTTTCCACCAAAAAGTATATGTCTGTGTGCACAAGCACCTGCATACTTGAACACACTCAGAAGGTATATGTGTTTCAGTGTTCTTGGGAAGGAATTTTGTATAAGATGTGATGGTGTTGACATTAGTCTTTGTTTTGGAGAATATATTACACATTTATGGAAAATAAAAATAGTCCTTTATAAAGATGTCTTGTTCCAGTGCTGTTCTCCTCAAGTGCTCAGTACATGCTGCTCTAAGACTGTCTTTTGAGAATGAGCTAGGGGGCTGGAGAAATGCCTTAGAAGTTAAGAATGTTTGCTGCTTTTTCAGAGGACCTGGCGTGGGTTCCCAGCATCCACAAAGCTTTGTCACTCCAGTTCCAAGGGATTGGGGTGTCCTATTCTGGCCTCTGAGGGCTCCAGCCCTAATGCACTACACATAAACTCATGTAAGCACACACACATACATAGACATAAATATATGTTAATAAGTACAAATTTTTTAAAGAATTCATTAAATGAATCATAAGTGTCCAACTGGAAATGATACCCCCAAAGCAAACACTTACCAATAGGAACCCTATTGGCTATTATTTGACTAGGACTATCACTATCTTTTTGCTGTTCTAGTCATATTTTTTTAAAGAATTTGATGACTTGTAACTTTCAAAAATTAGTATAGAATATAAAGACAAACCCAGAGAAAATGTGCATTCTCCAAAATATAAAGAGCCTGGGTATGATGGTATGTGAGTTCTAGACAGCCAAGGCTACACAGTGAGAACCTACCTCAACAAATAAACTATAAAGGATGAGGAACGAGTTACAAACTGGAAATCAGACAAGAATAAAGTAGCCATAAAAAGCAGTTATCTGTGCAAAATAAAGTTCTCTATTGAAATCTAGTAGAAAACTAAAATCAGATTGTGCCTCTTATTTTTGATGAGTTGCCATATAAAGAATATAGGCAACTTACAGTAATCACCTCTTCACTTGTGAAATACTTTGCTGAAAAAGTTCTTCTGAGTAGTATGAAGAACATAAGTTAGTAATTTAAGCAGAGTGATTGGAGATTGGGAAGTACCTGGCAAAGTTCAGAATTTTAACTTTCAACTACTAAATATATATATAAGCAACATTTATTTATATAAGATAATCATTGCATGCTTATTGTTAAGACCTAGAATTTTATCTTAGGATCATAAATTATATATTTTCTCATGTAAAATAACATTTGTTTACCCCCCCAAAAATTGCAGTTTTGTTCTTTATAAATTTCTGTATAAAAAAATGATTATAATATGGTTTTCTTATTACTGTATTTTGCCTTCAAGTACAGTGGTTCTCAACCTTCCTAATGCTGTGACCCTTTAATATAGTTCCTCATATTATAGTGACCCCAACCATAAAATTATTTTGTTGCTACTTCCTAGCTGTAATTTTGCTACTGTTAAGAACTATAATATAAATATCTGATATGAGACTCCTATGAAAGGGTCATTGAGACCCAAAGGTGTCTCTGCCCCCAGGTTGAGAATCACTGCTCTAGTAGACTATAAGAAATTTACAAATCGAGGCCAGCCTGGTCTACAGAGTGAGTTCCAGGACAGCCAGGGCTACACTGAGAAACCCTGTCTCATAAAACAAAAACAAAAAAAAAAAGACGAAGAAGAAAGAAAAGAAAAAAATTTATAAAAATAAAATGAGAAGGTTGAATTTGTGAAACTTTCACTATTGTTTTTTTTTTTAATTTACAATTCAAAATATATATATTGACTCATTTAATATGAGTCACTTTTTTGATAGATTTAAGGATTTTTTAACTCTTTTTTATGGGTATGAGTGTTTTGCTTGTGCGTGTGTCTGTGTGCCGTGTGCATGCCTGGTGTCCTCAGAAGTTAGAAGAGGGCATAGGATTCCCTGGAACTGGAGTTACAGAAGGTTGTGAGCTGTCCTACTATGCTGGGAATCAAACCTTGGTTCTCTAGAGCAGCCAGTGCTCTTAACCCCTGAGCCATCTCTACAGCCTCAAGAGACATAATCTTAAAATGTAGCCCTGGCTATCCTCAAACTTGTGATCCTCCTGCCTCAGCTTCCCCAATGCTGGGAATGCAAGTGTGTGGCGCCATGCCCAGCAGTATGCACTGTTATTTAATTGCAACCAAATGGCGGTGAAATACGACCCTCCCCCAAACTCTAGGCCTTTTTTCTCCTTCCTGTGCTTTCTCCTTCCTTACTCCTTTCTGCTTGTTGAGAGAGCTTTTCTTTCCATAGGCAAATTTGGCCAAAGTTAGCTCACTCTGCTAAACTTTTTTTTTCCCCCAAATCGAAGGGTTCTTTCATAAGGAAATCTAAACAAATAGTGTTTTAAACAGTGACTTATTCAAAAGACTTGGTTGGTTCTACACAGGACCTCAAATTCTTGTTTATTTCTCCCAATGTTAAACCTGACTGTCAAATAAAATTACTTGATCTAAAATATTTAAAGTTATGAAACATAAATGCAGCTATCAGAATCAGGGTTTTAAACTGTTATAGTTGAGAGAATATGGCTGGCTTGTAGAGTCTAGATGTTTGAAAACCAAATCCTTTAGGGGAGGCATGAACCTCTCCACTGGGTGTCAGTAAAATACCTACTGTTGAAATAAATGACTGCTGACTAAGCTATTTTGAAAAAAATTAACAATGGTAGAACACATATGTTAAAAATGGCTAAAAAATCATTTGTAATTACATTTTAAAAGATAAAGTTTACTATATGCAAGCTCTTTAGCACAGAAGGCTATTCCCAGAATATTAAAAATTAAAAGTGTGTGGGTTAGTTAGCAGCATTCAAAGCTGGTGATCACAGAATCATCCTAAAGTACCCTTAAGCTGAATAGTTTCTATACTTGAATACACTTTTAAAAGGAAAACAAAAAATGTTTATTTAACTTCCAGGACAAATAATTAGCAGAATGAAGAGCCTCCACATACGGTATCAGCAGTAAGATGAGTTTCTCAAAATAAGAGACCATTTTGCTGAAACATGTTAACATATTTTTGTGTGTGTTCATGTTTTTGTTTGTTTGCTTGCTTTTGAAACAGGGTCTTTTTTTTTTACAGTTATTTTTTATTTTTTATTGTTTTAAGTAGGTTTGATGTTGCGATTGTGACCAGATACCTAAGATAAACAGTACTAAAGTAGGAAAAGTTTTATTCAGGTTTGTAGTTTGAGAAGTTACAGTCCATGGCTAGATGATTCCAATGCTTTTAGTGTTTGCTGAGGCAGAGCATCCTGGCCAGCAGGAAAGCAGATAGGACTGAGGACAAAGTGTCCATTTCAGAATGTGTCCTTAGTGATGTACTTCCTCCGCTGAGATCCCCCCTCTCAGTCGGACCCCTCAGCAGTGCCGTCACATTGTGGTACGGGGATTAACCCACAGATTCAGCCAGAACCTCCTGAGGTACTGACTAGTTTTCCAGTCACCCAGTAATTAACACTGTAAATCAAGCCTTCAGCACACAGAGGAGGAAGAATTTGATCTCTGGGAGCTGGCTTCTAGAAGGTTCCTGCAGACTGCTCTTTGCTGTTTCTCTCTCCTGTTGCTCTTACGATTCTGAAGTTTGAAACAGGGTCTTAATCATATGTAGCCCTGCTAGCCTGGATCTCGGGCTGGCATTGAATCCGTAGAGATCCACGTGCCTCAGCCTCCTAAATGATGTTAACATATTTTTGAAAAATCATTTAGAGGACAAAATTTTTAAAACTCTGCCAAGATGTAAGTGATAGTCTTATGTTTATTGTTTTGGAAGCATTCCAGAATTGCTGGGCTTAATTAAATATCTATGGCTTTTATTAAACCACATTATCTCAGTTATTCTGTTAACAGTCTAGGACTTTATTGGTTTAGGGTTGGTTGGTTTGTTTATTTGTTTTGAGATGGGACCTGGCTTTTTAGCACAGACTGGTCTCAGTGTCTGGAGAGCTAAGATCACTGGTGTGTGCCACCGCCCCTGCCTAACGCTTATACTCTATTCAGTACACTTCAGGGCTACTATTTGGGTTTCATGGTAACAGCTGTCATACAAGCTTCTTAGAGATTTTTTTTTTTCTAATTTATAGAAGCAGCCAAAGAGGTTGAGCAGTTACCTTCCATGCACAGTTAGTGTCTTGCTAGAACCAAGGTCAGGATCTATCTGACTGTGGTGCCTTTGTCTCTATGTTACCTTGTATGGATGTTTGTGATTAGCTCCTCCTACTTTCAGAAGGCTATTGTAAAGATAAATACGATAATGTATAAAAATGTACATTAAATCTCATGTCATATGTATTTATCAAAGTATTTTTTAATGCTGACTTGGTACTGAGATCCTTAAATTTGTTCGTTCTTTCTTTTTTTTTTTTTTTTAAGCTTCATCTAAAGGATAAGAAGCGATTTGAAAAAGCTAACCAGGATTCTGGTCCTGGTCTGAGTCTTGAAGAGTTCATTGCATTTGAACACCCTGAAGAAGTTGATTATATGATGGTAAGGAACAAGCTTAGCAGAATATTGAATGACTAAAAGCTATGCCAAGTTGTTAAAATGAGTTGTAAAACAGCAGAATGTGTAGACTTAACAGACTCAAAATGTTCCAATACTCTTAAGAGAGGCTTCTGGTGATGGCCAGATGGGGGGAGGAAGGAAGAAAGGACGTTGCTTTTCATCTGTGTGTCCATGCAGCAGTCTTTCTGTGGCTGCCTCCTCTGTCAGAACCATCAAGGCCTTTCAGTCTTTTGTAGTTTTCAGACAGATTTTGTTCTAGGTGTTTGATGCTGTGTCATCCAAGCTCTCATGTGCTTTACACTTACAAGAACTTTTGGTCTGAAAGAATGGATTGCATTTTGATTGGTTTTCATAGGGTGGGAGTGGTGCTGCTGTACTTTTGCAATGTTACACATAGTAAGTCCTCTCATCACCTGAGAACCTAAAGAACAACTGGCCTGGGAATGCCATTCAGTAGCTTGCACAAGGCTTCAGACTCCAGCACCACAAAAAAGTGATGGATCAGCTCTTTGACCCTGAATGGTTGGGTTCTAGTTTAATTATTCTAACACTTCTTGAGAAGACTTATTTCCCATCACATAATAAGAAAACTTTAATGACAATACATGCATACTGAGGTCTGCTGTATGGCATAAACCTCCAGCTATGTGGTTTCTTTCTTGAGCATTTTATTGAGGGAGGTGTAGCTTTTTGTTGAGTAGGTAATGACTAGAATCTGCTCTCTTGAATAACAAACAGGCACATCTTTCTCCATAGCTCAGTGGCAAGGCTGTGCTATTAGTGCCACTTTGCTTGTCATTGTGAAGTTTCTAATTTCTCACTTGGCACAAAGAACATGACCTAGTTTAAGATCAATGCTAGGTGTAATTTAAATGCCAAAGCTAAGCCGGACCAAGCTAATTGAGTTCTAGAAAAGCAGGCAGAGGATACTGGACCTTGACTTTTTAGAGAACAAGGAACAGTTGACTGGAAATGGAGAGAGCAATTAAATAACAGGCATTATGTAATAGGAGCCTGGCAGGGAGATGAAATAGATTTCATCAATGCTTTGAAGACCTTGTAATAGCAATGTCAAGAATGTTGGTTTATAAGTATTAAGAGAGGTTGAAGACCCTGAAGTTTTCAGCTGGTGTAAAAGTGACAAAAGCCCTACCTTTGACACAGTGGGATGCAGCAGATGGAGCCCTCCTTGATGGTGCTGTCTAAACTGTGGTGGAGCTAATGGCAGCACATGAGACATGTGATCTCAGTGTGGAGTCTCACTGAGAGCAGCTTCACTGACTCCTTTTTACTTACCTCGCTTGGTTTTGCACAGCCTTCTCCCCCTCTTAAGGGTATGTTGGTTCTAGGAAAGGGCAGGTATATAGGATCAGTTAAGTGATTTTTATTGTGGATTCAAGTTAGAATTTAGTCTGAAAGGTTTGTTCTGTTATATGTTTGTGGTACTGGGAATTGAACATAGGCTTTTGCATATGTTACTTAGCTGGTCCTTATAAATTGGTAATCCAGCCTTGAACTCATTGTGTAGTATAGACAGACCTTGAGCTTTCAATCCCCCTGCCTCAGACTCCCAAGTTGCTGTGATTGTACGCCTGCTCTACCATGGCCTAGCTTTGAAATATTTTCATTCATGTAGTTCTAAAAATTCTTTTAAAGTATGGCAACATTATTAAAATAAATCTGTTGTTTTCCCAAGCATATTGCTTGAATTTGGGAATTATCATTTTGATCAGTGATTTTTTTTTTAAAGATTTATTTATTTTATGTATATAAGTACACTGTAGCTATCTTCAGATGCACCAGAAGAGGGCATCGGGTTTCATTACAGATGGTTGTGAGCCACCATGTAGTTGCTGGGAATTGAACTCAGGACCTCTGGAAGAGCAGTCAGTGCTCTTAACCACTGAGCCATCTCTCCAGCCCTTGATCAGTAATTCTTAAATTTTGTTGGATTTCAAACTCCCTTCTTTAAAAATATGATTTATAATTTTTTTTAAAAAATAAGGTTTATAAATAACCTGTAGCACTATCTTAGAAGAAGTGTATATAGACCCACCACCCAGAATATTAGCTTTATGAGATTCTCATATGTTTTCTCTAAAACTAATCCTTGGATCCCTACCTAACCTCTTCTACATGCAAAGTTTATACAACTGGATTTTTGAAAGAACAATATGTGTGTTTCAATGTTGCTTCATACAGTTTAAGTAAAGTCCTTGAATTTGTCTAGACTGGAGATTTGAGTCTCTATTTACTTTCATTACAGTTCAAATTCTAAAGTTTGGATTGAGAGGCTTAAGGAGCAACAGGTAGTGAAGACATGAGAGACTAGACAGGGCAGTAATTAAAAGTAAAGCAAAGCTCTGGGGATGAGCTCATCACAGAAAATACAGGAGATGGATCCAAGAAGAAGCACATCAGGGACTTGGGCGAAGGGCAGGAGCTGAGAAGTGAGAGCTGAAAGAGAGAAACGCTGTACAGTAAGACAGATGGAGGATTGGTTGCTCAGTGAGAGCTTGGAGTAAGTGAGGGACAGATTTAGACTGGAGAATGAATATAGGCTTAGAAGTAGTAGAGAGACTGAGTTTGGAAATCAAGAGCTGTTGTTTTCACCCTGTGTGCCAAGGTCATGTTCTTTGAAAGCCCCTACTGGATTGCAGAGCTAATAGAAATAAAAGGGGGGCTAGTCAGAAGTGGCATTCTTTTTCTTATATACATATTTAATAAAAATATTTTTGGGGCTGGTGGGATGGCTCAACGGATAAGAGCACTAACTGCTCTTCCGAAGGTCCTGCGTTCGGATCCCAGCAACCACATGGTGGCTCACAACCATCCGTGATGAGATCTGATGCCCTCCTCTTCCCTTTCTTCCCTCCCTCCCTCCCTCCCTCCAGCTCCTTCCGTGCTCCCCATCACTCAAATGGAAAGCATCTGTCTTTGATGAGTAATTGTCACATATGTATATGTATGCATAAGTATATAGGTACACCCTGCTGAGTGCATTTTTGGTGTGTGTGTGTGCGTGCACGCACAGTCTCAGGGATGACCACTTTGTATTGAATACTCACTCAGTTAGGGTGCTCATCCCTGAAGAGCAGTCATTAGTTTCCTGTAGTTCTTTGTCTAGCAAGAGACCCTGTGAGACTTTCAGAGATGGCATTCTTGAGAGGGAAGAGACAGTACAGAAGACAGGAGACTATGCTCAGTGCTGAGGGTGCTTATGGGAGTGACACAGTATTCTTCACAACACGAAAGAATAAAGATGTAACATTTAAAATCACTCAGTACTTGGGGTTTATTCTTACTTCTGAGTCCTGGAATTTAGAAATTGTTTCTTGTAAGTATGAGCAACCAGAATAATTATTTATGAGAAATTTCTGCAATGGGATCTGTCAAGATAAGATTACAGTGTTTGTGACAAGTATCTTTTCTTTGAATGAACGTGCAATAGGAGTTCGTCATTCAAGAGGCTTTGGAAGAACATGACAAAAATGGCGACGGGTTTGTTAGTTTGGAAGAATTTCTTGGCGATTACAGGCGGGATCCAAGTAAGTAGCCTGAGGGTGATAGAGAAAGAGTGGGTTGGGATTAAGGGAAGAACAGAGTTTATTGAGTACTGTATAACAAGAGGAGCCGGCTCAGCATCACAAATTATCTGACACCCTGCCTTGCTTGTTTTTATTCCATGTGCAGTTTCAAACATCTTCCTTCCTTTTCTAACAAATACAATGCCATTGTCAATTCAAATGTAATGCCATTGTCAATTCAAAGAGGAAGGAAGGTTGTTTTTATAAACATACTCCTATACCTTTGCATATAGGTCTTGAGAAGGGACATAAAATAATTATGTATACTATATTAGTGTATACATGTATATATATACATACATACATATATATATATATATTTTAGTAGTATAGGCTAGATGAAGTAAGTTTGACTGTAAAGAGAATACCCTTTCTCTAAGCTATTGTCCTTTACCACAGTTGTTGCTTACAATTTTTTAAAAATACAGTTTTAAAGTTATTTCCTGGTTTATTATTGCAAATGAAACATAAGTAAGGCATTGCAGTACAGGGACATGTAAAACAGTCACATGGTGTTACCCTGGACTGGGCATGTATCTGTTTTCAAAATGCTGCCCAGCGTACTGGAGACCCTGGCTTTTAGCCTTAGAACTACACAAACCAGACATGGTGGCACATACTGTAATCCTAGAACGTAGTTTATGGAGGCAGGAGAGTCAGAACTTCAGAGTTGTCTTCAGCTACATAGGGAATTTGAGACTAGTCTGAAGTCTGACCCTGTGTCAAAAAAAATTTTTTTTAATTAAAAATAAATATTACCACTTAAAAATTAGGGAAACTGGAAATCAAGATATGTGGCAACAATTAATGAAAGCACTAATTAACTATGCTGAGTTCTTTTAGCTAATGTCTCACTTTTGGAAATGTTTACATATTTGTCCTTATTTCAGAACTGTTCTGTTAAGTAGTTTTGTTTCTTGGATTTCCTTTTATAGTAAACTTTAAAGTCACTTCCTTTACAGATATATGAAATTGGTTTCATGTGATATTCTTATATATTTGTATTTTGTTTTTGCTTTTTTCTTAAGCTGCAAATGAAGACCCAGAATGGATACTTGTTGAAAAGGACAGATTTGTGAATGATTATGACAAAGATAATGATGGCCGGCTTGATCCCCAAGAGCTGTTGTCATGGGTCGTGCCCAATAACCAGGGCATTGCACAAGAGGAAGTAAGTATCGGAATTCTCAATGCACACTTTGTGTAACTGATAGGAAAGGAAGCTGGAACCTGGACCCAGAGAAAGAAGAAATGGAATTATTTAAGATGAATACATTATTTTGTTTTGAATTAAATGATGAAACTCCTCATATTATCCCCCACCCCCACCGTGAGGGACAAGAAGGTTAAAATTGTATCATGTACTAATCTTAGGACACAGTCCATCGGATGACAGCTGTGTCATACCTTTGGAGCTTCAAGTGGATTATACACTGCTAACCTTGTATTGACTGTGTGTACAGATGCAGAACCCAATAGATTAAGTAAAAGAATAATGAGAGAAGCTGTAGACAGACACAATACATGTGTAATCGTTTTAAAACGTGGAACTTACTGAGCTCCTGGTATACCTATGTGGTTCTGACAAATCACACTAACGTGAGCATTTTCCTTACAAAGATTGATTCTGGACACCTTGTGGTTTGTTTTGTTTTAAAGGCTCTTCATCTGATTGATGAGATGGATTTGAATAGTGACAAAAAGCTCTCTGAAGAAGAGATTCTGGAAAACCAAGACTTGTTTCTTACCAGCGAAGCCACAGATTATGGCAGACAGCTCCATGATGACTATTTCTATCATGATGAGCTTTAGCTCCTGAGTGTGTCCAGCAGAATGGGCCTTTTGTAGTTTGCTACCAGCTTTACTTTTATGATAAAATATGGATGTTGTATTTTACACTCAAGTCTTACCACATCAGATGATCTAAATGTAGATTATAACTTTTGGCCTTTTCAAAGAAAATAAAACAAGAACTTGTCATTTATTTCAATACATATTAAAGGAGTAAACTATTAATATTGTGCCATATGACCACACAGTCTTTCCTAAGTACTCCATCTATGTAGTGCTGTGTTGTGTAATGTTTGAGCTCTGTTTCCACACTTGAAGACATGGAGGACGTTAGACAAGCCTAAACAATAGTATGTAAGTAGCACGTGACGAGGCTGTCAGTGTTTGTTCTTGTAGTAGTAGACTTACTTTTGAAACTGACAAAGGACAGTGTGTTTAGGTTAGTGTTACATAAAACCTTTAAAGGAACCTTTAGAAGAACTTAAACCTCACATAGATGTTGAGAAGTTCTACTTAATTTTAAAATGGTTTCTAAAAAGGGTTTTGTCGTATGAAATAGAACTTTATATTTTTGCATATGTATAGATAGTAATTATATTTAATGTATAACTATAGCATTATGGTAAGTGGAAATTGACATTGTCCAGAACTCTTTACTTTTGATTGTTTAAAAATAAACTGTCCTATCTTTTTATATGTTTGGTTATTTTTTTAATTTTTCCAGATAAATATTAAATTTGGCATGGTTTTCGTTTTATTAAACATTATTCATTACTTTATTAGGTGGTGAATGTTCTTGAGATTGTTAATTATTCTTAGCACATAGTCTTATTTGCCTTTTTTTTTTTTAAATAAAAAGAATTACATTATAATTGAGTGTGCCCCTGAGACATTTTCAATTGCTTGTACGCTGAGTTGCTTGTATGCTGAGTGTGATTTTGCACTTTGGTGCTAAAAATGTTTTTGTTTTGTTTGAGATGCTAGGATCAAGCGCTGGTATTCTAGAGAAATGTTCTGCTACTAAGTTGCATACCCTCTAGTCCCAGAAACAATCTTAAACATTATGGGAGCTGAGAGCCAGCCTTACTGACCACTCATCCACACCAGACAACTGGATTTAATCACATTCAGGGATCAGCATGCCTTTGTTAGAGTGGAAGAACATAGGTGACTAGAAACTAACTTCTAGGGCTTGTGACTTAGAGATAGTTTTTTCTTTGCCTTGTATTCCTTTTATTTATGGGTGAAAAGTCAGTTGAGAATGTGTTGATTATTTTTCAGGTTACCATTTAGGTGACACAGTGTACCTCACCTCACCTCCAGCTCCTTTCTGACAGAGTTAACTACCTGCTCCTGCCCTGCCTTTGCTGATATGTCAGATGTAGGTGCGAACTGTAAAGTTAGCATTAACGCTAGCTGTCTCACCCTAGTAGCTAAGGTTTTGACTCTAACCCACAGCATCGCGCAGCTCTAGCAGCGTAAGAGTTGAGTTACTGTCATCACTCGTCTGTCACTGCTCAACCTAGCTGATATTGTTTAAGATAGCTGTTGTGGTTATCAGGATGGTGACTGATTTTGTTAGTAGATTCTCTAAAGCCCATGTCACAGATGGTGGCGGCCTGTCACATACAGATTTAACTTCAGTCCTTAGCAGTAATGCTTTCACTGAGTTCAGAAGTTAGCATTGTCCACTCAGCATGGATATACAGATACAAAAATGTGTGTGATGGTTAGGGTTTACCAGTATGTGCACTAAGAAAATCATTAAGAAACTGGAGGCAGTGACTGGCTCCAACCAGCTGAGCATAGTAGTCATTGTCACTCCCTGACTAGACAGGGGGCAGCCCCTTTCCTCTACATGGCACTGTGGAGGAGGCTCAGTGGAAATACTAGAGCCACAGAGTCAAATGTCCTTGATTCCTTAGTGGCCACATGGAGAACAAATGGACCCATAGTGGAAATAAGCTTTTTATACACATAATTTTTTTTTTTTTTTTTTTTTTTTTT
>NW_022196906.1:51219775-51306108 GCF_008632895.1 Mastomys coucha | reverse complement strand
TTAAAGGCATGCGCCACCACCGCCCGGCTATACACATAATTTTAATTATGCTAGACTAGAGATTTGGGGATTTTTTGCTGTTTTGGAACCACAGCAGGACTCAGCCCATCCTAAGTGAAGATTAGCATTGAAGAAGTAACATCTATAGGCATCTTAGCAAAAAGGATTTATTGAAACAAAATAGAACTTTTGTTTGTTTGTTTATATTTTTTGAGAGAGTACACCCAGGTGGGCCTTGAACGTGTCCTCTTGCTTCCCCGCACAGTCACACAGCTCCTGCTGTCCATGTCTTGCCCTGCAGTAGAGTAGTCATGACAGTCCTCACTAACTCACTGTCATCCAAAACTCCTCTTGCACAGTAAGATTTGTTCTTGGTGTTCTATGTAACACAGCTGTGTAGTATGTATCACAAGAATAGTTTCTTTGTCCTTAAAGATGGTGCTGCAATGGGGTATAGCAGCACAGGCTTGTAGCCCTGCGCTGGCTAGTGGAGTGCTTGCTAGCATACACAAAACATTGAGTTTGATTGCTAGCACTTCATAAGATTGGGTAGAGGCAAAAGGATCAGAAATTCAGTTTTTATACTCACTACTCTCTTAAAAACAACAAAAAAAAGAAGAGGTAGAAGCCACAACTTGGATCTATACAACCATTGTAAAATAGTTGGAGGAGATTTTTAAGTCTTCTATGTAGCCCTAGTTGACCCGGAACTTGCTATCTAGACATTCTGTCCTTGAGTTGGGTGATTCTTTGCCTCTGCTTCCTAGTGACACTACAAGTGTGCAACAATCACATCCAACTTCTCATGGCTCTTAGTTTTTACCTTTGTGGGTCTTTTAAAAATAATCTGCTTTTGTTCTGTGTGCTACAGAGAGTTTTCTGAGACCAGATTCTAAATGAAAAGAAAGCATCAAAATTTTGTTGGGTGCTGGTTTTGCTTGCAAACACAGGTAAAGAGATGGTCCCATTCCAGGGAAACACTGAAGCAGAAGCCCACTCCAGTGTGAACTGCTGGTCTACCTGAACTCTGTTTGTTTCATCTATAACACATAATATCATGCAAATGCTGTATTTTGTGAACATACCAGTAATATAAAACACGATTCAAGTTAATCAGGGACCACCTTGATGGTGTAAGGAGGAAGGCGAGGGAGACTGGGCTATTACTAACATTTTACTTGATAGTCTTTGGTCTGTTCCTTCAGCCTTTCTAGTTCATAATCCCAGCAGAAGCGAACTAGCAACAACCCAACAGAGCAAAGCAGCAGTCACTGGGCACTTGAAGGAGGAAAGAGAAGGGGGTGAGTGGTGCTAATGTGGCTGTCCTGCTAACTTAAGAACCTGACAGGCATATGACTTTAAAAATGTCATGTGGCAAAAACAAATAGCAGAGAAGCTGAGCTAGAAGTCCGTGTAGGTTGTCCGTGGTAAAGTGGAAGAAACACAAGTTCAAGTGGAGGTTCTGCTGTCTTCGCTGTTGCATCTTCCAGGCCTGCAGATTAGCACACAATAGACAGTTACTGAATCCGAGTACTAATGAAGTGTGATAACTGGTATATCCATCACACTATTTTTTAACTTTTTATTGATTCTTTGTGAACTTCATATCATATACCCCAACCCCATAATCAAATTGACCCTCCACCCTTGCTACCTATCCCCCAAAGAAAATAAAAAATATTATATAGAATAAAAAGAAATCTTGTGGAAGTTGTTCTGTGTCCCACAGTATACCCTTTGTCCACACATCTTTGCTTGCAAATGTTTGTTGCATTGAGTCACTCACTGGTCTGTTTCAAGGCCCCGGCTTCTGCTCTGCTATCTATCCTAGATCCTCATGGGAACTCCTCTCCGATATCCTGTTGTTGCCCTGTGTCATGGAGAGCCTGCAGCTTTGGTTCTACAGAATGGCCTTCTCAAGTGCTCCAGCAGATCATAGAAGTAGATGTTGGGGTGGGCCAATTGAAAGCCCTGGATGTGGGCCTGAAAGGCAGCTGATGAGTGGGTTAGCCTGCCAGCTTTCCTGTGCCTACTCTGGAGCTCTCTAGCACCACCCTGGCTAGCTCACCAAATTCTGCAGCCAACAAGGAGTAGGATCAGTTTTGCTGTCATGTTCTCAGGGTCAGCTCACCTGTACTCCTGGTGAGAGCTCTGCTATGTTGCCTAGGCAAAGTGCAGGGCCTGCTTTCCAGAATGCTGCAGCCAGGGAGGGACAGAACCAGCTCTCTCGCTGTCATGACCTTAGAGCCAGCTCTCCCACCTACCACAGGCAGCAAGGGGTAAAGGGTGAAAGAAGGCATCTCTACCTTGCCCAAGCCACCCCCACAGGAGACTAAGGGTGAGGCCATCTTTCCTGGACTCACACCTCAAGGGCTGGCTCACCCACTTTCAGAGTTTGCTCTACTGAACTGTCCAGGTGAAGGGCAGAACTAGCACAGCACAGTTCCTCAGGCAGCAGTCCAGACCAGGGATAGCTGCAGAGCCTTCGGTGGTAACATGGGTCTGAGACATCAACACAGACCCAGTCATGGCTCCAGCAGCAGTATGGGCCCGGATGTTCCCATGGCTTCAGGTGGCAGCACAGACCACTCATGTTTCAGCCGGGGCCTATTTTTCTAATGTCTTAAGTCTCTGATTCCATGTATGTAAAATGCATAGAAACAGAAAGTAGATTGGTGTTTGTGGAGGGATAGAAAAGGTGTGAAAAGGGTTGGCTAATGAACTTGCTTTTCTATTGGGGTTGATGAAAATAAAATGTAGTGATCAGTTTCTGAATGTATCAGTGTTTAAAGAGTGGGATGAAGAATCCCAGTCACTACTTTACGGACAGCCTTCTTTGACCTGTATGATGTCCCAACATCCCTAGTGGACAGACATTCATATAGGTGAAAGGCCTGCTTATGAACAGGCAAGCCTACTTTAAATGAATGCTTTTTAAAAAAAAAAAAAAAAAAAAAAGATTTATTTATTGTATGTATGTGAGTACACTGTAGCTGTCTTCAGACACACCAGAAGAGGGCACCAGTTCCCATTACAGATGGTTGTGAGCCACCATATGGTTGCTGGGAATTGAACTCAGGACCTCTGGAAGAACAGCCATTGCTCTTCTGAGTCATCTCTCTAGTCCTAAAGTATTAATACATATACATATATTATACATATATATGCCATATTTCCAGAATTTGTCTGTTTTGTAAATCAAAAGAAACTGATACTTTATTCAGCCTTTCCCAGTGTTCTTCAGAAACCAGATGCCAGATAGCAATGCTGTCCTGATACAACCTCAAAAGTTATACTGGAAAATGATCCTCAGCCCTCCCTTTGTTTCTCCTTACGACAGCTGGAGCATCACAATGTTGGGACAGGTCCCTCAAAAACTTCTGGGTAACAAATGCCATTCACAGGCTCAGCCACCCATCCTCACTAGGCCAGTTAAACAAGTGATAGTGAAGAGGATATTAAAAATAAGACTTATTCAATGTGGCCAATTAGGAACAGGAGCAAAGAAGTCCAGGGACTCCCAAATCCCCCTTGAGGGTCTGCAATGAAGTTAATGGTTAAGCAGAAGGCAAGAAGTGTATAAATAAGCATCCCTGGCCAAGGTGTGGACCACTGGCCCCAGAATTCCTGCTCCAGTCTCTCCTTCAAGGTAGGCCGAAGTTTGTCAGAATTATGTGGAATCTTTCCCAGAAACAAATTTCTCGGCCTGGCACGAGGCTTCAGGCTTTTTCTTTTCTCAGCATGAGATTGACTCCTAGGAACATTCCCATTATTTGGGGCCTATTATCTCAACAGTTTGCTAGCCAAAGAAAGGGCACACGTGTCTCTTCAGAATGTCTTCACTCCTGCCCAGGTCCATTATAGAAAGACCAAATCTTGGTTATTTAACAAGTTCCAGGCTGGGCTACAGAGGGTGGCCCTGTGTTGAAAGGGGGGAAAAGTGACATTAGAAAATGCAAAGTGAAGAGCTTGGGAGACGGTCTTAACAGGAAAAGTACTTGCTGTCCAAGCACAGAGACTTGAGTTCAGGTCTCCAGCACCTGTATATAAAAGCTGGGTGTGGTGGGTGTAAACCTCACACCGCACTGGGGCAAAGGTGGATCCTGGGGACTTACTGGGTGATGAATCTAGATGGAACAGCAAGCTCCAGGTTGAATGAGAGAACTCTATTAAAAAAAAAAAAAATGAGAGCCAGGCGATGGTGGTACATGTCTTTAATCCCAGCACTTGGGAGGCAGAAGCAGGCAGATTTCTGAGTTCGAGGCCAGCCTGGTCTACAGAGTGAGTTCCAGGACAGCCAGGGCTACGAAGAGAAACCCTGTCTCTAAAAAAAAAACAAAAAAACAACCCTGTCTCGAAAAAAAACAAAAAAACAAAACAAAAAAAAATGAGAACAACAACCAACCTTTGCTTCAATATAGGCATACCTGCACTCACATGTGTACATGAACACACACACACACACACACACACACACACACACACACACACACCATGCAACATGAAGGAAAGTCATGAGCAAGCTTAGCTGTGGTAGGCTCAAGGAGCCCTTCCTTGCTTCCTATTGCTCTCTCCCATCACCTTCTTTGCTATACCACTTCAACCCTTTGCTCCATTCTTACAATAAATCACCAAGTGGACCAGGGTTGAGTGATTCTCCCAGACTGTAAACTCCCTTAGGTGGGAACTGCATTCACTTCTGTGTATTCTGATTTTCAGTTTCTCTGATGTGTGGAAGAAGCTAAACCTTGTGTCCAATCGCTTGCTGGCTTCTTTGCAGTTCGTGGGGCTAAGGAGTGATTTTCAAACATGGAGTGCATGAGAGCAATGGAATTGACTTCAAACCACCAGTCAGCCAGTGTCATCCCTGGAGATTCTGAGCCAGCCCTTCCAGAGCAGCCTAGCAAGACCCAACGTGCAGCCAGGATGGGAAAACCTAGCTAAGGATTTCTTAGCTCTGTCACTGTAGACCTTTTGAGCTGAATAAATTTTTGTTGGGAACATGCAGAAAGTGCTATCTTCTGTGTAGTTAGAATGCTTAGCCCCATCCCTGGCCCCTCAGTGGGCATCAGTGGTCTTCAGCTGTGTGTCAGACAAAAAAGTCACCAGATGTTCAAATGGGGCAAAATCACACTCATGTTTTTATGTTGAGGACTCAACTCAGGACCTTGATCCTGCCGGGCTTAGGCACTGGTCACTGGATATGTCCCAGTCCTGTGTGGTATTTAGACCCCTGGCCTCTGAGTTGCTGTTGAGGTACTCAATTGGTTTGGAAAGCCAATGATTTTGTTTTTCACATCTGCTCTCAGAGGAATCTTCTTGGCTGCCTGGGGAAAGCACTAAAGTTCTGCCAACCCCTCTTCCCTTCCATCCTACCCACCCCATCCCTTCCCACCCGCTCTCTCCTGGGTCTGTTTTACTTAGCAGAGAGCTGCAGAAGAAATCCTAACTAGTGGATCTTTAAATTTCCTTCCAGCTCTGACATTCTGTCTTCATCGGCTGCCATCAGCAACTGGCTGCAATAGGATTGGATTTTGTACTTAGTACATTTATTGAAAAAAAAAAATCTATTTCCCAGTTAATTAAGAAAAAATTTAATTAAAGTGCTTTATGGTTGTAACTACTCACTGTACCCCTCCGCCCGCAGTGAGTTTCCTGTGCACTCTTCCCCATGCCCCAGCCTCCCAGAGGGCAGAGGGAAAGGACAGTGTAACATTGTTTTCATTCCTAAATTACATAACCACTCTCAGTGCAGAATATGACTTAAACAGACAGGAAGAAACACTGTTCTTTTGAAATGACTTAAAAGTGATGATAATGGATTTAACTATTTAACTTTGGGGGTGTGTGGGGAATGGCCTGGAGGAGTTGTAAAATGTAGCTTTTTAAAAGTATAATGCTAGAATTAGATGAACATAAATGAATTGTTTAAACTTTGGGGGGGGTGATTTTAGTGAGTGTATGACAATCCAAAAAAAACCTCTTCCCTCCCTCCCCTCCCCCTTCCCTTTGTGTTCTTTCTTTACCTCCTGCCCTTCCTTTCCTGAACTCTTAGAATGAAGCGTTGGCACAGCCCATGGCCTAGGCTGTGAATGGAGTGTCCTGGAGCTGTGTAAACAGCAGCCTTAGGCATCAGAGAAAGCCCTGCCTCACTCCTTGTGGTGGTTTGTATATGCTTGGGCCAGGGAGTGGCACTATTAGATGTAGCCTTGTTGGAGTAGGCTTGTTACTATGGTTGTGGGCTTTAAGACCCTAGTCCTAGTTGCCTGGAAGTCAGTCTTCTCCCAGAAGCCTGCAGCTGAAGTTGGAGACCTCTCAGCTCCTCCAGCTCCATGCCTGCCTGGATGCTGCCATGCTCCTGCCTTGATGATACTGGACTGAACCTCTGAACTAACTCAATGTTGTCCTTTTAAGAGTTGCCTTGGTCAAGGTGTCTGCTCACAGCAGTAAAACCCAAAACGCCTGGAAAAGACTAAGGGGGAGTCACTGAGGCTGTCTCGATGAACCAAGTATTTGATGTCCTTGTGCTATGGTTTAGATGTGTGTTCCAGAAATGACCCTCTATTGAAGGACAGGTTCCCCAGCCCAGGGCACTGATGTAAGCAGCTGGAAAAGCCTAGTGGATATCATCTAGTCCTATAAAGTCTTCTCTTTGAAGAGCATGTTGGGACTGGGTATCTCCTTGTTCTCATTTCTAGTCACCATGATGTGAGAAGCCTTCTCTACCACTTGTTTCTGCCATGATGCACTATACCATCACACCCTAAGGAACTGGGCCAATGGATCATAGACTGAAACTTTCAAAACTGTAAGCTGAAATAGATGTTTCTTCTTTTTAAGTGGATTTGCCTCAGTTAACTCCCTCTCCCTCTCCATTTTCAGCCACTGTTCCCTATGTCCATAGCTACGACCTGGAGCTCATCTTGACTGCATTTAGGCAGCTGCCTCCACTCTGCCCCCCACTCTACTCTTTACCTGTTCTTCTCTGCAGGGCACCCTTCTCATCATTTGACTGACATAAAACCAAAGTTCTTGCATTAGATACAAGACTAGCTCTAACTGGTTTCTTTCCTTCCCTGCACACAGAACACCATTATGTAGTTCCTTCCAACACAACAGGACATTTCTTTGCACTGGCTGCTCCAACTGCCTAGGACTCTCTTCCCCAGGGATCCATAGGGAAACTCTTTCCCTTCCTTCCAACTAAAGGTCTCCTGTAGCAGCTTGTATTGCGAATGCTAATTACATTCCCTGGAAAATTGTTTGCACAAGAATGTCTGGTGGTTTGTAGTTTCTGGGAACCTGCCCCCAGTTGGTTCTGATTGGTGAATAAAGTTAGTGGCAGCCAATGGCTAGGCAGGGCAGACAGAGTCCTGGCCTAGGAATATGGAAAAAGGAGAAGGAGAGGAGAGATGCCACACCTAAGAAGGTACCTAACCTTATGCTTTACAGCTGGATCTCATGGAGGCATTTCCTCAACTGAGGCTTCTTCTTCTATGATGACTTTAGCTTGTGTCAAGTTGACACAAACATGCCTTTGCTTCAGCTCCTGTCTCCTGCTCCTGTTTGAGTTCCTTCTTAGGGAGGCCTAGCCACGGTGTAGAAGCCAGGAGAGTGCGGCCCAAGATGGCTGCCCAACTGGATCCAGGGTAGCCAAGGTAGAATACAGAATGTTTACTAACTCGGGATTAACAGAGGGTTAGGAAGTAGCTCAGCCATTGAGCCGTTTTAGGCATATCAAAAAATAAAGGCTCTGTGTGTGTGTGTGTGTGTGTGTGTGTGTGTCTTTCATTCGGGAATGCAGAACATTGGGGTGGTAACAGGAACAAACCTCTGGGATTTATTTAAATAATTAATACTACAGTTTCCTGTATTCAGCCTGCTTTCTAATAGAACCCAGAACCACCAGCCCAGGTGTGGCACCACCCTCAATGGCCTGGGCCCTCTCCCATTGATCACTAGTTGAGAAAATGCCTTATAACTGGATCTCATGGAGGCATTTCCTCAACTGAGGCTTCATCCTCTATGATGACTTTAGCTTGTGTCAAGTTGACACAAACATGCCTTTGCTTCAGCTTCTGTCTCCTGCTCCTGTTTGAGTTCCTGAACTAACTTCCTTTGACAAAGGCCTAATGTAGAAGTGTAAGCCAGATAAACCCTTCCCTGACCAACTTGTTTTTGGCTATGATGTTTCATCAAAGCAATGGAACCCTAAATAGGACATGCAACATTCAGCCCTTCCCACTCAGTATCCACTACTTTATCCTGGGAGATAGTTCACTACTAACAATAACAGCTACTGTATCAGCCAGGCACTGTTCTCAACATAGACACTTGTTTAATCTATACCTGGGATAAATTACTATTCATTAACCCCATCTAGTCCCTCCTCATGTAGAGGTATGGAATCCCAGACCTCTACAGATAAGCTACATACTGTTCAACCTGAGAATTGAGAGGAGAAAAGATCAAATCCATGATTGTCTAATTAAAGCAAGCTGTATATTGGAAGGCACCTGAGACTGGCCACCTGGCTATCTTACCTTAAGTTGAGATTTGAAAGAACAGCCTCTGCTGGCCTCTTGGAGTCCCTTTTATAGGAGAGATAAGGTGTTCACAGGGGTGAGAGATCTGTTATACATTGTTAGAAAGATAAAATGAAAGTGAAGGATCATGGGTAAGGATATACATCCTGTGAATGGGGTTGCAAGCAGCTTACATCAGATCTAAGAAACAGGAACTTCTCAATTACAAATAGAAACCTTAACTTGCATGGACTTAACCCTGGACAAACAGGAACTTATTTTTAACTGTCTTAACTACAAACAGAATCCTTAACCTGCACAGAATATTGTTCCTGATTTGGTCTCCCAGTCCTGCTGTCCATTTTCCTTCACTGGGATGCAAGATGAATACCCAGGAGGGTATGACTCTTAAGCACCTGTGACTGAAAGATAATAAGTGTCCCCCAAAGCAATCTGAAAGGAAAGAAGGAAGAAAGGAAGGGAGGAAGGGTTGCAGCCTTTAAGTCATTCTAATAAATCCCCTCTATCTACATACACATATAGAGAGATTCATTCTATAAGTTCTGTTACTCTAGAGAAACATAACTAATATACCCCTGCTCTGTAAGGAAGCTCAATAAACTCATTATTTCACCAAACTAGACTTGGGTGGCATTGTACTTTGGTCTGTCATTGGTGACCTATCTGAGGCAAGTAGACATTTGCTTACCTCTCCACAGGGAAAGTTCACAAAATACTTGGTGTGGTGGTTTGAATAGGTTTGGCTCCCATAGACTTATGTGTGTGAATGCTTGGCCCACAGGGTAGGGCACTATTTGGAGGTGTGGCTTTGGTGGAGTAGGTGTGGCCTTGTTAGAGGAGTTATGCCACTGTGAGGGTGGACTTTGAGGTCTCCTAGGCTTAAGCTCCACCCACTGTGGAATTCCAGTCTCCTGGCTGCCTGCAGAAGACAGTCTCCTCTGGCTGCCTTTGAGCTGGTGGTCCTAGATACTGTGAGAAAGCAGGCTGAGCAAGCCATAAGAAGCAAGCCAGTAAGCAGCACTCCTCCATGGCCTCTGTATCAGCTCCTGCCTCAAGTTACTGCCCTGAATCCCCACAGTGATAGCATGTGACCTGAGCGTTGTAAACTGAAATAAGCCCTTCCCTCCTGGGGAGGTTTGAATATGCTTGGCCGAGGGAGTGGCACTATTAAGTAGTGTGGCCTTGTTGGAGGAAGTGTGTCACTGTAGGGGTGGGCTTTGAGACCCTCCTCCTAACTGCCTGAGAGATTCAGTCTTCTGTTTGCCTTTGGATCCCGATGTAGAATTCTCAGCTCTGTCTCCAGCAACAATGCCATGCGTCCAGCCATGATGATAAATGAGCTAAACCTCTGAAACTGTAAGCCAGCCCCAATTAAATGTTTTCTTTTATAAGAGTTGCCATGGTCATGGTGGCTCTTCACATCACTGAAACCCTAACTAAGACACTTGGGAAGAGCAACTGTAATAGAAACAGGGTAAGGACATTTGAGTCACAGAATTATCAGTAAGACTAATAAGACCTTAACCGTTAAGAAGAAAACCTCACACTAACTTCTTCAAAGCAAGAGTAGGAAGGCCCTCTCCATTATCCATCACTAGCAAAACTCTAAGCCATATGAATCAGACTGAATCATAGACTTACCATTAATTTTAAAATATAGTTTAATTTTTATTAACAGGCTTTTGGGGGCTTACTTCTCAATAGAAGAGTAGACTGTTTTTCTCATGAGAGAATATTTAGAGCAGAAATTACCTTGCTGGCTTATAAAAGAGATGAAGCTTGGATGGGCAAAATATAACATGAAGGGAAGCTCTGGAACCCGCTGACTACACCTATGGTCGAACCTCAATAGGCACTGTAGCTGTTTCTCCTAAAGGTTAAACATTAAGCATGCAGTTCTCATTAAAGCCCTTCTCAGTTCTGATAGGAGGTGGTGGTGGTTTGAAGACATTGACATTTCCAGATTCAGCAAAACCTGTTTCTATAACAAAAGGGCAAGTCTTTGATAGGGCTGCAAGGTGAAATGAAGCTTGCCAGAAATGAAGCCCCCTTTTCTACATACACTGGCCACCAATTGAGAGCTCCAGCTCTTTAAGCTAAATTGCTTTTCCCCTGGGTCCAGGAAATTCCACAGCAACTCGTTAGTCTTTGATACTTTAGGAGGTGTTAACTGTCTTAAAGCCTTACAGGTTCTAACACCGCTTGGCCCTGAGAACAGCTCAGCTCCCTCTAGTTCCCAACTGGTTTCTCCTTCTCACTAGCCTGCTTCAGGATTGTCACAAGTAGTGCCTGTTGTCTTTTTAAAGTAATCCAAATCCCCCAGCTCCAGGGAATCATGTTTCTTAGAATCTTGGAGGGCCAGAGAAGGGCCAATAGCAGGACACTTACCTAGCATGTAGGGATCTGGGTTCAATCTCACTAAAGTGAAAGACAAAGAGAGATGCAGTGAAGTCTCCTGGTAAGACTACTGTGGCCCTGTCTGTAACAGCTCTGACAGGCAGAGAGAAAGCTACAGAGACCTAGGGAAGAAATCGCAACCTTTCTTGGGCCTCTTTGAATCTTCACACTTTTAAAAGTGGGGAGATGTCACAAATGGGGCGGGGCAGAACTGTAGCAAGCCCGGCACCTTTAAAAGAGAAAACCAACAGCTATTTTGAAGGGCAGCACAGCAAATTAACATGATGGTCATAAAACATTTTACTTCTGAGGAAGGGAATCACTTTAGGGCAGGTAATGGGGTGTTAAATACCAAGGAAGCAGAGGCAGGATCCCAGGATAGAAATGTGGAGACAGGTAAGGTGCAGGGAGGGAAGAAGCTGCTCTGCCTTCAGCCCATGGGAAGAGAACCAGGAATGAGATGAAGGCAGAGAAAGAGCAGTACCTTGGCGATTAGAGATGCCCAGCAGTGGGTGGCATCCGAGGGGCATTGAGTCTCCATGACCATGTCTTAGAGATAGCCCAGTAAAAGCAATTCTCTTTAAAAACTCTTGAATCACATCTATCTATCTATATCTATCATTTATCAATTTATCTATCATTTATCTATCCCTATCCATCTATCTCTATCATCTATCATCATCTATCTACCTAGCATCCATCTGTCATCTATCTCTATCACCTATCTATCTATCATCTATCATATATTATATATGTGTATATAATACATGTATAATATATGTGTGCACATGTATGTGGACACACACACATGCTATAACATGTATGTGGAAGTAGGAGGACAACTTGCAGGAGTTGATTTTCTCTTTCACACCAGGTGGGTCTCAAGGTATTGAACTTAGTTCATCGGGCTTGGCAGCAAGCCCCTTAACCTGCTGAACCCTGAACCCTCTTGCTGGCCCAGGCAGTTTTTGCATTAGGCAAGGAACTGTACTAAGGTCAACATTTTGCAGATCTTGAACAGTCTCAAAGCAGAACAACTCTTCTTCAGGTGAGACAGTATGCCATGGTATCTCAACTTAAGAAACAGCAGATCCAAGGAGATGGATCATGGCTCTAACCACATGACCCTATCCCCAGGACACCTCTTTAGAATCTCTGAGGTGGCAACCATGGTCCCTTCCAATGCTAGCCCCTCTGACTCTTCATTTCTCTGAAGGTTTTTCAAAACTAAGCTCTATTACCCCCTTTTCTCAGCCTTCTCCTGAGGTGCCCATCAGCTTCCTTAGGTGTGGTATCGCCAAGATGGCAATGCTTGAGGTGAGCAAGGCAAACTTAAGTGTGTGCTCTGTTGCAATCCATGCCTCCCAGGCCCCTGTCAGGGGATGGCACCCAGCCAAGGATCAACAGCAAGTGATGGCAAAGGGGAAGGTTAAAGCTTTGATGTGCCCAGGTTTGGTGCAGATGGAAGATGGGGTAAAAGAGTGGGCATACCCAAAGCCTTGCCAACATGTGGAGTTGGTTTAGCCATGCCATGGAAAACCCACTTGCAGGTGGTTCTGTGAGCTTCCTGGTCAAGTCTCAGAATGAACATGAGAACTGCCCCAACTCTTAAGAAGGCTAATCTGACCCGGCTGTGGGCTGTCCTCCCTGCCGTCCAACCACGGCCCTCCCTCCCTGCTCAGAACTTGCAAGGTCTCGGGTTTTTTAAAATCCCAACAGAAGCAGAGTTTTGGTCACAGAATTCTTAAACATACTTGAGCCTGTGGCTTACACAGTCTTTCTCCTGCCCCAGTGAGCACTCTAAGAGACAATGTTTCTTTCCCCTTTGATAGGAAAACAAAAAGATCGAAGCTGTGGAGATCTGCCTGTTTCCCATTACAAAGGGCCCTTCAATTAATTGGATATTGTATTTCAGTCTAAAACTATTTGGATATAAATCCTAAACAACTCTGTCATTCCACAGAGACTCCCTCAGGCCTAAACAGAACACATCCACAGCTCCAGATCATTCTAAGGATAAAGTCCAGATAGCATCCTCCAAGGTCCAGCTCATCTGTCTGCCAAAAGGTCAATCTATGGGTCAATCAAACAAACAAAAAGACAAGCTCAGGCAGAAAAAATACTAAACAGCACTAAAAAAAGAAGTAATTCTGTCTTCATAGATGATAAATTCTTACAAAAGAAAAAGTGTGTCCGAATATTTTTAAAAGGCAGACTTGCAAATGTTCATACTGAAAACAGACAGGAAAGGAAGGATAACCCGGCAAGATGCCACTATGGTAAAAAGAAGGGGAGAGGTAGAAGGGGAAGAGATGAAAAAGAAACTGAATGCTGGAGAGATGGTAACTGTTAGCATTTTGTCTAAGCTCCGACCCACAGTTTCGTGGCAATGGTCAGGTGTGCCTGACTCACTATAAAAGGGGCTGCTTGCTCCTACCATTCTTGCTCTTGCCTTCTTGCTCTCTCTCCGTTCCCTCATCCCTTCTCCGCTCTCTCCCCATTCCCTTCCCCCCTTTCTCTCCACATGCTCACGGCTAGCCTCTACTTCTCTACTTCTCTGCTCTCTCTCTGCCTTCCTATACTATAGAAGAGAGTTTATTTTATACTATAGAATAGACCAGTAGTGTGGCTGGTCCCTCAGGGGAAGGGATGCCTTATCAAGGGCCCGCGGAGACACTCCCTTCCTCCATACCTGACTACATCTCCACCAAAACATATTCTTCCTCTCTTTATCTTTTTATAAACACATCAGTAACCAAAAATATAAGACAAATTTAGCTGGGTTATGTTTGAATATGTATAGTTTTGTTCATTTGACATTGGAACCAAGTAATAATTTCATGTAAATAAAAATTTAAATTAGAAAGTGTTGATACTGCTAGGCTGAAGAGATGACTCAGTGGTTAAGAACACTGTCTGCTCTTCCAGAGGCTGGAAGTTCAATTCCCAGCACCACATAGTGGCTCACAACTCTCTGTTAGCCCAGTTCCAGGAGTCTGGGACCCCCTTCTTGCCTACTTGGGCACTGCACATAGATACATAAGGCAAAACACTCCTAGATATAAAGTAAAAATAAGTCTTTTTTTTTTTTTTTGGTTTTTTTTTCGAGACAGGGTTTCTCTGTGCAGCCCTGGCTGTCCTGGAACTCACTCTGTAGACCAGGCTGGCCTCAAACTCAGAAATCCGCCTGCCTCTGTCTCCCAAGTGCTGGGATTAAAGGCGTGCGCCACCACCGCCCGGCAATCAAAATAAATCTTTTAATACCACTAAATGCCCTAAATGTATATGAGTCTTTAAAACTTGCTAATCAAAGAAAACATGACATAGGTGAGACACATGTGTTGGTTTATGAAGTTCATGTCCAGAGTGCAGGTAAAAATATGTTATAAACGAACAAAGTATTTTGAGTCTAACCTTAGGTACGAGGAAGTCACATATCAATTTTATTAACACCAGAGATAATAACTGGATGCCAAATATAAGCTTGTATCTATGCGTGTATTTTTAGCGTACGGCGGTGATGCGTGTCACGATCTCATCTAGTCTTAGACCTTCTGCTTCCATTTCTCAACCAGACTGGTTGAGACACTCCCTCAATTCCACTTGCTTCTCATTCCCCATCACAGGATACCTAAGTCACAAGGCTCATAAAAAAGGCTTTAGTCTGGAAATGTGTTAGCACAGCAGATGTCAAAATCCCTGTGCCTGGAAGTGTTATAACTCTGGGAGCTTGAAGAGCCACAAGGCCTCCCCATCTTCGATGGGATTTGAGTAGGAAGGTCAGAGCTGTTGGGCAGCCAGACCACTTCCTCTGCTCTGGAAGAATTCATCCTAGAGGCCAGTTGAGAGCACTGAGCTCTCCAGAGGATTTGTTTGAAAGTACCAAATACTGAGCTTGCCCCGGGGGTGGGGGAGTGGGGGGGTGCACAGCTCAGGATCAGGGCAGTGAGGGCTGAAAAGGACCTCCAGAATAAGAGGACGGGGCATCACACGGCACCTCCGTAGTCTTCTCATCTGTTCCTATCATTTAAGTGTCTGAACAGGGTTAGTTTCACTAGTGAGCAGAAGCCCACCACAGGAAGTTCTAGAGTCTTACACCAAACAAAGAATTGTTGCTGCTTCTGGGCTCAGGCTCTCTTGAGCCCTCAGGGTGTCCGCTGAAGGGCTTGTGTTGCTTTCTACCGCGGTATCCTATTGACCTCCAGGGGTCGCTGTTCTTCTAACAACTCAAGGCCTGCACTTGAAGCAGACAAGAGACATGAAGAACACACAGTAAGAGCTATCAGGATATTAGTTCTGCCTGACTAACCCAGGATAGCCGACCCTTCTGGTGTTATAGCTTGGCCAGTTCCAACCTTACTCAGTACCCATCTTTGTCCTAGACTCAGGAATCTGTTCTATTGAAGCAGGCCTTTCCCACTGTGGCCTAGAAGAAATTAAAGGCTCCCACACCCTGCCTGACACCCTGCCTGGCATTGAGGGTCCACATCTCCTTTTTGCCTGTTTTCCTAAGAACAGAGGGACAGGGTGGCCTTAGCCACAGTTAGAAACAAGCACACAACAATTGGTGACAAGGGAGGAAGGATTGTTTTGTTTGTTTGTTTGTTTGTTTGTTTGAGACAGGATTTCTCTTTGTGTCCTGAAACTCACTCTGTAGGCTGGCCTCGGACTCAGAAATCCACCTGCCTCTGCCTCCCAAGTGCTGGGATTAAAGGCATGAGTCACTACCTCCCTGCTTGAAGGAGGCTTTTCTTTGCCTCTGGACCCCTGTCTCAAGGCCTGGCTCTTCGAACACTCCTGTCCTCTCCTGGTTCCTAAATAGCTTTCTCTTTCAATTGGCCAACCAGCCTTTCATTCAAGAGCAGATGCTGCAGCCACTCTCTGACACTTCACTTCCTGTAGCAACAGCTTTTTAATCCTCTGTTATTAAGTAGGCCCTGTCTGGGACCTCATTCTTCTCCTCTGCCCTACTGAACTATAAACTCTCCAAGAGCAAAGGTTATGTTGTAAGATCTGAATAAACAAGAATATCTCAGAAAAACACTGGGAGGCCAGGAATTTCCTTAATAAGATAAGCTCAGGAACTTTGCGAAGGTAGTAGAACTCTCCGGAAGGGAAAGGCTAATTAACATTCCTCAGATTACAGGGCAAGAACCAACCTGTGGTGGGGACACATTCCTCAGGGTGGACCTTTGCCCACCTTCAGACAAGGGAAGTCCTTGCCACCTTATTCCCTGAAGACTAATCAGTTTAAAAAGTCACACTGTTCTACCAATCACATTGTGTCTAATGGCTGCTGCCCTGAAAATTGTATAAAAGCTCACTGAACAAGCTGTTCCTTAGGGTCTGGAATGGCCCCAGTGCACTGGAATAAAAATCCTCTTCCTTTTTTGCATCGATCAGATTCCACGTGGTTCACTCAGAGGGTGTCCGGTAAGCTAAGGCTCAACAGGGTCTTACAGTGTCTTGCTCCCCACGGAGCCCTGCCTCTGGGAGCAGGGTCAGTGAACCTGCAACATCAAGTAGACAAACACAATCTGTAGGGGAGGTACTAAGACCAGCCGAGTCACTTAACTGCTGGGTAGTTGTAGAAAGATTCTCTGTGAGCCCTAGGGCCCCAGACGACCTTGCTGGGGTTGATGGGAGACCGTGCTGGTCAAAACTGCTATTATGGTGGTTTCTTTTAGGCAGAATATGCGCTGGGGCTGTGTTGGGTAGGGCATATCCATTGTATTTCTTAGATCTTCTTGGTTATAGTTGCTGATCAAAGCCAGTGTGAGGCCTGTCTGTCCTCAGATTCCAGGCCCATAGTTAAAGCAGCATATAGGGAGGGGATGCGCATTGGCTACCCATACACTTGTATCTGTGTAAGATTGGGTGAGAAAGCCCCGGGCTCTCTGCCTGTGTTGAGGGCTGGCAGCTTTCATCTAGCCCATGGCCACCCACGAGGAATTAACCGGATGTGGCCATACATGGGTGCCTTACAGAGTCCTCTGTTTCCCAAGATTCCATGCTGTCTTCTGTGAGGACAGGGGCTCTGAATAACAACATTGGGATGTTGTTTTTGTCATGGACTCTCTGAGGAAGGGGAAAGCTGGATGCACTGAGCACTAGCAGCCTCATTTCCCAGAGGGGTGACAAAACCTGACCAGGAGAAGAGACTTGTCCAATGTCATTTCTGCTGTCCTTCTCAAAAACAAATATGCGTTTTGGAAACAGAGCTTTGAATCCTAGCTCTGAAACTCATCTGGCTATAAGAGCAAAGCCCAAACCCAGAGCCTCCTTCGTGTAACTGTCGGTGGAAGATCACAGTTGATGCTTCTGTGCTCTGAGGGTCAGAGGAAGGGATGTACACCAAGGGTCCATGGCTGAGTCCATCACCCTGTCTCTGCACAAAGTGACGGTGCAACCTCTCCCCCCCACCCCCGACCCCCAGACAGCCTGACTGCTCAGAGGCAGGGAGCAGCAAGGCTGCTAAAGGCTTTAGGAGAGGAAGGAGGCTAGGTTGTGAGGAGAACAGGTTAAAAAACAAAACTGGAAGGGCTAAGATCTTATTAGTAAAACACGTTCTGGGGATGTAACTCATCTGGTAGAGTACTTGTCATGCTCTGTACAAATCTGTGGGTCCAATCCGTGGCACTATAAACATCAATGGTATTAAGTGCCTGTATTCTTACAACTTGGGAGGCTACGAAGGGTTGTTGATTCTAGTGCTAGCCTGGATACATGTGAACACTCTGTCTTTAAATAAAAAAAAAAAAATCACTGGGGGCTGGAGAGATGTCTCAGTAGTGACTGCTCTTCCAGAGATCCTAGGTTCAATTTCCAATGAAAGACCCCCGTGGGGAGACCCCCACTCAAATCTCTGGAGGACGTGCACCCAAGGAATCACGAGAGACTGTCTTGATGTAATTACAAGAGGTAGTTTTTAATTTCGGGGCTCTCCAGGCCAGCACCACACATATCTCACGAAGGAGTTAGTGGAGTCGACCACCAGGCTCGAAAGTTAGGGGTTTATATAGGGAAAAGGTCTGGGGGAACAAAGGAGTCTGTATGGTTACACATGATTGGCTAGTTCAAATATTAACTATTATGTGCAGAACAGAGTGGAAAATTCTTAAGGTTGATGTTAATCTGAGTCAACAGAACATCTGACCTTAAACTATATCTAAGAGGACCCACTACCCAGTGTCTGCCCAGACATGTCCTTGTATGTTTTCTCTTCTATATCTTTTTGGCCTGTTAGTTCTCAGAATGTCTTAACAGCTTGCCTTTGCCCAAGCTTATTTGGACATATTTGACCTTGGTCCACTGTGTTTTCTTCAAACCTGCAATTTTCTCATTAGCCCAGCACAAGTCTTAAATTTAACTCTTTCACCAACAGCCACATAGTGGCTCACAACCTTCTGTGATGGGGTCCGATGCCTGCTTCTAGTGTGTCTGAAGACAACTACAATGCACTAGTATACATAAGATATATAAATAATTTTTAAAATTGCATAGTGAGTTCTAGGACAGCCTGGAAAGACCCTGTAGAGAGATCCTGTCTTTTAAAATAAAAATCAAACTGCCAAATGGTAATAAAACTTTGTTGTTGTTTTGCTTTTGTTTTTTCGAGACAGGGTTTCTCTGTATAGCCCTGGCTGTCCTGGAACTCACTCTGTAGACCAGGCTGGCCTCGAACTCAGAAATCCGCCTGCCTCTGCCTCCCAAGTGCTGGGATTAAAAGTGTGTGCCACCACTACCTGACTGGTAATAAAACTTTTTTAAAGATTTGAAAGAGGCTCTGATTCCAAGAAAATTAGTGGCTTAGGGCCTGGACCACATTCCCTGGCCCTTTTCATTCATTTTTTTTTTTCATTTATTCCACAGAAAAGGATTGAGCATCCACATGTCGGGATGCTGCTCAGAGAGGACTGAGTCCCAGTTTCAGAGAGGACTGAGTCCCAGTTGTTCCAGTGACCAGGGAGACAGCACAAAAAGACACCATCGGGATGAGAATGGCTTTGGCTATGTTCACCGTGCTGGGAAACCCCAGGGAAGCAAAGCTACTGAAGACATATTTTCCTTTTATTTTTAATTACCGACTGTGTTTTTATGGCTGAGGCTAGTGCACATATATCACTTTATAAGCTACTGTTTTTATGCGGTGGGATGTCATAAATGTCTGCACTGTCATTATAAAACTCTGTAAATCTTGTCCCTGGCTGTGATGTATCAGTTGAATGATGCCATATTTAATTGGGTTTGGATATTTAGGTTATTTTCAGCTTTTTCCTCTGTGATAAATGTTATGGATATTATTGTAGTTAATTATTTCTGATCTTCCTTGTTACTTCCTTCATATAGATTGCTCATCACAGGGCTCCTGGACTTAGTATAATAGCTTTAAAACCTTCTTAATAATTCAGCAATACCTGATGCTCTAGGTGCCTTTCTGAGATGACTTCTGGGGTGCCTACAATAGCTGTGGCATGGTGAGTCTTTACACCTCCGTGTGTCTGGAGAACCAAGACAAGGGTAGAAGGCTTTGAGTCATAAGTTATGGGGCACTAGGCTCAGCCCCTTCACTCTTTAATCCCAGCTATGACCACGTCAGTTCTCCCTTTTGAAACCTACCCTTCCCTTGTGGGAGGTTCTACCCTGACCACTTTTGTGAGGATCCAAGGAACTGAATGTAAAGCACACAACTCTCGCTAGACTACAATAGGAGCATAATAATTGCATACTATTGCAGGATGACAGCTCCTTGGTTGGCACTAGCATAGATTCTTGTCCTCTGGAAGCTGATGCCTCAAGATGAAACCTTAGCCTCTCTGACCCAACACTGGAAGATCCCAAGGAGCTCTGTAGATAATGGGGCAAATGACCAAGATCAAGTCCTGAGAAGACAACAAATAGTTCTTCTAGGTGCAGAAGAGTAGAGGAGTGATTGTCAAGTGTCTGGGATTTAGAGAAAGAAGGAAAACGGAGAGGTAAAGGAAGAGGGGTTGGGGAACTGCAGATGAGAGCCGGAAGAGAGGGCTGCTTCTGTCAAGTGTCGGGAGGGAAGGTGGATGTTGTCAGCACAGGCTAGCTGGAGGGTCTTCTGGTATCAGCTCAGCACCTAGTCTGTGACTGACTCACTGTGTAGTACTGACCAAGAACCTCACCTTGGCTGGACACTAGTACACCCTTCAGTAGAAGAGCCTAGTACCTGCCTGCTTGTCTTAGGCACCCTCTGGTCTGGCAGTGCCCTGAAGAAATTAAATGGTTTCCTAGGCTGTTCCCAAAGAAGTGTAAATGCCTACCAAATGGTTTCTCTTCTGGAGACAGAAGACAAGATCTACCCTGGGGCTCTTCAAATAATAGAAAGCCATTTCTAGGACTTAGTAGAACAATGCATTCAGAGGAAAGGGACTTGCTTAAGAGAGACCATGGCCAGTGCAGGGGACAGGGGAGCACAGAGGTAGCAAGTCAGGCTGGGACCTCCCTGTCAGGGGCTGCCGCTCATATGGACATCAGCAAAGACCACAAAGTGGTACCCAAATTAACAGTCCAGTTCTTCTCATGCGACTTAAGGAATAGGACCTGGATTTCAGTCCTTGTTCATCCTCATGGCTAGATGTCCTGATGTTGCAGGCTGGGTTCTGTGAAACCAACACTGACAATATTGGGAGTACTCGATGCCTGTGAAGGGGGGATGGTGTTGCGAGCACTTCATGCCTGAGAAGGAAGCTTGCCTTTGTAGCAAAGGAAACCCAGTCAGGAACGTAGGATTCTCAGCATCTGTCAGTTCCTGATTTCTGGCCTGACGGTTTGAAATGCCTGGCAGCCATCTCTCACCACTTCCCTCCCCTACTGCTTCAGCTATGCTTCTGGTAATGTGTTCTCTGCTAGGTCACAGTGACGGCACGGCTTAGTTCTATTTAAGGAAAGAAACACAATTTCCCCTTTTTCACTATTTCTGTGTGATTTGGCCGTAAGACCTTGAAGTCAGAGAGTAGGAAGACAACCCTGAAAAAGAGATGGAGTTGAGTCCTTGCAAGAACCCTCAAGCAGGGTGGTGGTGGTGGTGGTGGAGGCCTTTAATCCAAGCACTGGGGTGGCAGAGGCAGGCAGATCTCTATGAGTTCGAGGCCATCCTGGTGTACAGATCAAGATCAAGTTCCATGACAGCCAGGACTACACAGAGAATCTGTTTCGAAAAACAAAACAAAAGACTTTGAAGCAAATATGCAATCCCATTGCTCACCACAGCAGCGTCTTCTGCACAGATGGCAACTTTCCAACTGCATATTTGTGACGAGGCCTGTATCAGTGTGGATTCAAACATTACCATTTCATTTCAGTGGGTCCTCTCTCTCTATCTCTCTCTCTCTGTCTCTCTCTCTCTCTCTGTCTCTCTCTCTCTCTCTGTGTGTGTGTGTGTGTGTGTGTGTGTGTAAGTAATGTACATGTTCTGTGGGGCTACGGTACATGTGTGTGTAGATGCGTATGGAGTGTATGCCCAGAGGTCAACACTGGGCATCTTCCTTCACCTTTTTTGAGACAAGGTCTCACTGAACTTGAAGCTCACCCGCTGAGCTAGATTAGCAGGCAAATGAGTGTGGAGATCCTCCTGTTTCTGTGCTCCCTGCTGCCCAGTTCAGAGTACAGACACATCCTTGGACATCCAGCTTTTATGTGTGTGTGGGGGAGGGGAGGGGAGCATCTAAATGCACATTCCCATGCTTGCACAACAGGAGCCTTTACTGTCTGAGGCACCTCCCCATCCCCCACACAGTGACTTTTAATGTTTGTTATTTGTGATGCACACTTTTTCCAGATTTGGTCACTATGAACCCAACAGGGTGGGTGCTCTTTCTGCTTTGCTCCCATTCTTTACTTTCTGACCCAAGATATTTCTGAGATAGCTTGTAAATTACCCCACACCCATACCTCCACACCCCCACAACCCCACACTCCCACCTCTAGCTGTAAAATCAGCTTTCTCTGAGGATCAAGCCTTGGTTTCTTTCAGTGGTAAGTTCAGAATTTCTGCTCTTAAGTTACCAGTTGTCACGTTTTGTCTTAGAAAATGTTTGGCGTATGCTTTGAGGAGAGTGTCAAGGGTTTGCATGACAAGATGAGCTGAGAATTGTTAAGCTCTAACTCATGATGAGCCCCCCCCCCATAGGGTCCATGGGTCCTATTGCTATTTCACTATTGATAATGATACGCTTGCATCTTTTTACTGATACAGGGGGGGGGGCTGGGGGGGGAAGGACAGGTCATGTGACTGTCATGCCAGGCCTCAAGGGAAGGAAGGGCATTGACAAGGAACTGGAGACCTGGAAGCCTGGAAGCCAGAGCGTCCTTCTATCTGTCTATCTGTCTGTCTGTCTATTCATCCATCCATCCATCCATCCATCCATCTATCTAGCTAGCTAGCTAGCTAGCTAGCTATCCATCTGTCTATCTATCTGTCTGTCTGTCTGTCTATCCATCCGTCTGTCCATCTGTCCGTCTGTCCATCCATCCATCCATCCATCCATCCATCCATCTATCTATCTATCTATCTATCTATCTATCTATCTATCTATCTATCTATTTATGGTTTTTTCAAGACAGGGTTTCTCTTTGTAGCCCTGGCTGTCCTAGAACTCACTCTGTAGACCAGGCTGGCCTCAAACTCACAGAGATCTGCCTGCCTCTGCTGCCCAAGTGCTGGAATTAAAGGCAGGGCTTGTGCCACCACTGCCCATATCTTCAAAGACTCTTCCTCCAAGACAGTCTTTAACCCCAAAGGATAGAGTGGAGCTTTGTGATAATGAAACTAATAGACGTCGTCACCTTTATCGGTTGATCAAAGTTAGCACCCCCAAGCTGGGATGAGTTGACACCATGTGCCTCCTGATCTATGCACAGAAACGCACAGCTTCCTGGATGTGGTATGCCACCCCACACCCACCAGCAGAACCCAATCACAAGGGAAAGACTACACATAAAGTCAAACTGAGAGACAGTTTATAAAATAACTGACCTGAGACCTTCCAAAGTATCCCAGCCATGAATGTCAAAGGAGCAAGGGAGAACCGACACATACTGAAGGGACCAGGAAAAAAAAAGTAGCTTTAAAGACCATCATGCTGATGGGAGGGCACAGGGCTGCAGGTTAGATATACTATTACATAGGCTGATGTTGGATTTTTCATTTCTTTCCTCCTTCCTTTGTTCCCTGCCCCTCCCCTTCTCTAATTTTTATTTCTTTCTTTTTCTCCCTTTTTTTTCTATATTAGGGATTGAACCTTTACATTCTAGTCAACTGTTCTGACAGTGAGCTATAACACTAGTTTGATGGTAAATTTCCTGATTCTTTTTAATGTGGTTGTATAAGAAAAGTATCTTATCTTTATAAAACCACACAATTGAAGGATTAAATGGTGAGTAGGTATTGTGTATCTAACTTATCAAAAAATAAAGTTAAAAGTAAAGAAGCAGTGATAAAGCAATAGGAGAAAAAAAATCCACTTAATAATTGTCTTAGTCAGGGTTTCACTGCTGTGAGCAGACACCACGGCCAAGGCAACTCTTACAGGGACAACATTTAATTGGAGCTAGCTTACAGGTTCAGAGGGTCAGTCCAGTATCATCAAGGCAGGAACATGGCAGCATCCAGACAGGCATGGTACAGGAGGAGCTTAGAGTTCTACATCTTCGTCTGAAGGCTGCTGGCAGAATACTGGCTTCCAGGCAGCTAGGGTGAGGGTATTAAAGCCCACATCCACAGTGACACACGTATCCAACAAGGCCACATCTCCTAATAGTGCCACTCCCTGGGCCAAGCATATACAAACCATCACAATAATTTTGGGTAGACAGAAGAGGACTTTTTGTATTTTTTTTCCTCTAGGTTTGAAGTTATATTTTGTGTAATTGAAATTAAAATTCCAGGGAACCTGAAGCCTTCCTCTGGCCTTTGGGCCTCTGCATGCACACGGTACTCAGACAGCCAGGCGCATACACACACGTGTAAATTAAAATAAACTGGGATCTTAAAAGAAAAAAAAATAATTCCAAAGTAAAAGTTTGCAAAGAGAACATGAAAAAATAGATCTCTTATAAGAACCTTGAAAAGGGTGCTTTGAGGGTGGGCTTTGGAAGGAACTGGGGATGGGGGGGAGGGGGCCACAGACCAGCATTCTAGAAAGGTGAGCTATTCTGGGCCTGACAAGAGCTATTTCTGCTCTGGCTTGTAGCTGCTTACAGGAGTCTGCTGTTTGGAAGTCACAGTAATGAAGCTTTTCCAGAGCCTGCATGAATGGGGCTGGTGATATTAACATTACCATGTCTAAGGTACTTGAGGGCCGCTGCCTACTGGGTAGGGGCCTACATTTGTATTATCAAATACCAGCAAAAATTTTTGCCTAAGTTTTGGGAAAGCCCTTGACAAACGCATGAAAGTTGACTCTCAGTCAATTAGGTGAGACTGGAGTTCTTTTAGGGCTGGTCCCCCTCCCAAGCTCCAGCCCTGTGGGCATGCCTGGGTCTGCTCATTCTGTCCTGGGCACATGTTCTTCCTGTGGCCTGCCCCTCTTTGATGCTTAGCTTATCGATCCTATGACTCAGTCAAGACTGAGATCATGATCCCCTTCCTCTGTATCTCGGGTTTCACTGACAATTAGACAACTGGGCTTTGTCTTACTGGGAGCTGACTATTTTCTAACCAAATTAAAATAGAACCAACTGAAGAGAGAATGTTGAACAAGTGTATCAGAGCTCTTTCAAGAAAGAACAGACTAGAACTGTTGTGCAGTATTAGAACACACTAGATGGAGTGGTAGTGACAGCCATTTAGCCTTTCCTTCCCTGGCGAGCAGCTCAGATCAGCTGATGTGTCTCAATGCTGGGCCTCAGTTCCCTCATCTGTGAAATGGAACAGCTGTAAAGAAAATGGTTGGAGTTCTGGCCCAAGGCTAAATGTCTGGAACCTAACATCAGTAAGTCTAGGCTGGGACATGGTCTCCTGATGTCTCACCGTTGAGAACCTCAAGTGATCTCTACCCTCCTACTAGAGAGTGCAGGAGAGTCTTGGGATTCACATTTCTCTCTCCTGTCTGCCTTCTAGGGTGCCAGCTGTCAGTGGGCCATTTTGCACACTTCTGGTGGCTTTCATGAACCCTAATGATTGACAGTGCTTGGAAATCAGCTGAACTCTCTGCAGTTGCACGTGAGGGCCTCTGATAACTCGAAAGGGCTGTGAGCCTTACTTTTGCACTGGTGTCCCCAAGGCAAACTGAAACCCAGTACTGATATAGTCTGAAGGCCAAGGGTCACAGCCTCAGCCTCACTGAAGACCCGCAGGCAGCAGTTCCATCTAAGACACCAGCCCCTCAGCACGACCCTTGGTCTCCTCACTGATCTAAGACCCCAGCCCCTCAGCACCACCCTTGGCCTCCTCACTGGCCTCTCAGCTGGGATGCCCTGACTCCTCATTCTGCCCCTGCCTAGGCCCTGGCTCCTTGACACCAGCTCACAATGAGGATGAAAGACCACATTTGACAAAGTGACTCCCACAAGCTGACTGACCTTTCTAAGCCTCTGTTTTCTCCTCTGTGGAATAGGATGAAGGAGGCCTCACAGAGTGTGTGACATACTGAGCAACAGGCCTAATGCCCGAGAGCTCGGTGGGCTATCCTGTTACCGCTGAACTTCCGGCTCCCCTGGTCTTGTTAATTAGGTCTCTGTTCTCAGTCTGTAGGCTTCTGGCTTACTCCTCAACAGAGTTGCTCTGTCCTTGTGCATTCCACTGTCTCACAATAAGCATCATTTCTATTGTTCATGTCCCCAGACAGGAAGGCTTCATTTATTTCACTGGATACACTGGAATGCTTCCTCTTTCATGCTGGAGCAGGGCAGAGGATGCCCCAGGACATAGAACATGGGCCTTGGGCCACCTAAGATACCATAGGCATCTCCCCTGGCTTAGTGGACCATCTCGGTCAGATACTGGAAAATCCTAGAGCAGCCATAGGCAGCATACGCATCTGAGGATCAAACAGCCTATCAGGAGTGCCCTGCTGACCACAGCCTGTTGACATTCGAGGGATGCTCCACCAGGACAGAGGCTACCCTCCTCTCCTCCTTCCCTCCAGGCCATGCATTATCAAGGCAGCATAAACACCAAAAGGGATAAAATGAATGCCATTACCAAATTAAATTAGGGCAGGGGGTTTTCAGAGCCTCCTTCTCTCCAGTCCTCTCTCCTCTTCAAGGTTCCAAGCTCTTGCCTCAGCCTTCCCCCTCTTGTCTGGGATCAGCTTCACCAGTGAGGGCTGCCTCCATGACAACGTTCCCTCCTCAAGCCCCTGAGTTCCTCCACATTCATATAAGTCAACGTCAGCACTGCCTGCATTCTGTCTATCCAGTTTCCTGAGAAGGTGACAATTGAAGAGAAATAGGTATCTGGGCCAAAGGTGAGGCTAGGGTGGGGCAGGAAGATCTTCCCAAGCAAAGTAGAAAGGTTGGAAAGAGGACCTGAAATACAAGAGAGTGAGGCAAGATGACAAAATTGAAGTCCAGAGGGAGGCAAGTATTGAAAAGTCGGCTGGGTTAGGCCATGTAGTGACAATGGCCAGTGATCTGGAAACAGCATCCATCACACAGAAAAGTAATAGCTAGAAGAAGGCTAGATCCGAGTCTGAAGGCATTGCTCTGCTATATGGGAAGCAGCTGGCAGTGAGCTGGCAGGGATAGTTTCAAGAACTCTCAGACACAGCTGCATGGAGCTCTGTTGCTCAGAGATGAGCCTGCCCAGGCTCTGATGCTCTGATATTGCTGTCTTGAAATTCCAAATAACATGATACTATTGCTGGGCATGGTAATACATACCTTTAGTCCCACATGTGGGAGGCAGAGGCAGGTGGATCTCTGTAAGTTCAAGGCCAGCCTGGTCTACAAATCAAGTTCTAGAAAATCCAGGGTTAATATATAGAGAAACCCTGTCTTGAATATATCTTTGTATAAATGTTTTTAGATGAATTAATTAATCATGTATAGGTGTGTGTGTGTGTGTGTGTGTGTGTGTGTGTGTGTGTTATATGAGAGTACAGGCACATGCCATAAAACACATGTGGAAGTTAGAGGGCATTTTATGATAGAAGGTTCTCTCATTCTACCATTGGGTCCTGGGGATTGAACTCGGGTTATCTGGCTTGGTGGCACACATCTTTATCAGCTGAACCATCTTGCTGATCTTTGTGTGATTCAAGAGCAATGTCGTATGACAGTGACACATACTTCTCACTGTTTCCCTTGGGCTGCTCCTCTGTCCCTCTCTCCTTACTTCTGCCTAGGTCCCATCTACCTGCAGCAGGAATCCACCAGCCATAGGTTTCTGGAGAGTCAGGGTTAGGACCCCCCCAAAAGCATCTCAGGATGGGGCATGGCCGCTGTCCCTGGCTCAGACTGACAACAAGTGACATATTCAGCAGATAAACTTCTGTTCCATGTACCTAGTACATCCTGGCCAGTTTGCAACTCCCTTGGGAATTGCCTGTCGGTCACGGGCTGAAGAGTCTGATCATGATAAATGGAGATGCCTGGCTCAACTCCCCTGTCCCCAGCAGAGCACAGGACAATCGTGTACCTGGCAGAAAAACCCAGAACTTGATAGAGTTGGGGACTTGTTCCACAAATGTTCATGCCCATGGGGGGGGGGTCCAACTGTAATTAGTAAGTAAAAATGCCATCAATATAATAATCCCCAAATGTCTACTATTGGCAATGTTTCTGATGCTTACATGGCTTAAAGACATAGAAAAAATGGCTCAAAGACCCAAATCCTGCCAGGTGGCTAGCTGTGGCAACCAAGGCTGTAACAACTGATTTTACAGTTTATTTTCAGTCCTTGGACCTATGACCTCTTGAATTCTTCAAAGATATATATTCAAAATACTATGTCAAACTGTCTGGTCTGACCTGGGTGGGGTTCTCCCTCATAGTGTGGCTTGGGGCACAGCCGCCTAGACATCAAGGCAAATTATGTTCAGAGGCAGCAGAAACACTGATTAAAGAGCTGTGATTTTTCAGGCACAGATTCCCCTCCCTAAGGACTGGGTTTGGTGTGGGTGATGGCTGGGGAGGGAGGGAAGCTTGCTTGCTACCACACAATTCCATCTTTTGAGGCTTCTTTCACATCTCTATCCAATCCTTTCTTCCCTCTGTCTCTTCTACACTCCACAGCTTCCCTCAGCCTCCCTACTAGCGCCATCCAGGCCTCTAACTGTCCTTGCAAAACCCCTTCCCTCTTTATTTCCCGCCTTCTCATCACAACACTGCCTTCTGGTTCCATCTGATAAGGAGAGATCTTTCTGGAACGTGCCTGTAATTCCATTACAGTAGAAAACAGATCTGCTTTCCCTCCTGGTAGACCTGTCCCAGCAGGGCCTGACAGGAGATGGTCACCAGCATTCTTTATGGCTCTACACTGAGAAGAGGGTCTCATGGTCACTGTAACTTTCTCCAGCATCTCTGAGTGCACCAAGGGGCCTGTTGTCATGGTGATGATGCTGAAGTACGATCTACTCTCAGCCAATAAGACACTAGGAGAGATCTCCCAAGAGGCTGAGGAACAGGCCTTGGGAGAAAATAGCCTGGGTTTTTCCCTTTCTTTCTTTCTTTGATGTGGCTGCTTCTGGAGGTGTAGACTCTAGAGAGAGGGGTTGGACTGACCCAGCAGATGAGAGAGAAGAGATTTCTGGAGAGGTTAGCAGGGAGCCCAGACTGGCCAGTTAAAACAAGACTCCTGATAACTGAGGATGCTGGTCTGCTTTCTGATTTCAAGGCTTCATCCCATTTTACAGGTGGAGATGTTGAGCTGGCCAATCTGTAACAATAAAAGTAGCTACAGCAGGGCCTGTGGAGTCAAGGTGACTACATTATGTGCGGTCTGCACCTGCAAGTAACAGGAAAATCCTGGGTGTCTCGCTGCTAAAGCTGCTTATATAGGGCTGGAGAGATGGCTCAGTAGTTAAGAGTGACTGGCATTCTTCTGAAGGATCAAGGTTTGATTCCCAGCACCTACATCAGGCAGCTCCAGTGGACCTGATCCCCTCTTCTATGTCCACACCTAGCACAACACATACAGGCACACACGCAAATAACAGTTAGAATTGAATCTCTTTTTAAGAGATGCTCATTAGCTCAAGCCTTAGGATTCTGGAGAGAAGGGCTTCCAGCACCAGGCCTGCTATGTTTCTTCTTGGGGGTTGTTTAGGGAAGTCTGGGTGTGCCTCTCTTTAAGTCCTGGCATGTGTAACCCACACTTGGGAGCTCAACTGTCTGATCAACCCAGTTGGTCCTAAGGTAAGACTCAGTGAGGGTGGTGATTTGTGGACAGTCCCTGACTCATTCTTTTCACCAGTCCACCCCGGGCTCAGGACTCCCAGAAGCCTCTTCTGCTGAGTAGGCAAACCCTGTCTCTGGATAGTGTTCCCCAGGACCTGCTTGCCCTACAAAGACAAATTCCAGAGGCATTCTTGATATGGAAAACTTTCCCAAAGCCTGGCGGTGGTAGATGGGGAGGCTGAGGCTCTGAGTTAGGTCAATCAAGGTCCTTCCACTACTGAAGGGCAGAGTCCAAATTAAACAAAAGCTGAACTCGAGTCTCCAGACTCCTGTCTCCCTCCGTCTATCACAGTTACGAACTGAAGATGGAATGGGTGAAGATTTGCACGGGGACCAGGACCCATGCCTCATCAGGCTGAGGTCCTTCAGTTGGTTACCTGCTCACTCCACCTCTCCGCTCTCACAGCCCCCGGACTACAGCTGAGTCTGTCCCATGCTGGGAGCAACTTGAGGGTAGGACCTAGTCTAGGGCCTGAACCGCTAAGGTTGGAATGAATGGTGGGTGTCCTTGACCCGGGTGAGACCTTAACCTCTTGGGGCCTGCGAGGGTGAGTAACAGCCGCGGGATTCCTAACTTGATGGTTCTAAAGCTAAACTGGGCCAGGACATGAGCAGGCAACAGGGTGGCAGGTGGCAGGCGGGGCTGTGCAGGAGAAACGGCAGCAGCTCCACTTCCTGTGGGTTAGAGTCGTGCGCCTGCCCTGGGGGAGGTTGCACAAACCTTCCTGTGCCGGCCTCAGGCTGCCTGCTTGCCTGCCTGGCCTGTGCACATCCTGCCTTTCTCCCAGCCTCTGCCTGCCACCTGGGCTGCCTGCCCTGGGCCTCAGCCTGCGTCCTCCTCCATCATTGGGGCTGGCGAGAGCCTAGGCTGGAAATCGTGGCCCACCCTTCCATCACTGGGCAGGGCTCCTTCCTCATTTCGCTGCTGATTCTAGCCCCAACCAAAACAGGTTGAGCCTTTTTCCTCCCTCCGGCAGTTGCTTCTGGCTTGTGGCTGCCTTCTGAGCGTTTCAGACGGCGCCGGCTGGAAGTGGGAGGGAGGGCCTGGGCTAGCCGCGCTAGGACTGGGACTTGCTCCTGGCTCCCGGCCCATGTTCAACGCTGCTTGAAGCAGGAGTGCTAGCATTTGACACAACAGACGCTGGAGGATGATGGCCCAGCTGCAGTTCCGAGATGCCTTCTGGGTGAGTGGAGTGGACCGGGGGCGGCGAGCTTGCAGAGCAGGTCCAGCCAGGCAGGCAGGAATCACCTTGGAGACTGACATAGGGGTACAGTTTTCCCATAAAAGTTGTGTCTTAACTTTGGCCTTAATTATCATGCAGGTAGCCTGGGCCACGGTCTCTACTGACATGGAAGGTAAAAGAGGGGCCCTAGCTAAGATAATGAATTTCTCTCACAATTATCATTCCCACAGCCAGCAGAGGGACAGCCTTTGTACTCCCAGGCTGATTCTTCTCTGGGACATGCTTGCCCCAGTGGCAGAGCTCACCAGACAGCCTAATGGATTTAAAGAGGATATGTAGGGAGGAGTGTACAAAGGAGAAGTCAGCAACCCTGGCACCAGGCCGACTTTGCTTTGGTTAGGGTCTCAGCTTTGTAAGGGCTGGGTCGGTTGCCGTGTCTCTCCAGGCCTCAGTTTCTACATCTGTATAATGGAGATAAGTACAGATATTTGACCATTGGAGGTGATCCAGTGCAGTAAAGCCCTGGTGTCTTGCCAGAGTTTAAACTCTCTTAACCCAGTCTCTGATCTCTGCATACCTCAGGTTCCTGAAGGAGGCAGCCGGGCTAGGCAGCTTCCTGCTCGCCTTTTCAAATTCAGCTCAGGTGTAAATCAAATCTTTTTGCCCATGAGATAAGGGAACCTGGCCTTTGAGGGCAGTAGAGGCCACAGCGCTTGCCCAACTCTCCTGTTTTTCCACTTTTCCTTCAACTTCCCCTCGAATCCTTCACTCCTGACTGTCCCTTGGAGAGACACAAGGTTGAGTGAGACCTTTTGGTTAAAGCTGGGGAAGTCTTTCTCCTGAGGATAATGCTCCAATACCACAGGGGACTCTCAGGACCCCTTACTCCCGTGGTTCTGCCCCAGTCTCACCCAGGGCCCTCTCCTAAGGTGGAAGCCAGGAGGATAAGGGTCTGCCCAGCTTTGCTTGGGGTCCATGCTAGAGTATGGGTGATCTTCTTCCCTTGAAACTGACTTCACAGGGAACAGAGGGCCTTGCCTGGAGAGGGCACCTTGTGCCTGTTTGGGCCTCCGTTTTCCCATTTGTACAAAGAAGAATGTAGGACAAGTCCAAGTCCAGAGCTGCAGATGCAGGCCGCTTTGGCCGTCTTGCTCACTGGGGGCTCATTGTTCAAGGTGACCGCCAGAATCCAATTGCTGCTGAGTCAGAGCCCTGCAACCCAGGAAGGCCATGACCCATTTTACCCCTACTGTCTCTATCCCAATCCCAAACGTCTGGGCTCAACTTTCCCAGATCAAAGCTGAGGAAAACAGCAGCCCAGTGGCAGGGCCAGGCAGAAGGATGACTTGTAAGACATCAGGGTGTGGCAGCAGCAGCAGGACAGCTCCCCCGGGGCTGCTTCCTGGGTGGTGTCACGCCATACCCTGTACTTGCTATACCTCTGGGCTGCTGCAGGCTCATGGCCTTCTCATCACAGTGGCTCCCAAAGCCTTCCCAGGGAAGACGCTTCCCAGGGAAGCAGAGACAAGGAGGAAGCGGACAGTGGGAACCGTCCACACTGCCCTTGAATCCTGTAGCCTGGCAGTACACTCTTTGAAAATAGTCTTAGGCCTAGAGTGGTGGCAAGTGCCTGCAATCTCAGCTCAGGCAGAGAGAAGAGGGCCAAAGTAAGTTGAAATAAAGCAGGCCTGGTCTGCGTGGTAAGAGCTTGTCTCAGATGACAGGGAGAGGCAGTGGGTGGAGTTAGGGAGGAAGAAAGAAAAGGAAAGGATAAGTCCTCTTTTTATGACATTTTATTTATTTTTATTTTATGTGTTTGTGTATTTTGCCTGCATGTGTGTCTGTGCACCATGTGCATGCAATGCCTGTGGAGGCCAGAAGAGGGCGTCATATCCTCTAGAACTGTAGGTACAGATGATGGTGAACCACCGCTTTATGGGAGGAATTAAACTCAGGTCCTCTGGAAGAGCAGCTAATGTTCTTAACTGTTAAGTGGGAACCGGCGGAATTTCTAACATCAGTTCATAAGGAGGGAAGCAAAGGTGTCCCGGGAATAAAGACATCATTATTAAGAGCTATCACCAGAGCTCATTCCTATACTTACGGGAGATACCCTAAAGCCGTGTGTGTGTGTGTGTGTGTGTGTGTGTGTGTGTGTGTGTGTGTGTGTGTGCGCGCGCGCACGCGCGTGTGCGCGCATGTGCATGTGTGTGCATGCGTGCGTGTATATGTGTGTGCGTGTGTGTATGTGTGTGCGCATGTGTGTGTGCGTGCGTGTATGTGTGTGTGCCTGTGTGTGCGCGTGTGTGTGCACGTGTGTGTGCATGTGCGTGTTGTGTATGTGTGTGCACGTGTGTGCATGTGTATGTGTGTGTATGTGTGTGCATGCGTGCATGTATATGTGTGTGTATGTGTGTGTGCGTGTGTGTGTGTGTGTGTATGTGTGTGTATGTGTGTGTGCGCACGCGCGTGTAAGGATTTGTGTGTGTAAGTGCAGACGGATGCATGCATGCCATGGTGTGTGTAGAGCAGAGGGTGGTCTCTGGTGTTAGCCTCCCTTTCTCCTGTCTTGAGACAGGGTCTCCTGTCTGCTGCTGTGTGCTCTTGGCACTTGAGCTTCCAGGAATTCTCCTGTCTCTCCAATCTTGCTTTAGGCACTCTGGGATTATAGACATGAACTGCACCTGATTTTATGTGGGTTCTTAAATTCAGATTCGAGTCTTTATACTCACATGCAAAGTGCTTTATCTACTAGCTATCTCGCCAGGCCCCACAAAGTTTATTGACCCACAATATGAACAAGTAGCATAGAAGACTATCCTCCCAGCCAAACTGCCACCACCTACGAGTTCAGCTGGGGCTGTTTGCCAACCATCGTCTCTGCTGGGCTTGCTGCTATTGGTTCTCTCTTGGAAGGAAGGGCTGAGAGAGTAATGATGCCCTTGCCTGCGTATCCAGCTGCCCTCCCTCCCAGTTGTCTGCAATTTTGCCCTAATTACACGTGGCTTTGCCTCAGGTTCTAGAGTAAGGGCTACAGCATATACGCAGGGAAGGACTAGGTGAGAGGTCCCTTCTGTGACACTCTGGGGGAGATTAGCATCCGTGCCGAGTACAGACCTTCTATGGGTTGCTTTAAGGCCATCCGTGCCCCTTCCCCCAATCCCTCACTCATTGCTCAGTAAGTAAACTCATTGGTTCCCCACCATGGACTTCAGTGGAGTCATACATCAGTTTGTCATTGGAACCATGGGAGCAGAGGGTAGATGTTTATGCCTCCATCTAGGGAAGGAATTTTAGCAGCAAGTGTGTCCATGGGGTCCTGTAAATACAGCCATATGTAGGGGCTGTAGTTGGTGATAGATAAATGTTGGTAGACCTGAACTAGTAGAGGCAGTCTCACCTGGTAGCAAAGGAGACAAAGAAATTACAGAAAACAGATATGATAGGCTAGGCATGATAACACACACCTTTAATCCAGTATTTGAAAAGTGGAGGCAGGAGAATAGTAAGTTTAGGACAGCCTGGGCTACAAAGGAACCTGTAGACTAGCCAGAGATATATAGCAAGGTCCTGTCTTTGGTCATCTCTCCCAGAAAAAGCAGATAAAATGACTTAGAAGTAGTGGGACATTTAGCATGGAATAGCTGTAGTCCTGTCTCTCGTTAGCCTTGCATTAAAGTGCAAAGACACACACAGTATGGATGGTCTGATTCCAGCTGTGCAGAGCATTTCTGGGGCTGGCTGCCACGGAACTGAGTTTGGGTGGCTGGCCACACTGGAAAGGAAGGGATAGATTGTTTCTGTTATACATACACACGACAAGGAGCATTGTAGGTTTGCCAATGGCTAAGTGAGACCCAGTCTAAGTCTGAGAATAGCAGGCTTCCCCCACTGAGAGGGCTTTATACCTTAGGGAACCTGCTCTAGCACTGGGTCATAAGTTATAAGAAAGCCCAATGTCACCACATCCCTATATGCCAGTGGCCATGAATGTCCGTCCCATGATCCGTTTGTCTTCTTGACCTCATTTTCCCTTGGTTTCATTTCCTATGTCACCAAGCCATGCCAATGTACGTCAAAGGACATCTTTCAGGAGTCATTTCTCTTCCTTCTACCATGGGGATTCTAGGGATCAGACTCAGGTCAACAGGCTTGACAGCAGGCACCCTTACCCACTGAGCCATCTTACCAGCCCCTACTGAGTTTTCTAGTGGACTTCTGTGCTAGATGATCTAAAGTGGACCCTTGAGTTTTATTCTCACACCTAGGTAAATAAGACTATCTTGCCTCCAAGGATGTCACAGTTCAGTTGGTGAGCTCGAGGGTCCCAAACGTCTGGGTTAGGCAAGGTATGCTCTTGAACAAGTACTGCCTTCCCACCCTGGTCTCTGCTGGATGGGACTTGTACAGCCAATGGCCTTTGCCAAGGAATTCTTGAGTATGGTTTTAAGAGGGAAAATCATTTCTGGGTCAGATTTTCATGAGATCCATCAGATCTCTTTGGGGATAGTTAAAATAAAAAATAAGGTTGGAAGAGGTTGAGGCCCATATGGTGGTATGGGCCTTCACCTCTTGTTTGGGAGCTAAGGGACATGGCTGAGCTTTTCCCTCTAGTACACAGTCATATCTCATCCTTCAAGGCTGAGCCTGCCCCTCCCCTTGTGTCCCCTTAGCTGCGGGTGCCTCTTCCCCTTCCCAGTCCCAAGACTCTGAGTTTCCCCATTTAGGCTGAGAGAAGAAACCTAAGGGGGCCTCACGCCAGCATGTCCTAAAGCCACTTATCCTCTCTTGTAGAACCTGTCTACTGTAGTGCCGAAAACATTTGCCGCTTGCCATGAAAGTCTGTCTTAGGCTGTTAAAGCTATGAGTGTGTCTTCCTTAAGGAAAATACATTAATATAAACCCCAAAAAGGAGAGTGGGAAAATGGAGAAAAAATTAGAGAAGAGTTCCCTTACATTGTACAACATAAATAATAATAATCTGCTATATCTGATTAGTTTACATAGGCATACACATACTATGTGCGCAATTTTGTAGTCTCTCTTTTTGTTTCTACTATTTAAAATTTTATTTTAAATTGTAGAAAAATACACATATCATAAAATACATCATTTGGATACTTGCCTCTTGGATATATTCAGTTGAATTTGTCCTTGGATATTTGTATAAAAGCACTGAGACAAAAAACTCAAGACGTTGTGTTACGTAACAGGAAGTTGTTCTAATATCACCGTGAAGGGAACTGCAAAGCACTATTTCCAAATCTACTGTGCCGTGCAACTGGCCAAATATGAATCAAGTATATCACAATTTATTCATTTCAGAGTCTGAAATTTTCTTCATGATGATGTACTTGGGAGGCTGAGGCAGGAGAATTATGTTTGACTAGCATGAGCTACATAAAGAGTCTGAGTCCAGCTTGGACTACACAGTGAGACCTGTCTCAAAACGACAAAACTGAGAGGACATGAAGCAAAAGTGGCGATCATTGCAACTAACCTGAGCATGCAGGAACCAATGGCAGACTGAATGTTGTCGCACACAGCCCAGGGGCTACAGGGACTGGTGGAGCTGACAGCAAAACCTGGGCCTACTGGTTGTGAACAAACGACCACTAGCTGGCTAATGGGTGATAGCCATGGTACCAAAAGACTGCATTTCTCTGTAGGGATTTGACTGACAGGGCAGAGATAAATTCTTCAACTGACCCCATATATTTATCACCTTAACTCTCCTTTTCCCTTTGTAACCATTTTTAAGTTGTACAGTTCAGTTGTGTCTGAAAGAAACCTCTGCTTTAAGGTTTAAGTGAATCAGGTTGGTGCCTTGGTGTGAACAGCGACTTTAAGACCTCTAAAGGTCCTCCGGCCACAGTAGGGGCCTTTTTATAGCTGCAGGGATGATCCAGGTGGCTTGGAAGGGTCTGAGCCTGTGGGGGACGAACCAGAGCTCTCTCAGCTTTGAGGAAGGACTTGGAACAGGGCAGGACTTCATTACTGAGGGTCAAGGGGCCAGGGGTCCCATGTGGGCCAGTGGCTAGGAAGCAACAGGGGCTTGTTGAGAGAGAAGGAGATAAACCAGGAGGTTCTGGGTGGTGCCTTGTCTGCCACCAGCCACCTTCCACATCTTCCTCCCTGCTATGTGAGAGGAATAGGGATGGACGATCTGAACAGGTCTGTACAATGTGTGTGGTAAGTTGGGGATCTGCAGACACCAGCATCAGCTCATTTTTACAACAAGAGTCTCTGGAAGGATACACAGGATGAATGAAAAAGGTAGGCTGTTGGCAGGGTAAGAGGAAAGAAGTTGGGGAGGGATAAGGCCAGGTGGCCATGAGCATTTCATCATATAAACATGTCTATCATTGACTTCTGAACCATGTCAGTTTAACACTCAATGAATTAAACAAATCAAAATAAAAAAAGAAAATATTTGTTTCAAGATCTGTGAAGATTTTTCTTAGTCTCAGCTGCTTAAGACACCCCCAAAAGAACATAGCAGTACTTCTTTGTGCTAGCACCAGGATGGCCACCCCACAGGTGTCCCCAGATATAGCATTCAAGGAGATAGCCAGTGGCGTCCTGGCTTCCAGGGCACGAGCAGCTCAATACCTTCTGCTCTTGGATTCCAAGAACAGCTTGGTTGGGTCTAATCTTTGTGGGAGGGCCTGCCCAACCCCTACCTGGGTTGGCACTGGTTTCTGCAGGTTCAGGAGAGGCGGACTTTCTCTGCTTTTTCTTATTTCAGTGGAGTGAGGGGTGTATTTACTCTTTGCAATTAAATATAGATTACATGCGTCACTTAAAAAAAAAAAAAAGGAGAACGCTTTTAAACAAAACCAAGTAATTCTGCTTTCAAGGCCAGAAAGTATTTTTAGGCCAAGTTTGTGGTCTGATAGCATTACCTCTTCCACAGGCTGTGCACGAGAGCGGTCAGAGACAAAAATCTTGGCACCATTATGTCCATTCTACTGGGATGGTGTGTTAGGAGATTGCCGAGATTTGTGCCTGTGACTGTGCTGCCTCTGCCCGCCCTTCCTCCTTCCCTTCTTTCTTTCCTTCTTTCCTTCTTTCCTTCCTCTTTCCTTCCTTCCTCCTTTCCTTTTTATCTTATAGAGATCCACCTGCTCTGGCTTCACCACCCAGTGGCGGTGCTTGGCTGTTTTTGCGATGCCTGCCTATTGTCACTCAAGGATATACTGGCTGCAGCATTCACCCTCTGTAGAAAGTGTGAGATGGCCGGCTTTGCATTTTAGGCTCCAAAAACTCAAACGTTTCTCAGGCTCTTCCAGCATCTGCATGGAGCTAGAGCAGACCCTGGGGTGGGGTGGGGAATCTGGGAGCTAGGAGGGTGGAGCAGAGGTGTGGAAAGGGGACCAGGCACAGCTGATGTTGTGCAGAGTCCTGTAGGAAGGGAAGCCCAGGCTGGATTGTGAAAGTCTTCTATCCCTATGGGTAGCATATGCACTTCCTTCCTTCTGCCTTTCCTGCGGTGGCTGCAGGCTGCAGCTGGACTACCCCCTACCTCACCCCAGCTGGCTGACATCACAAAGCATTTGAGGGAAGGAACTTGCTGAAATGGCGAAGTGGGGAAGCTGAAAATGCCTTGAGTGAGCTACCCACACAAGGGCTACCCTTGGTGATGGCTTTGAAGGCCACTCCCACGAGGCCCTGTCATTTACCAAGGGAACAGGCTTTCTTGATGGCCGGGTTTCACCCTCACTTTCTGGGTGAGCTTGGAGGTAGTAGTTTCCCTTTGGGGCCCTACTTTGTTATCTATGTTAGAGCCATGAGTCACCATTGATGACCTACAAACTGGCTTGGAGGGCGGGGAGGCTCCAGGCAGTGGTAACAGACCATCACTGGTTCATCACAGTGAGCAGGGACAGCATGGGTCTCAGGGAAGATTTATACCTGGATATGTGTCTCTTGAACATAAATCTTTCTAGAATGCCTCTTTAACTTTGTCCAAAATGACATTCTACCACCAGAGAGTTGTCTCTTTAGTTTTAAATCACAAGATGACCCATGTCATCTCCCTCAATTACACTAATGGTCCCATGACATTCCTATTCTTTTTTTTTTTTTTTTTTTTTTTTAATTATTTTCATTCAGGCACAGTGGGGGATAGGAAATGAAGAGGGGGCGTGGTACATAACTAAAATCCAAGCACTGAGGAGGCTGGGATAGAAGAATCATGAGTTCAAGACTAGCCTGGACAAGAGAGCAAGATTCTGTCTTAAAAATAAAAAATAAAATAATTTGTTAACTGATATATAACAGCAGAGTTGGGGAGATGTTCCATTGATAAGGAACCTGCTGTGCAAGCATGAGAAGCTGAGTTTGGATCCCCAGGACCTACAGAAAAGTCAGACAGCATCTATAGCCACCATGCAGGGAAACTGCAGACAGGTGGGTCACTGAAGCTCATTGGTCAGCCAGCCTAAGTGAATTGGTTTAAGCTCCAAGTTCAGTGAGAGACTCTGTCTGAAAATGAATGAATAAATGAATGAATGAATGAATGAAATAACAAGGTAAAGAACAACCAAGGGAGGCCCCTGAAAGCCGACCTCTGACCTCCATGTACAGGAAATTGTGCCCACACAGTGAACAAGTACATAAACCAGACACATGCACACACATACACACAAGCATGAGAACGCACATACAAACTGCACATGTTAATGGGGTATCATGACATGGATTGATAACAGGTTGTACCCTCTTCTTTAAACTATCCTTTCTTCATTGTGAAAAGTTCCAAAATTGTTGTTTTCAGCTTTTTGGAACAGTGTGCAATATTGTTAAGAGTCTGGTGTTCCTAGTTCAGCTAGGAATCAGGGATGGTACAGGAAAAAATGGCACTAGAGACTTGGACCCAGGTGGGGCTTGGCTTGCCTCTAGGGTTAGAGAAGCCCTTGGGGTAGGATAATGTTTGCTGGGGCCTTGCACCCTGGGTGCAGTGGGTCATGGAGTATATAGGCAGACTAGCCACCATTAGGTATGAGCAAGTAGCTGCTCCAGTGTGAGGGTGTGGCCCCAGATGGGACCCAGGCTTCTCGTTCCTGTAGCAATGGGAATGAGAAACAGAACCACACTCAGGTGGAAGAGAGTAATGGTTTGCGGCAGGTATCAGCTTGTCATGTTCAAGGGACCACAAGGAGGCCTGTTTGGCCAGAAGCAAAGAATGAAGCACCAGAGGAGATAAGGTCGAAGCTGGAGCAGGACCAGAGCTCTCAGAAACCCCAGTGTCTGGCTGCAGACCAATTAAGTCAAATTTTCTGGGGGAGGACTTGGCCTCAAATGTGTGGCCATACCAGCATGTCACTGAAGAACGTAGTTCTGGTGATGAGTCCTGGTGCTGATGGAGCTCACCCTGCCTCTATCATTTGCTTGGCTTCCTTGGCTCACCTGAGAAGAAGGTCGAGTTTGAAGGTTTGGTGTATGTGTGTTGCGTTTTTGTGGTATGTATATGTAGCATAAAATGTACTATTTTACCCGTGTTAAGTGTGTCAGTGGTATTCCTACTTCAGCTAGGAAACAGGGTACCTAGCTACCACAGTCAGTGGTAGTTCTAGAAACTCACTGTTTCTAGAACTGTTTCTTGTCTGAACGGAAACGTCTTCCCCTTAAGGGTTATGATTCCCTCCCTTCCTGCTCAAGGTTTGCTTTCTAGGGCTGTGACATACTACCTGAGGAAGGAGCTTATGAAGAGGGAAGGTTTCATGGTTTCAAATGGTTACTTGGTCCCACGACATTAGCCGCCTGCCTCTAGTGACGCAGGACATTGGTTGGAGCAAAGCTGCTTGCCTCATGGCAACCAGGAAGGAAAGTGGGGAGGAGTGTGGGAGAGGAAGACAGGAAGGACGAAGGAAGTGGAAGGGAAAGAGAGAGAGCAAGAGATGAGGTCGGGGAGGAAACCTGGGTCCCAGTGCCTTCCTCAAAAGCAGGTCCCTAATGATGTAACTTCCTTTCTTTAGGACCTACCTTCTAAAGGCTCTGCCACCTTGCCCTAGTGCCGCAGGCAGGCAGCCAAGCGTTGACTTGTAGGACTTCGGAGGACACTCTCTCCTCACCCTGTTCTGCTTGTGTGAGCATTGGGGTGGGGGTGGGGAAGTGCTCTGGGTATTGAATCTAAGGCCTTGCGTGTGCCAAGTAGGGACTCTCACCTGACCCCAATCACTACCTCTGGCTCCTTCCATTTGTTGGTTTCAGTTGCATTTGTTGGTTTGTTGCTTGACAGGTTTCTATATAGCCCAGGCTGTCCTCAAACTTGGCTGTACGCCTCTAGAGTGACCCAGTTATAGCTGTGCCCACCACATTCAGCTCTACTGTCTGCCTCTGTGGATCTGACTAGTCCAGGTGCCCACATTCCTACAAGTAGAGCCTCACCATATTTACTGTCCTTTGGTTCAATAGACTTGACATATCATCTTTGAGGCTCATTCACACTGTAGTATCTCTTAGGAATTTTCTCTTCTTGTATGGCACAATTGCGCACGTTCCATCACAGGTCTGGGGTTTCAGAAAATGACCTCATGATCCAAAGTATCTTAGTAAAGCAGGAAAATTTTAGTTCTGCAGGAATTGAGCAGGCAAACTCACCCCACAGTGTATCCTTCTAGGTTTTCATTCCTAAAGCAAATGGGGCCCTGTGCCTCGCTCTGAGTAGACCTCACTCTGAGCTCAGGCTCACACTCTTATAGGACTCACTGATTTAGAACAATGCAGCTATAAGCATAATTTTTTTTTTTTAGCATAAAATGCAACTTTGAGTCCTTATTTTGGTTCCAAGAAGAAGTGCTGGCCTGGAGAAATTTGAAAGTATGCCAAGTGGCTTCTTCTTAAAAATATGTTTTCATGGAATTTTTTTTTATTAGACTGTTTTACAGGGAAAAAAAAGTACAGTTTCTTTATAATTCAGGCAGAGAGTGAGTGAGCATATGCCTGGATTATGCACTCATCACCAGTGGACACTTGGCCATGTCTTCCTTTTAGCTGTCATGATTAATGCTGCTTTTCATTCAGGGAGGATCTAGAACTGTAGCTTCTAGATCACATGGTAATGCCATATTTTCCATCACAGCATTGGGATCAAACCCAGGGCCCCCCACATGTTAGGCAAGTGTTCTGCCCTGAACAGTGTCAGCAACGTTGTGACAAACTGGTTTTCATACTGACTGATCCATTTTATTTTCCCTCAGCAATGGGGAAGGGATATGATTTTCCACCTTTTTGCTTAGGATTGTTAACTTCTCCTCCTCTCCCTCCTCCTCCTCCTCCTCCTCCTCCTCCTCCTCCTCCTCCTTCTCCTCTCCCTCCTCCTCCTCCTCCTTTTGAGTCATGGCAATCCTAGTTGGCATAAAGTGGCATTACACTGTGATTGATTTGCATTTCCCTGACAACTAATGGTGTAGAGCTGTTCCAGTGCTTGTTGGGCACTGGGATATCTTCAGAGACTTGTCTCGTCAGTCCCTTTGCCCATCTTTGACCGTGTCATTTGTCTTCTTGGTGAGTTCTGTCTGTAGATGCTTACTCTTTAACAAGTATGTGATTTTTCAAATCGTGCATTCTGTTTTGTAAGTTGTCATTTTACTCTCTTTGATGTTGTCCTTTCACACATAAGCATTTACTCATTTTATTCAAGCCCAGCCTACCCATTATTTTTGTTTGTTTTGTCATAATATCACATTCAAGATGACATTGGTGAATTCCACATCAGGACAACTTCCTCCTCAATTTTCTTTTTGGATCTTTATAGCTTTAGATCTTACATTTGTGCTGTGACAGATTTTGCATTGATTTTTTTTTCACATGGTATAAGGTAAGGGTCTGTTTTCATTTCCTTTATACATGCATATTTAGCTTTCCAAGCACTATTTGTGAAAAAGATTGTCATTTCCCAACTGGATGTTCTTGGTACCCATGCAAAATCAAATTGACCAGGGGCTGGAGACATGCTCCATGGCTAAGGGTACTTTCTGTTCTTCAGAGGACCTGCATCCTTGACAGGTGGCTCATAAAGGAGCCTCACGCCCTCTGCTGTCCTCTGAGAGGACCTGCATGCATGTGGCACACATACACACACACACACACACACACACACACACACACACACACATGTGAAGATTTATTCCTGGACTCTTTTTAATGTGTATGGAGTGCCCTGCCTACATGGATGTCTGGGCATCAGTTGTATGCCTATTGCCAGCAGAGGCCAGAGGAAGCCATTGGATCCCCTAGAACTGGAGTTAGAGATGGTTGTGAGCTACCAGGCTGAGCATCAAGCCCAGTCTTCTAGAAGATCAGCCAGTACTCTTAACCACTGACCAGTCTCTCCAGCCCCTATTTCTGGGCCGTTTACTCTCTATCCCATTGTTCTATGGGCCTGCCTTTGAGCCAGTACCATAGTTTTTATTACTGTAGCTCTATAAAATTTGGAACCAAAAAGTGTCTTCAAAGTTTGTTCTTTTTCAAGATGGTTTTGGCCAGTTGAGTCTTCGGTAGTGTGGTTTTGTTCTCATTTGATGGTAAGGAAACTGAGGTTGGGCCTTCCTTTGGTTACCTTGTGTGGCCTGGCTTCCCTACTCATGTGAAGTTCCTGCTACATCCCTACCCTGGGAGTACTATGGAGTCCCTCATAGTGGTTGGCTCTTCTTGGTGATGTCCTACCTCTGACTCTTTGGTAGGCTCTTAATTTCTAGCCCTCTTTCATGCTCCACAAACTCCCAACATTTTTCAAGGAGGTTCTGAGGGAACCTTGGCAGCCCGGGTCACTGCCTCCTTCATGAACCATGGTAGGCTCTGCTGGGAATCCATGTCACCGTGACCACTGCCTGCCTGATCTGCAGGGCCTGTGAAAATGTGGCTTTCTGGCCTTTGCTTTAAGGACCACAGCCTATTCCCCAGGCACAAGGTCTCCAGCCCACAGAGGATAGGAAGGCTCAGAAGGTCAACTGAAGACAGTTCAAGCAAGAAAATGTAGGGGTGGTAATCAGGGGTGAGGTGAGCAGGGGGAATCCTCACAGAACCTAGAAGTTGTTCCTGGAGCTGCATGGCAATGGAATCAACTGGGGTAGGGGGTGGGGGGAGTCGTCACAGCTCAGCGTGGCATGAAAGGAGGTGTTGTGTCAGAAGGACCTGTGGCGACTCTTGATTTGATTCAGAAAAGAGTGGAAACTGAGCCTGGAGTCCAAGAATGGAGTGTGGCTCAGGCCAGGAGCAGAGTGTGAGGCGGGATCTTCCACCAACCTGTGGGAATTTTATCCCAGCCTCCAGATAACTCCCAGCTCTAGAGGGAGGAATTTGTATACACAGACTGAATTGAAACATCTGTGTGCATGTGTGCATGCGTGAGTGTGTGCATGCATGTGTGTGCATGCGTGTGTATGCATGTGTGTGTGCGCGCATACATGTGTGTGTGTGTGTGTGTGTGTGTGTGTGTGTGTTTGATAGAGATATCACATCTTGCTGATTACACTAAGCTGGCTAGCTGGCAAGCTACTGGGATTCACCAATCTCCAGTTCTCCAATGCTTGGATTACAAGAACACTTTACCAATGGATCTGTCAATTAATGAATGCACAGGAACCCTCAGCCAGCCCAGCTTCCTGGGACCCAGGAGAAGGAAGCTCTTGCTGTTTAGAGCCAAATTTTCCCAGGGTGTGGCTTTATGCAAATGCTCGCTCACTGGCTGGGTTTGGCAGGACAAAACAGTGCCCTACTCTGACATGGGTCCTTTTCTTAGAGGGTGCTTTTTTTCTCTTATTCTTAGAACCCAAGAATCTGCTATGTTCATGAGTGGCCCTGTGAGCCCTTCAACTTTTGGCACCCCTGGTTTCTTGTCTAGAAAGGATATAGTATAAATTAACTGCTATTAGCTTGAGACTGAGAGACTTGCAAACCTAAGGACAAGGAATCTCAGACACACACACTGAAGTACAAAGCCTGGCTAACTCTGAGCCCTGGAAACAGCTCAGCCAGAACAGGGGGCCACTCTTGTGTCCAGACCCTACTGAGGCTGCAGAAGAACCTGAAAGGCTTTCTCCAGAGGGAGTGGGACAGGAATGGACTCCCCTACAGGTCCACTGGCTCATTTCTGTCTTTTGAGGAAACCCAACCCCACTGCAATTTGAAGCCACAAAGCAGGCTATCCCACATCAGCCTTGCAGAGTACAAGGTATACATATTCAACCCAGTTTCCAGATGGAAAAATTGAGACACAGAGAAGTGTCACAGTGAGGCTCCAACCCCAGTTCTCCTTTTCAATTTCCTTTCTGTTTGTCCTTTAGTCAATATGTGCTAACCACAACAGGCGCCATTTTCGAGAAGCAGCTCGCTGAGTGTATGACCTCCTTTATGAGTCATTTCATTGAATTCTCTCAACCCCTTGAGGGGATGTTTATCCTACTTCACACAGGCAGTGGTCTCAGCTCTAGGGGTTAAGTGACAAGTCCAAGGTCACGTAGGTATTAGTGGACTTAGCAGACTCAGAACCTGATGACCAGCTCTTGTGTGTCCATTGCAGGACCTCCCTCTCAGGCCACTGCCCTTCTGAGACATCATCTGGTAGGAAAGGGGAGGGGCTGTGATAACTGGGGGTGGCATTTCGACAATGTCTGAGCCTTTGGTGCTTGGTTCCAGATGAAGTCCCTCATAGGCTATAGAAAGGAGCCCTGTGTGGATCAGTTAGGAGCATGCCACAAGCAGAGCCTGTCCTTTCTTTGGAGACAGCCTGGGACCCTCCAGGTTTACTGTAAGGGTCTGTGTCCGCTCCTAGTCTCATGGTTGTCAGGGGAGGCATGGTTCCTGCCTCTCCGAAGCCCCACCACTTCTTGATTGACTCACCCTCACCCAAGGCATCTGCCTCCTACCCTACTCTCTCTTCCCCAGACCCTGGTGAGCTTTGGAATGATTGCCAATCATCATGGCAGGGCAGGCTCCCCGCAGATGGTGCATCATTAGCCTCGATGACCCTCCGAGCCACCGCTCTGTGATATAAGTAGTCACGTACTGACATTGCAAGTTCTTTGAGGACTGGGAGGGATCCTGTAGCAAGATCACCAGATTCATGCTGGTCTGTACCCCACCATCTCCTACGTCCCCACTGGCTCCCTTCTGAATTTAGAATCTGCCTCTTTCTTTGTGTTCCCTGGAATGATTTGATCCTTCCATTTGCCTGATGTGATTCTGCTCTGGCCAGCTGTGCACCACTTCTTTAGGCTCTCTGTTGTCTCTATCTGTCCCTGCCCTCCTTCCTCTTCCTCCTCTTCCTCCCCCTCCTCTTCCACCTCATCCCTGTCTCTACTACCTGCTACCCTAAAAGTGGATATAAGAATAGACTTCTCCACCCAAGGGATTCATCTCCATCTTGTTCTCTGCCTGCAAGGTGTTCTCTCCCCAGTGCCGCCCCCTGCCCCGCCTCATTTCTAACCTTTTGGTTTCATAAATCAGGAGACAGAAACAGAGGATGAGACGAGCCTTTAGACAAGGCAGAGTAGGTGGGTCACAGCAGCGCTTTCCAGAACAATGGCCACGTAGGCCTAGCTTGTTATAAAAGGGACTCCTATAAGGCAAACTGCTTCCTTTCATTCCTCACAACTGAGGCTTGTTTTTTGTTTTTGTTTTTTGGTTTTTTTGAGGCAGGGTTTTATATGTAGCCCTGGCTGTCTTGGAACTTGCTATGTAAACCAGGCTGACCATGAATGTAAACCAAGAGATCTGTTTATTTCTGGCCCTCAAATGCTGGAATTAAAGGTATATGTCATGCCTGGCCACAGAGGCCCATTTGAAAGCATACGGCTTGTCGACCAGCTAGGCCTTATTCAAAAGCAGGTATGCTCACCGAACAGAGCAGCCTCCTTCACACCCACTTCCCACATCCTCAGGACCACTCCACACCCTGTGCTCAGTGTGACTTAGTTCATGTGCAGCAGGCCCACCGCCACACTCACATCTCCTCAGGTGGTTCCTAGACAGGCCTGAAAATTCACAGTGCTTTCTCTCCTTTGAGGTCCTGAGGCTGCAGGGTAGCTGTCAGCCACAGCCCTGTGGCTCCCCTGTAATTTGGAGTGCAGTGTGGAACCACCCATCCCCAAATCCTGGCAGGTTAGTGAGGCCAGAGGAGGCCATCAGACTGCGACTTGGTGGGAGCTTCTGGAAACTTCTTTCTACTTTAAGCTCTAGTTAGCCCAACTGGACACAGAACAACTCTTGCCTTAAAGGGAATAAGAGCTTCTGCTTAAGCCAAATATGAATGGCTTTAGCCCCAGGATGAGTTGCCCCAAACGGTATGGTCCATGTGGAAGTGTTTGATATATCAAATGCATTGGTGGTCATACATGTAGATGCATCACAGCAAAGGAAGGAAGCTGTATTAGTCAGGGTTTCTATTCCTGCACAAACATCATGACCGAGAAGCAAATTGGGGAGGAAAGGGTTTATTCAGCTTACTTCCACATTGCTGTTGATCACCAGAGGAAGTCAGGACTGGAACTCAAGCAGGTCAGGAAGCAGGAGCTGATGCAGAGGCCATGGAGGGATGTTCCTTACTGGCTTGCTTCCCCTGCCTTGCTCAGCCTGCTCTCTTATAGAACCCAAGACTTCCAGCCCAGGGATAGCACCACCCACAAGGGGCCCTACCCCCTTGATCACTAATTGAGAAAATGCTCCACAGCTGGATCTCATGGAGGCACTTCCCCAACTGAAACTCCCTTGTCTGTGATAACTCCAGCCTGTGTCAAGCTGACACACAAAACCAGCCAGTACAGAAGCTGACCTAGGTTTTAGATGCTCTTTGATGACATTCTTAGCTTTGGAACTGGTGAAGCTAGTGGCCTGCCCGGGCTCTACTTTGAAGGCTTTGATAGTCTCAAGTCTATTAGGTCAGACACAGGGGTGGGTAATGAATAGCTTCCTGGAGTTCAGGACATCAGGACATGTGTTCACCATGTCAGGCTCCGGGGGGTGGGGGGGAAGCCTTTGGGGTTGGGTTTCTGAGACCACAGGAGACAAGAAACAGGAAAGCAGTTGTAAGTGTAGGAAGGAACACAGTGGCGGCAGGGTCCCTGCTGTCAAATGACTGAGAGAAGAAAGGCAGAATGGGAGGCAGAGGCAGGCAGATCTCTACAGTTTCCAGGACAGCCAGGGATACATGGAGAAATCCTGTGTCAAAAAAACAAAAAATAGGGGCTAGAGAGATGGCTCAGTGGTTAAGAGCAACGACTGCTCTTCCAGAGATCCTGAGTTCAATCCCCAGCAACCACATGGTGGCTCATAGCCATCTGTCATAAGATCAGATGCCCTCCAGGTGGTCTACAGAGTGAGTTCCAGGACAGCCAGGGCTACATAGAGAAACCCTGTCTTGAAACAAAAAAAAAAATCCGATGTCCTTTTCCAGTGTGTCTGAAGACAGCTACCGAGTATTCATATGAATAAAATAAATCAAAAATCAAAAACTAAAAACCAACCAAACAAGCCCATGAGACACTAGGAAGGGCCCACTTGTACTGAGGTGCAATGGGAAATGTAATATGGTTTTTCTGCCTTACAAATGTCACCTCCACACTCAAGCATCTCCGGGGCTTTTCTAGCCATTTTCAAATAGAAGCCAGGTGGGGCCAACCTAGTACTCAAATCTTACTGTCTCATGTAGAGTTCCCACTCTCCCAGCTGGTGCAGGGAGCGCTGGTGGAAGAGGGGGCAGGGCTGAGGAACTGTCCCTCACTAGTCATGTTCCTCATTGCTGCCCCTCGGTGGCATTACTGCCCCTCTGACGCCTCTGTGGTCAGGATGCGAGCAGGGGCTCTGAAGGAGTCTTATTTCCCGACTGACCGACCGCTCTTGTAACTGGTGCTGCTGTCCCAGCTGGCAGGTGCCACAGGGCAGCCGCTTTGCCTCTGCAGGTTCTCTGCCTTCCTTACAGTCTCTCTGAAATGTTTGCTTCCTACAGCTGCCATTGCTAATCCCCTAACCTGTCCCAATGGGTTTGTTCCATGAAGCTGCTGTGGGTGGGAAGGGACACCTCTCCCTGTCAGGAACTCCTCCCGTGAAGAGAGTTAAGCTTCTGCTTGGTTCTTGGTTAAAATAAATATATTTATGTATGTCTCTGTGCCACATGCATGCCCAATGTTCATGGAGACCAGAAATGGCATCAGATCCCCTGGAACTGGAGTTACAGATGGTTGTAAGCTGCCATGTGGGTGCTGGAAATCAACCCCAGGTCTTCTGGAAGAGCAGCCAGTGCTCTTAACCACTGAGCCTTCTCTCCAGACTCCCAAGTAAAATTTTGATGCAATTCTTGTTTAACGCTCCCACTCCAGGCCCCACTTCTCACTCCACTCTGTCAACAGCTGCAAGCCATACCCTAAATTGAATTGCAAGGGAAAATGAAGCCACTGGTCCAACTGAAGCCAAAGCTTAGGCTTAGATCAACACCCTGCTGAAACCTTCTGAAAGTCACTCTCTGTGTACCCTCCCCAGTCTGGAAGGCCTGAGATAGGTGACATCAGCTCAGTTGTCCTGGTGCATGAAAACTAAAACCAAAACCCAGGCCTCCTGCAAGGCTAGGAGTTTTTCTGTCTCCCGTATTCTTTGTTCTGGAATTCTATTCATGGGAACCTTTGAAGATGGCGCTCCCCTCCTCCAAGGGGATCTGGGATGGGGGGAGGGCAGCCTGACTCATTTTCTCCAGCCAGGCCACATAGCCATGGTATGTGTAAGATTCTCTCTGGTAGAGGGATGTTGGCTAGCTGGGAGGAGCAGGCATAGGAAGCTAGATTTGACCAAGCAGCCTGTGGTCAGTCCTGAGAATGGTGGTCAGTCTTGAGTATGGGGCCTGGGAGAGACAGAGAGAGAGAGACAGACACACAGAGACAGACAGACAGACAGACAGACAGACAGACAGACAGACAGACAGACAGACAGACAGAGAAAGTAATGAAGGCTTCCGACCAGGTTCCTGGTCTGGGCCATCTGAGTTCAAGTTCTGGCTGACTGTCTTCCAAGTCATGTAACCTGTCTGGGCCCCATTTTCCTTATTTGTAAATAGGGAAGGGAGTTACAATCTGGACCCCAGGACCTGCCTCAGGACTAGCTCTGATCAGTTTGCTTTCCTCACGTGGCCACCCTAGCTCATGTGCTTTTCAGACCACCTATGTAGTGAGAGCTGGAGAGCCATTTCCACAGGGAAAGAGGTGGGAACAGCCAGGAACTGCTGGGAACAGCCAGGGCCATGGTGTACATGCGTGTTCCCAGGACTAGTCTGTGGAACTCCAGGGGCCAGTACTGATCTCCAGGACCCTAAGAAGGTCTAGCCTACAGAAAGCCTCTTGCCCAAACATCCTGGATGAGGAAAGCAGGCCCAAGAAGGGGAAGTAGCTTGCTCAGGGGGCCTGGCCATTGTGGCTAACCCTGGTAGCCGCCAAGAGCCATCTGAGCAGGGAAAGGAGGAAGTTGTAGGGAGGTGGGGGTCATTTCTCCATACAATCAGTGAGGCATGCCGGGGTCTGACAGCTCACAGGCCTGAAGTGGCACACTCCTACCCCTGCAACCTCAGAGGGGTCAGCAGACCACCCCTGCATAACAAGGCAACTGGACTTCTTCTATACTCTCTCAAGGCTAAGGCAGGAAGATGTGTCTTCCTACCCTCAGATTTCCTGGGCCTGTTCTCCTGGAGGCTTAGGTTGGTCCCCTAGAGTTTAGAGTGGCCATATGCCACATGGCAAAGTTGACCCAACACCTGGCTCAGGGGGGGCTTCTAGCTGAATGCACTGTCTTTACTAACCTCCAGAGACCCTGGCCTGACATGAATGATTACTGGGCCACCGGGGCAAGGTGTGGCTTGTAACTACTTTCAGGTGTTTCTTTGTCTATAGACAGCGTTGCTGTGATCAGCCTGGCACACCTGTGAGCCTATGGCACCTGGGTTAAATCCTGACACACAGCCTTGCTGTAAGGTGGAGACAACTTTTGTAATCATTTTCTAGAGATATCTTTTGTTCTGGCCTGGGTCCTGGAGTGCTAGTTTGCTTATATTTTGCTGTAGTTTGTTTTGGTTTGTTTGTTTGTTTGTTTGTTTTGAGACCAGGTTTCACTGTGTAGCCCTGACTGTCCTGGAACTCACTTTGTAGACCAGACTGGCCTCGAACTCAGAAATCTACCTGCCTCTTCCTCCCAAGTGCTGGGATTAAAGGTGTGCGCCACCACTGCCTGACTTGTTTTGTTTGTTTTTGAGACTGGGAGACTGGGGTTACAGGCACTGTGTCATTATGTGCAGCCCCAAAAGCTATGGCCTGTGGATGCATATGAGACAGAAAGAGAGAGAGAGAGAAAGAGAGAGAGAGAGAGAGAGAGAGAGAGAGAGAGATTCACCTTGTTTATTGAGACAGAGTCTCTTTCTGGAACTCAGAGCTCAGTTAGGCTGGCAGCTGCCCAGCAAGATCCAGGGATCTGCTTGTCCCTACCTCTCCCATGCCAGGGTTACAAATGGGTGTCCCCATACCCGGCTTTTTAAAATATGGTTGCTAGAGATCAAACTCAGGTCCTCATGATTGCTTAGCAAACACTTTAGCTCTAATACCAAAACCTATCTCCACCCACCGCCACCATGTACCTCCTGAACAGGGTTTTGTTTTGAATCACACCAAAAGATATTTTTTAAAGATGCTTAAAAGTGAAATAACTTCTGGGCTGAATGCTCAGTGGCCCTCCTTGGTTTGAATGCCTGTGGGGCTGTGGTTCTGAGGCCCAGCCAACCTAGAAGACTCCAGGCTCTGTCAAGTTGGCTTGGGCAGTCTCCTACCCTCCTGTGTCCTCATTGTACTCTCTCTCTCCCTGGGTCTTGGTGTTTTCATCAGGACAAAGTCTGGGAGGTTCTGGTGTGGTGCCCACACACCATGGGGTAGGTACTCAACCAAGCTCGCTACTACCAGGCTGCCCTCCCCATGGCCAGCGTCCCAGCCACGGAAATCTTTGTTAGGAGTGAATTAAGGGAGACTGAGGCCCAAGTCTCACATCCACTTGCTCCCAGGAGAGGACTTGTGACTCTTCATGAGTCCGGAGGTAGGATGGTCCGAGGTGTAGGGAATAGTGAGTGACTGGGGTCATAGTCATCTGTGGTCTGCCCATGTGCAAAATGTACAGCCCTTCATGGCCAGAAAGTGGGGCGTTAACTTATCTGAGGAGAACTTCAGCTTCTTGAGGTAAAGGGTCACTCAAATGACACCTGTGGAGACTCTGGCGAAGAACAGTGATTTTACACAGAAATGGCCATCAGGTTCCTGAGTAGTGGCCTAAGCAAACATAATTTTCATAACCCGCTCTTGAGTGGTTTCAGCAGAGCCAAGTTATCAAGGGAACTGATGATATGCAGCTCAGTTGTGGGACTTTAGAATCGGCCAGTTCTAAGGAAAACTAAAAATGGATGACCAGGGAGGGCACAAGGGCTCAACCAGAGCAAGGAATGCTAAAAGGGCTGTTGAGGGTGGGTGTGCTATGTAAAGCCAAGGGTATGTTTTGTAGAGCATGGTACGGTGTGGCGGGAGGGGGTGGCTCAGCAGGTCCATGCCAGTCATACCTCCCCCCACCCAAGGTACCAGCCATAGAATGGTCTAGTATAGAATAGAAGAGTTTATTTGGGTGCATGGAAGGGGGTTGAGAAGGGAGTAGAGGCAGAGAAAGAGAAAGAGAGGGGAGAGAAATAGATACAGAGAGTGGGGGAGGCTGAGAGGCTGGCTGGGAACATATGGAGAGAGTTGGGGAGGGGGAGGGGAGAGGGAGAAAGGGAGATTGGGGAAAGGGGTCAGAGAGAGGAAAGGGTCAGAGAGAGCAAAGGGAGGCCAAACAGTTCCTTCTATAGCAAACCAGGCCTACCTGGCTGTTGCCAGGTAACTGTTGGGCAAAGCCTAGAAGGAATGCTGCTAAAATGCTAACAAGGGTAGATGAGGCTAGGCCTCGGTGTTTGCTGGCTGCTGATTATCAAAGCCAGGCTGTCCTGAATGGTGTCTTGGAAGTAGAAGTCATAGGCTCTGGATGGCTGTGTCTGGGAACGGCTCAGGTCCTGGAGTGCCTGGGGCTGCAGAAGATCCACACTGACAGTTGCTGCAAAGCCCTTCTCATGGCAAATGCCCAGCAAGTTGTAGTGGATTTCAAGTAATGCTTCCGTTTACTTCAGAGATTCGTCTCATATGTGCATGTGGGTGCCTGCACACGCCAAAAGAGGGTGTCAGGAGGTTGTGAGCTACCTGGCATGGGTGCTGGGAACTAAACTTGGTCCTCTGCAAGAGCAGTAAGTGTTCTTAACCTCTGAGTTGTCCTACACTGGGTTCTATTTCCGTGCTTTAATCTAAAGTACAAACATGGGCAGGATTTGGTTGACCGGCTAAGGGTGAACTTGAGGAGCTAAGAGAAGAGAAGAAGCCAGGACAACCCTGGGTGACTCTGCCTTGGGTAAATGGGTGACCTTCAGATTGAGTGCTTCTTTTCTAGAAAAGTCTATCCACTGAGAGGTGGTTAGTATGGGAGGAGGGGAATGGGGGTAGACAGGGATGGGAGGCACGACAGGCAGTCCTGAGGGACTTGGCACTTCCTTAGAACAGCTGGGTCACTTGTGACTGTGGCTCATTCTGTCCAATGCCACAGCGGCACACAGGGACTGGACGGGAGTCTCCAGCCTGCGGCAGGTGCCTTGGGGACTCTAGCTCCTGAAGACCTGGACCTCTGGGTGTCTTTCCGCCTTTCAGGTCCTCCAGCATGGCAGGTGTAAGTCTGGTTTGGTCTTCCTTTCTTCCTGGGGCTCAGAGGACAAAAAGATCCCTCTAGAGAGTCAGGCTTGGGAGCAGGAAACATAGACCCTGGTAGCCCTCCCTGTAATTTGAAATATGGTCCCAGGCAAGTCCTTCCTTCCTTTGGGGCTCATCTTCCTTCCTTCCTTCCTTCCTTTCCTTCCTTCCTTCCTTCCTTCTTTCTTACTTTTTTTTTCTTTTTTCTTTTGGTTTTTTGAGACAGGGTTTCTCTGTGTAGCCCTGGCTGTCCTAGAACTCACCCTGTAGATCAGGCTGGCCTCGAACTCAGAAATCTACCTGCCTCTGCCTCCCATGTGCTGGGATTAAATGCGTGTGCTACCACTGCCTGGCTCCTCTTTCTTTCTTTCTTTCTTTCTTTCTTTCTTTCTTTCTTTCTTTCTTAAAAAAATTTTTTTTTATGTATGTGAGTATACTACTGTCCCGGCTTCTCTTTCTTTCTTTAAATTTTTTTTAATTTTTTTTATGTATGTGAGTACACTATAGCTGTCTTCAGACACACCAGAAGAGGGCATCAGATCCCATTACAGATGGTTGTGAGCCACCATATGGTTGCTGGGAATTGAACTCAGGACCTTTGGAAGAGCAGTCAGTGGTCTTAACTGCTAAGCCCCAGGGCTCAGGGGCACTGGATGAATCCTTCACAGTTCTGGGCTCTGTGGTTTTATGGCCTGAATGCTTACACTCAGTTCAGTGACCCCACAGGGAAAGGTGGAGGGGGGGGCATCTGCGGCTTCTCACTCATTTTTTCCTTGCTACTACAGGCCTTGACCTGGGAGTTCCCAGGGAGGGCAGAGGCTGCGGTGATCTTAGCTCACAAAGAAGTGGCTGTCCTTTAAAAAGGCTTTAAACTAAAGGAACCTGGCTCAGGATGATGCAGCCTAGACTTGGGGGGCAGGGAGGGGAGGAGTGAGGTGGGAGGTGCCTGCCCCAAATGGACCTGCAGTAGGTTGAAGGGGCAATTCTCTCAGACTGGGGTCTCAGACAGCCAGCTAAGGCCTAGATTCATGTCTCAGTGGCCTGTGGGCTGTGGTCCTGGCCCAGTCCTCTGCAAGGCTGCTCAAAGAAGGGCCTTGTCATAAGGCCGTGAGCTTGGAGGCTGAAACCTGAGAGAGATTCAGTGTTTCCAAGCTAGCCGAGTCTGGTGCTCCTTTATGCTTGGCCTCTGTACTCCTCCCAACATTTGATTTTCTGTAGACCCCCTGCAGGGAGCTTCCTGGAGATGTAAGCCAGGGCTACTTGTACGCTAGGCAATCAATCGCCCTACCTCTAAGCCATACCCTCAGCTCCTTTCCTGACTATCCATCCATGCTTCCCACATACTCATAATTTGAGGGGAGGCCTAGAGCACAGGCAGGAGTCAGGTTAAGTATGGGTGAGCCCTGGAGAGACTCGTTGACTTCTGACAGGCTCTGCGGGTGGTTCTGGATGTGTGTTCAGGGAGCGCTGGGGTTCCTTTCACTCACTGGGGCTTTGAGAAGATCTGAGGCAATACAGAAGATAGACCAGGGAGATGTCAGATCTCCCCATCCTCCCAAGGGTGGAGGGTCGATGAATATGAGGACCCTGAAGGGAGAGAGATGTCCCCCACTTTCTTCCAGGATTTGTGCCCTGTAATCAGCCACACACTAGGGACCCAGGAGAGCTGCAGAAGGAGGCCTAGGTGTGGCATGTTGCAGGAACTTCTGTGAACTTCCTGTTCTGTCCTCTGGTTGCCCACACTTGGTTGCTCAGAATCCACTAGTGAGGGACATGGGTGTCAAGTTAGTCAGGGGTCACCTGGACTGTCTTAGCAAGGCCTAGGCACAAGGTCAGCTGCTTCCAAGAATTCTCAGAGATGTCCTTTCACCCCAGTTGAGAGATGACTCACAGCTGGGGGGTGCAGCAGACCCGGAGCCAGGCCGCTGGGGTGCTATGATCATCTGTCTGTCACTTTTACTTCCTGAACCTGCCTCCTGACTTAGCTAAAGTCATAAGGCCATGAGTAATGCCAGGTATTCCAGGAGAGAGAACTGGGGGCTGCAGCCATCATGGAGGCTCAGCAGGGTCCTTCCTGCCGTGGAGGCCAGACAGAAGCTGTTCTCAGCAGGGTTCCTGCTTCCCTTCAGGGGCTCTTATGATGTCCTATGTGTTTCAGTGCAGGGACTTCACGGCCCACACAGGGTATGAGGTACTACTGCAGAGACTGCTGGATGGCAGGAAGATGTGCAAGGACGTGGAAGAGCTGCTCAGACAGAGGTAAACAGGGCAGGGCTGGTGGTCAAGGCAGACGGGGCAGATTATGCCCCCTCCAGCTCAGCTGCCATCAGGATGGGTCTGTTTTCAAAAGCCAAGAGCCAAAGCTGAGAAGGTAGCGTAGTGGGTCAATCACTTGTTAAGCAAACATGGGGACCTGAGTTTAAATTCCCTTTTATAGCAAGAGGGATAGTGTCAGGAGAATTCACAGAACCTCATGGGCTGGCTACCATGGTATATGGTAAGCAACAGAGACCCTGTTTCTGCAAAATATAGTATAGTCATGTATGAAATCTTAGAGGGGGTGAGGGGGAGCGGGAAAGTTGACCTTTAACCCCCACGGGCACATTGTGCACTCAAGCACACTCAGGTGCACCTATGTACCTGCACTCATGCTCACTCTCTCTCTGTCTCTCTCTGTTTCTCTGTCTCTGTCTCTCTCTGTCTCTCCCTCTCTCTCTCTCTCTCTCTCTCTCTCTCTTTCACATGCACGCACACACACTCACTCACACACACATACAAAGCCAGAGCCCCTTGTTGTCTCCTGTGACCCTTAGGCCTGGGCTTCCCCCAGGGGCATATACCATGCAACAGCCCTTAGGACAGGCCCGTCTTCAACTGACATTTATCCCCAGAAGGAGATGGAGCTCAACCTTCTCAGGAACGGTCCTGCCAGCAAAGTATGATGAGAAAACCTGGGTTCTGCACATATTCTGGGGCCACGACCAGCCGGTGGTGGTGAACGGGACCCAGTGCTTGCTCTGTCCTTACAGGGCCCAGGCGGAGGAGAGGTACGGGAAGGAGCTGGTGCAGATAGCACGCAAGGCTGGCGGCCAGACAGAGATGAAGTAAGAGTGCTGACGGCTTCTACCTTTCCTCTGAGGGAGCTTCTGGACTTTACTCAGGGCTTGGGGCTTTCTGATGTGGTAGACTGGGCAGGAACTGGACAGGAGTGTCTGGACCTGCATGGTGCCTGAGATCAGGGTCTTGTACTAGTTAGTGCTCTGGAAAGAGCAGGGTACGTGACACACCGGGCTCACCTTCACCCAACCAGGAGGGGCAGGTGACAGGTGCTATTCCTGTCCATTGCAGGGGGTCTGTGTGAGGTAAGCTCAGTGGGCTGTGAGTCACCTGTGGCTGACAGTGGAGTGGGAGATGCCACCAACAGCCAGCGCAGTGTGGGTATGAGCTGGGTATCCTGTGAATGGGGGACAGGCCACAATCTCCTGCCCATTGTAGAAGGATGGCTGTGGGCCTTGAAGCCCTGGGTCAGTCTTGCTTTTTTCTTATAGAAGGCTAGAGGGACAATGTCTGCCTGCCTTGTTTTGTGTATGACCTCAGGAGAGTCACTCCTTATAGGAGTCCCAAGCCCTTGTCTGTGATTGTAGTGACAAGCAAGATGTGCTCAGCGAGCAGTGGGGTCTCTGTAGACTCACCTGTCCCTCCACACAGCAGATAAACTCTATGCTGCTTGCTCAGACAGAGGTGTGGCTGGGCTTCCCAGTACAGAGGCCATGGGGGAAGCCGCACAGTGAGCTGGGGGTCAGGATCCTGGGGTAGTCTTCATGCAAAGGGGTATGCCGGAGACAAGCAAACCCTCAGAGACAAGATAAAGTGACCAGAGCAGCTCAAGGTTTGGGTAGGAGAGCAGGGCTGTCTGGGGTTCCCCGAGGAAGAGGGGCATTCCTGTCTTAACTGCTTGTAGACAAAGGCTCAAAGATATGACAACATTAGGCACACTTAGAGCGCTTGCACCTTACCCCTCCCCTCAGAGCTGTGCCCCCTGCAGGTCCTGCTGATCCCTGCACGTGGGTGTATCCAGGAAGTGATGTTGCTGTCCCATGTGGCACTCTTTCTTTAACTGTGGACCAAGCATTTGTCATCTGCCCATGACCTTAGTAAGCATTTATGGAGTATCTGCTATATGTCATGGCCTGGACTGTCGAGGGAATTTAAGACTTTAAACTACGGAGATGACCACCTCCTTTAGCACTTTGCAGCAGACTTTCCCCATAGGCACTTCCTCCAAGAGGACCTCCAGGTTTGCCTCACTGTCAAGAGCTTGGTTCAGAGGCCTCTTGACAGTGTTGTTAGTCTTAGGGGTCTGGACCAGTTTCATTTTCTCTGGCAGTTAAGAAATTAAAAGGCAGGGGCTGGAGAGATGGCTCAGAGGTTAAGAGCACTGACTGTTCTTCCAGACGTCCTGAGTTCAATTTCCCAGCAATCATATGGTGGCTCCTAACCATCTATAATGAGATCTGGAGCCCTCTTCTGGCCTGCAGGTGTACATGCAGGCAGAACACTAAATAATGAGTAAATCTTAAAAAAAAAGAAAGGAAGGGAGAGAGAGAGAGAAAGAAAGAAAGAAAGAAAGAAAGAAAGAAAGAAAGAAAGAAAGAAAGAAAGAAAGAAAGAAAGAATGGGCAGAAAGAATTCAGAACACAAGAAGCAGCAGCAGGTGAAACCTCAGACATGGCAGACAGAAACAGCTGCTCCAGGAAGGCTTTTGTTAAGTACACACAGCAAGGCAGACAGAGAAAACCCACGAGGAAGGGTTTTCAGGAAGGTACTCAGGACCAATAAATCCACTCTCTCACCAGGCTGGGGGCCTTAGGGACCTTTGTGGGGTTGGTTTAAACAAAGGGATGGCTGATAGGACCACAGCGTGTCCCGATCCACCCTTGTTTGTTGGATGGTCTGCCAGCAGGGGTAGGGAAGCACACTGGGAAGACAAACCCCACCAGACTACAGTCTCTGTTTAGGAGGAAGAGGCTGAAAGGCCGCCTCCTTGTCGCCCATCTGTGAGCCCTATCTGTGACCCCTCTCCTTGCCTGCCTGTTAGAGGTCTGTCAAACACCTGGTCCCTTGGCAGGGAATGAGAATGGGTCCGCTACGCTTGTTCTAGTCGCTTGGGGGTGGGATGCGTTGGTCCTCAGGAAAGGACCTGGCTGGTGGCCATCCTCCAACACCCAGTCCCCTGGGCTGAGGAGCTGTCCCCTCTGTCTATAAGACAGGGTAGCAGAGCTGAGTAAACAGCGAGACAAAGGCCTGGGGGTGAAGTGACTTCGTGACTAGCCCACACCTAGAGAGCACTACTGGCCATCACCTCCTGTGCAGCCCAAAAAACCAGCATTCCTGCCTCAGGTCCTGGCCTCACACTAGCTAGGGTCTCACAGGACCAGGTGCTCAGGCCACATAAATGACAGGAAGTTTTAGTCACATCTTAGAATGCTTTTGCTCGCACCTCACTCTTGTTACCCTAGTGAACCTGCCTGAGCCCTGTTGACTTTTGATGTATTGTAAGGACAGGCTAGGTATTTTAGGAGCTGTCGAGATACTGCACGCACTGTGACCAACCTTCCTGCCTAGTCCTCTGCATCTGCCTAAACCCTCACCTTGCTCAAAAAGTGTCATCTCCCCCTCTTCGTCTTGCTGCCCCAAGAGGGATGCTGTGGGTGTCTTGGAAGACAGACTGGACCTGGGCCAAGGTCCTGTGAATCCCTCTGTGGTTACATTATGAGCCACAATAGCCCATGGGCACCTTGATGCCTACCTCACCTTCACCCCTCCTAAACCTGAGTGCTGAGATGATCCCATCAGAGGAGATTTCTTATGTTTTATGATCTCTGCTCCACTGCGATCAGAGTGAAGACATCATTGTGGAGGGCTCCCAATCCAGCATCAGCTGCCTGTAGGCTCAAGGTCTGCTTCTAACTGGGACATATCAGCTTCCCAGCTGCCAGGTGGCCAAGAGCTGGGGATGCTAAGATGGGATGGGGGGTAGGGACTTAGCACATGCTATCCAAGCAAGGAACAGTTATACTGTGAAACTAGACTTCAGCTAGAGTTTCCAAGTCTCCAGAGAGCCAAGCCACGGGCCAGCAGGATGTGTGGCATGTGTGCACATTGGTGGTAGATGCCAAAAGTCAGAAGCATTCTAACCTGGGGTCACCATACCAGATAGCCCCTGCCTTCCTCTGCAAGGCTAGCCTTGACATTTTATCTTTTAGGATTTGTTAAAAATATGTTTGTATGTCTGCTGTGTGGTTGTGTACAGGGGCCCGTGAAGGCCAGGGCTGGCTAGGGCTGGGGTCACAGGGCTGTGAGCCATCTGATGTGGGTGCTAGTAACCAAACATGGCTCCTCTGTAAGAACTGAATGTGCCCTTAACCTCTGAGCCATCGATCGGTCCAGTCCTTGGCCTTGAAGTTTTGCCACTTACCACCTGGATAGCTGGGGGAGTGTTTTTGGCCTCCATGACCCTCAGTTTCCTTATCTGTAAATGGCAATAATCAATCTGTTGGCTTGTGGGATCGAGGCAGGAATCACTCGGGCTAGCCATTCTCATCCCGAGTGTGTCAGCACTAGAAGGCTAGGACTAAGTCAGCAGTTGGTCACTGGCAGAGGCCTGCACATCTGCATATCCCATGGCTCCCAAGCTGTTGCTACTGCTCCATGGTCTTGTCAGGCAAGAAGCCTGGCAGTAGCTAGGACCCTGTAATCCTCCTTAGGGCCTGGATCCCCAGGGGTCCTGTTAGGTTGCCACTCTTCCTTCACCTCAGTGTCCCCAACTGTTCAAGGAGAAGAGGAAGCCCCCATGGAACATATTTGTCCTACCCTGAAGCACAGGCAGGTGGGCTTCTCTGGAAGGACACCAAGGGAATTGGTTATGTGACAGGTGCCGTGTGACCATTTTACCACCAGGTGGCGGGAGAGCGCCCTGCAGGGAGGCAGTGAAAACTTGCAACAAGGGGCTTCTTGGCTGCTGACGCTGACTTTGGGGCAGGCTGTGCCACTATGCATTTGCTTTTGTGTCCTTAAGAGACTTAGTACTCCTAAGCCCAAGCTGGGAGCACAGAAGCACCGCTCCCTCACATGCACAGCCCGATGTCACTCATCTGCAGGAGGGGACTCTGGGAAAGGACTCAAGCTGGGGTAGCCCGGCAGAGACTCCTCCTACCTGAAGTTAAGGCTGCCACTTCTGGGAAGGGACCACTGGAAAACTCTTCCACGGGGCAGCTGGGGTTAGAGGAAGACCCAGGTAGGCTGCTAGTGCCTGGAGGGTGTCCTGGGGACTGGCAGAGTTTGCATATGTGTGAGCGTGACAGGCATGTGAAGCTCCTGCCTTGCGCCAGACCTGGATGGTGCCTTACAGTGGACTATCATTCTCAAAGCCATTTGGTGCTGCTAACTGCTCTCTATAAAAGGGAAGTCAAGGCAGAGGGCCAGGTGGCTTGCCCAGGGTCACACAGTGATTGAGTGGCAGAGACCGGAGTAAGAGGCCATCACTGATTTCCTAGGTTGGTTCCCATGCCATCTGCCCCCTCCTCTGAATGGAGCTCATGCCTCTCAAGGGCCCTGCTCCTGAGAGCACAGACTCCCGCTCACAGTTTCTGTATCTGCCCCAGGACTCCTATACACACCGATACACAGCAGTGTGTGCTGGGTGTGCTGGCACCTCTGCTTGGCCCTCAGCACTACCACGCTCTGGGGCTGCCAGAGAGAATCCAGGGCAGCCAGTCTGCTGCTTCCCCATACACAGTGAGGGCTTTCTAGTCCAGCACCCATCATTTGTTATTCGGGGCATGCTTACACTCAGGAAGCAATTTCAAAATAAGGTTCAAGTAAACTGAGCCCAGCGGAGATTTCTGTGGGAAGGGGGTAGGAGCAGTTGAGACAGAGTTATCCTGTGTCAGTCAGGATGCCCTTGACCTTGTGACCTGTCTGCCTCTGCTGCTCAGGCTGTGTCACTTGCCTAGGGGCTTCCACGTTACCTGGCAGCCTCTCCTGCTTGAGCACTGTTCCAGCTCCCATGCTTTGTGGAGCCCCTTCCTTCCCCTCCCCTTGGTACCCCTCCTGAAGCAGGTGCCATAGCTGTTCCTGCCTGTGTCCCTGCCCACCTCCCACCTTTCCTTATGCTTCCCAGAATACCTGCTGGAAAGGGCTGGAAAGGCCTTCCCCCACATTGGACTTGTTCCGGCAGTCTTGAGAAACCAAGTGCCTACGTGTGGAGGTCTCAGAGAGGCAGGGAGCTTCCTGTGGACACGCCCCTCTTCTCTAGGCTGCAACCTGACCTGGGGAGTGAGGGAGTGAAGGAAGGCAGAACTGCCATAGTATCGAGGTGGCTTTCCCACCACAGCAAGGTTCCATTGTCTTATAACTTACAAAGGAAACTGTTTTCTAGAATGGCAGTTTAGGGTTCAGATGAATGATGACCATGGCCAATGGCATCCATAGTAGTGAGTATGGCTTAGGGCCCTCCCTCCAAAATAAAAGTACCATGGGCCAGGCAGAATGTCAGGCTCCTGCAGCATGCCTGCTTGCTGACCTAGACTTCTGTTTTGCAGTTCCCTGAGGACCTCCTTTGACTCCCTGAAACAGCGTAAGTTCTGAGCATCCCCATATGGGCAACGGGGCCACTAGGGTCTCCTGGAAGACTCTCAGCCCTTGTCTGTGCTTGGGCTCTAAGCCAGGCTGAAAGGCTGATGGAGAATGTGAGGGGTGGGAGGTAGAGTGAGGGAGACAAGACTGGTCCAGGCAGAGGCCACGCTGTCACCCTAGAAACAGAGAATGTGGGCAGTGCGCACATCCAGCTGGCCCTGGCCCTGCGGGAAGAGCTGCGGAGCCTGGAGGAGTTCCGAGAGAGACAGAAAGAGCAGAGGAAAAAGGTGAGGGGGCAGGGAGGGCGGAGGAGGGAAGGGGGGAGACCCTGGAGGCCACCCACTGTTCTGGGTGCCAGCTGAGAAACATGGCTTGATGAAAGGGAGAGAGGCTGTATGTTTGTTCTAGCTTGCTTTCTTCCTGTTGCTGTGATAAACCACTGACTTGGGAAAAAAGGTTTATCTGGTGTACGCTTCTCAGGTCACAGTCCATCACTGAGCCTAGTTAAGGCGGGACCTAGAAGAATGAACTGGAGCAGAGACAAGGCTTTGCTTCCAGCTCATGTTCAGCCACTTTTTTTTCTTACATAGCCCAGGCCCATCTGCTATGAAAAATGCCCACAGGCCAATCAATGTAGGCAAACCGTCAGCCGAGGGTCTCTCTTCCCAGGTGTGTCTAGTTGGCAATGGAAGCCTCCCATGATAATGTGGTATGTAATAGCTCCAGAGTGCTCCACAGAGGTCTACCACAGCTGCAGTGCCAGGAAGAGAAGGGATGTGGGGCTTTTGGACTATCCTCCTTCACAGACTATAGAAGGTCAGGGACAGAATAAATGTCCAGAGGAGCCAAGCTGTGTTGAGTGACCTCTGGAAGCTGGCTCTGAACTCAAAGATTAGGGCTGTTGGTTCTGCAGACAGACAGACTTGGAGGCCAGGACTCTGCACGGCTGTTCAACAAAGAGCGGTGAGACATTTTTGAGGGGGAGCGCAGACTTCAGACTCAGCTAAGCATCTGAAGGCTCAACAATATGCAGAGTATGGCTGGCCACATGTGGAGAGGCTACATAGCAATGAAGTGGGCTCCTCATCTCAGGCAGTGTGTAAACACAGGCTGGGGGTGCTCTGCAGGGAGGCTAGCAAAGCTGGAGGTAGGGAACTCCTTTCCCAGACCTGAAACTGATGGGCTGAGCACTTAGCCCCACCTGGAGAGCAAGAGGCTACTTCACAGCTGGGGTCAAGCAGCACCTGGGGATCCAGGAAAGGCCCTTCCCTCCCTGTGCCTTCACTTCTCTCTTGTATGAGATACTCTTATTTACATCCCTTGCTTTGGGAACTTGGCCCTTCACAAACAGCGCCATAAGGCAGAAACTTAACTTGATGACTAGCTGTGTACCGTGGCTACCTATCTGGATAGCCTCAGGCTTACAGGAATCTAAGATGCCTTCCTTAACAGATGAGCCCCCAAAGCTATCCCCCAAAATTACCTGGACTTGAGGTGTTGGAACAGGTGAGCCCTCTGATCAGAGGCTTGCTACAGACTGTGTAGAAATCATGTAGGTGTCAGGGGACATGGGCTAGACTCTAAGCTTGGTGGTCATAACAGCTCCTCCCCCAGAGCAGCCAAGCTCTGCCAGCAGAGCTGTGATGAGCCTGCATCTGTCTACTGTCCACGAGGACAGGGACAAGTGGTGTCCTCGGCTACCCCGATGCACCTGCAGGTCTGTGACGGTGCTGTTGCCTCTGTAATGAGGTGGCTTGCCAGAGCCTCCCCAGTACCCCAGGGTACAAACTGGTTCCAATCCTAAAGCCACAGGCATTTCCTCGATTCCAACAGCCTCTGCCCTGGCCGTTCCACTCCATCCATCCAACAAAAAGCCAGCGGGTAAAGGTCGTGCCATACCCATGGTTTAGCTATGAGTGTGCATGCATACGTGATATGCCTATGGTCATGAAAGGGGGAACACTGGAGTGTGTGGTGTATGCATGAGTGGCCTATGGGTGTGCGGTATGAGCAGCTGGGTGATGGGGGCTGGGTATGGACTAGGTGTGCATGCATATGCCAGTGTACACTCAGTGTGGCTTGTGAATGAAAGACTCATGCAATGTACATGTGTGGAGGTGGGGATTCTCTGGCTGGAGAGCAAGTCAAGCTGAGGTCCACAGTGAGGAAACACTAGACATACCCATTGCCCAAGCTTCTCTTTGTTGTACTGTTCTAAATGTAGGTATTGCAGTTTTGTTTGTTTGTGTAAGGTCTCACTATGTAGCCTTGGCTGGCATGGAGCTTGCTATGTGTACCAGGCTGGCCTCACACTCATAGAGATCCTCCTGCCTCAGCCTCCCAAATGCTGGGATTAAATACCTGGCTGGTATTGTTTTACGGAGGTGACTCTAGGAGAGGGTGGACACAGACACACGCATACATGAATGAGCTCGGAGGGTGTCATGTCCCAGGGACAAGGACAGCCCATCCTCTTGGCCTAGGGGAGCGTCATGAGCCCAGAGCCCCCAGCTCAGAGCCTCATGTCTTCTGCAGTATGAGGCCGTCATGGACCGTGTCCAGAAGAGCAAACTGTCGCTCTACAAGAAGACCATGGAGGTAAATGGGAGGACCTTGGAGGCCCCTCTGAGAGTCCTGGGTTGGACTTCTGGGACAGGCTTGCCTCAGACCTTGGTCCATTATGTGTATCAGCCTGTTGGGGGTTGTGTTGGAGGCCCAGGACCTGTTTATCATCATAAGCCCTTCAGTGCCTTGTCTGAAAAACAGAGGGACAGCCCTACACACAGCAGTCCATGAGATCCACAGTCAGCTGAGGAGTCTAGAGTAACAGGGATAAGGGACACATGAGGACAGAGGAGTATGGAAGACAGGGCCCAAAGTCTCCATGGGACTGTGCCTCAGCCTCTGCATCTCTGTCCTTGGGAGTGATGCCTCTTCTATCCAAGTCCCCACCCCTGGGAGGGAGTCTAGGCTTAGGGAGCCTCCCCCCAGGGCATGCAGCCCAGCAGACACACCTCTCCACACCTTCAGTCCAAGAAGGCATATGACCAGAAGTGCAGGGACGCTGATGATGCTGAGCAGGCCTTCGAGCGTGTGAGTGCCAATGGCCACCAGAAGCAAGTAGAAAAGGTGTGTATGGCATGGGGGTGGGAGTGGGGGGTGGGGATGTCGGTAGGCAGGGAAGGGCTGCCATCCCTGGGCTGGATTTACATCTGGGACTATGCTGGCTGCTCAGCATTTTGCAGTTCTCAATGTCCGCTCTATGCAATGGGCATCCTCAAGTGGCATTCTTCAGCACAGGTCCTCTGTAGGACAGGCAATCTCTGGACAGGACAAGAGTGACTGAGCCACCAAGGCCCTTAAACATAGCACCTGTTGCACAGACCAGAGGGCTGACTGAGCCCAAGAGGGCAGAGGGTTGTGGGTGAGTTGAACCCAGGTTGACCAGAGTCCAGGTTTTGAGCAGCGCTGCAGCAGAGGCCACATGGCATCTGCATTTTCCGTGTTTCCTGGTGGCCGGCGGGCTTCTGCTTTCACTTCCCCTTTGTGGAGTCAATCTGCGCCCCTCAGCAGCAAGGCTGCTGGTGAATGATAGAATTCACCCATCCATACTTTGATCCTGGATGGTGGCCAGAGGCGGTGCCAGTCACTTCTGAGTAGCTCTGAGGCTAGGATTCCTGGGCTTGGACTCAACGCCACTCTCCTGTCTCCTCAGAGCCAGAACAAAGCCAAGCAGTGCAAGGAGTCAGCCACAGAGGCAGGTATGTGGTCCTGGCCACCTCCCCAGACTGTCTGGCAGCATAGCCAGTCCTCTTCCTCCATCTGGTGCTCTCCCATTTGCCAGCATTGGCCCCTGTGTGCTTCTCCAGAGTACAGAGACCATTCCTCCTTAGCCACTGCACACAGCCATAACATAAAGAAACAGGTACACAACGCAGGTAGATAAGCTGCTAAGTGGTACTGACAGCATTTGAATCCAAGCCACTGGATTTCAGAGCCTCAGATCTACAGGGCCACATCCCTTCATCTCGCTTGAAATGACAAATGCTTACACCCAGCCTTCCTGGCTCCAGTCCTTTACCGGATGCCAGCATCTGCTCACCATCCTCCCATCTCAGGGATGGCATCCTTCTTCCTTCTGTTCCACCTCTCCAACATCTGCTCCTCCCTCAGCGGGTGCCAGATGACCAAGTCATAACTTCAGCTTGCTAGCTTGTAGCACAACAGCTTACAGAGGTGTCCTCCTTGAGCCTGTTTACCCCTTGTGAAGTGAGGGGATCAGGAGATGGAGTAGGACCTCTCTGCATGTAGAGTTCTGCTCGAGCCCCTGGAGCTCAGAGCCTAGTGGAGAAGTGGAAAGGGCGGCATGGTGGCTGTGTGTGGTAACCAACAGCTAGCCAGGACCCGGGGGTGGGGGTGGGGGCTCCTAGGACTTGAGAGAGGTTGTGCTGGGTCGGTCTCTGCAGGAGTAAAGGACAGAGGATCTCCTGTTGAGGGAACTGTCAGAGGAGATCCAGGCTACCAGGCCTGCCAAAGGCTCCCCTGTGTTTGTAGAGCGGGTGTACAGGCAAAATATCGAACAACTGGAGAAAGCAAGGACTGAATGGGAACAGGAACACCGGACCACCTGTGAGGCAAGTGGCCCAGGCAAGCAGCCTGCTCCTCCTCCACAGGCTCCTACCTGTGGGAAGCTGGGGCGGGGTGTGTGCGTGTGTGTTGGCACTCCATTCTACTTGACACTTGCTTGGCTGGTGCCTAGGGTCTCTCCCATACTATCTAGCCTCACGCCCTGGATCCCTTTGTTCCACCCTGGAACCTACTGATGGGCAAAATCAGGGCAGAGTCCTGTGCCTTTCACTAGCCTCCCCCAGCCTCCATTCTAGACAGGAACTTGATGGAGATGCAAACAGGCATTCACAGTCCAGCCGCCCTCCAGAGGCAGCTATGGGAACCTTTGGGGCTGCCTCTGCTTTAGACTTGGCTGCAGCAGAGTGTTCTGCGCTGGTCACCTGGCTGAGTGGTGGGGGGCCGCCTGGCCCCTCAATACTCTCCCCTTTCTCCTCACTAGGCCTTCCAGTTGCAGGAGTTTGACCGGCTAACCATCCTCCGCAATGCCTTGTGGGTGCACTGTAACCAGCTCTCCATGCAATGCGTCAAGGATGATGAGGTGTGCTGAGCGGAAGGCAGCCAGCACATCCCCAGACCTCTGCACTTCACACAGAGGAGCCTGACATAGCCTCTGGCCCAGCCTCCAAGCATGGGGAACACCATGCTTCCGTGGTGCCCTGCCTCTGCCTTTTCCTCCTACCTCCTGCTTCAGAGCTGTTCTCCCCAGCACAGCAGAGACTTGCTGGGGTTGGAGAGGATCTGCTCCAGGCTCATGCTGGTGGGAGCCTGGTCTGGATTCTCTTACAGCTCACTTGCTTGCTCGCTCTCTCGCTCTCTCTCTCTCTCTCTCTCTCTCTCTCTCTCTCCCTCTCCTTCTCCCCCCCCTTTCTCCCTCCCTCCCTCTCCCCCTCCCCCTCCCTCTCTCTCTGAGCTGGCCTGGGCAATCCTACCCCAGGTTAGGGGGGCTACCACCTACCCCAGGAACCCTGGCTTCTGAGTGCTTTCAGGATGCCTCTGACCCCTCCTGATCCATGAGCTAGCTGATCCTGGTGGCTTCCTCGTGTCAGCAGAAAGTGTGGGCTCTAGATACCCTTACACCCAAAGCCCAGCTTCACTGAGTGACCTGACCTTAGTATGACACTTTCCTGAGTTTCCTCAAGGATGGGAGTGAGCTGGGGCCTCTCCTCAGGACCCCGAGCTCAGGTGTTCCGGAATTGGTACCCCTGAACCAGGCATCAGCCGGGTCTCAGTCCCTCTGGCTCAGAGTCAGCGACAGGACTATAGCAAGGCTGGGGATCAGGCGGACATTGGGGTAAAGCTGGAACACAGCCTTTGCTCATTCCTACCCCCAGCTCTATGAGGAAGTACGGCTGACACTTGAGGGCTGTGATGTGGAAGGTGACATCAATGGCTTCATCCAGTCCAAGAGCACTGGCAGAGAGCCCCCAGGTAAGGCCCTGACGGAGGGTACCTTAGCGTCCGCAGCCAGGTCTGGCTGCCTCTACACCAGGCCCAGACTGGGGTGGTTCACACTTCCCTATTGGATGGAGGTAGATCAGACTCAGGCTGGGGGACAGTGTAGTTCTATTCTTCCTGGAGAATCCATTCAGTTCCCAGGCACCTCACAACCACTTGTAACTCCAGAGGACCTAACACCTCTGACTTCCACAGGAACACACACACACATCTACACATAGTTAAAATTAATAAAAATCTTTTTTTTAAAAAAAAGCCAGGCACAGCATTACACACCTTTAATCCCTGCACCAGGTGGCAGAGGCAGACAGTCCTCTGAATGAGGTCCTCGCTGCTCTGGGCCTCATGTGGTTGCTCTCTACAGCTCCGGTGCCTTATCAGAACTACTATGACCGGGAGGTCACTCCACTGACTGGCAGCCCTAGCGTCCAGCCCTCCTGCGGTGTGATAAAGAGGTGAGCACGGATGAACTGCACATGGCCAGAACACAGCTGCGGGCCAGCCTGACCTCTACATCTCGTGGCTGAACAGCTCCCGTGGGTCTGGTGCCCCGTTCAGGTGCTGGCCATCCCATTGCGATATTCCAGGATCAAACTACCATCAGGGAGCCCCGGGTCCAAGTACCAATTACTCACACTCCAGTTATTCACCCATGACTATGTGGAGAGTCCTGGGCAAGCGCCCACTCTGGCTTCCTTGTCTGTTTGGCCCTGCTGTGAGGCAGGGTCGTGTCTTAACTGTGAGGTGGCTTAGAGACTGCCCAAAGCCCAGCCATTTGGATTCACCAGGCTTTCACAGGGCCATCTCCCTGGTCTGGCTGTAGTCAGGTGCCAAGGCCCTAGTTCTGTGCCCTGTGGGTGACCTGATCTAGTCACTGCAGGGCCAGGGAAAGGAAGACTTGCTTGGCCCAAACTGACTGGGCCTGGCAAGATATGTGGGAGCTGAACTTTAAAGGTAGCTTCTGCCCCTGCCCCCAGAGTCTCGGGGAGAGAGGGTCTAGTGGGGATGGGGCCCTGCTGGCTGCAGGTGCCGAGATGACCAGGAGAATGACCAGGGGAGGAGGACGCTGAGAATGAAGGGACTATCAGGAATGGCCTGTGGAGGCCTATAATGGTAGCAGGTTGGCAGAGGCCCTGAAGCACTGAGAATCCCCAGCTTGCTTCCAGTGAGGTAAGGCAAGGCCTACCCCTTTCTCCTCCCTTCCTCCAGGTTCTCTGGGCTGCTACATGGAAGTCCTAAGACCACACCTTCTCAAGCTCCTGCAGGTAAATGAAGAGGAAGGGATAATGGGACAGGAGACAAGTCTTCCACCAGTGGGGAGGAGAGGACCCCTACAAAGCATAGATGGAGCACTAATGTCCCAGTGGGAAAAGGTATTCTGTCCACGAATGTGGATGATGTAGGATTAAGCCCCACCCCAGCACTCTCCAGGGACCACTGTCCTCAGAAGGGGGCAGGATTTGGGCCTCATCCTGCTTTCAGCTTCCACAGAGACTCTGGCTCCCACCTATGAGCGGAACGAGTTGGTCTACGCATCCATCGAAGTGCAGGCAACCCAGGGGAACCCTAACTCATCAGCCCAGGACTACCGGGCACTCTATGACTACACTGCACAGGTGAGGGCTCCCTACTGCGCTTAGGAGCACTCCTGGGGTGTGAGCACTTACACAGATAGCACCAGAGATTGGAATAGTTCAGTGAACAGCTGCTGGACCAGGATCTGCTGTGGATGGATAATGGGTTGAGGGTCAGGCCTTGTTCTCTAGCTGTGGACCCAGAGAAGTACAATGACATCCTTGGAGAAACACAGTGATCAGGGCGGGCACAGAGCATCTGTGCTAGAGATTGACTGAAGTCCAACTCAAGCCCTGGGCTGAAGTGGGAGTGCATGGGGGTAAGACTTGGAAGGCAGGCTCTGAACTTAGGCCAATACACCCACACCTATAGGCTGGCTAGGTGGGGCTGAACTGAGGTCACATTCAGGGGTACAGGCATGGACAGTGATGGGGTACTCAGGTAACAGTAGATGGCTGTGTGATTTGTCTAGAGCTTACCCATGGGGTGTGACAAGCACCTCTAAGAAGCTGCAGTGGTTGGAGCAGCGACAGAAGCCCAGGATAGGAGGTCTTCATGACAACCTGAGCATGTTAGGAGGCCAAGTCCCTTGGGGGAACCCCACAGCCTGAGGAACCACCCTGGAGGCCTGAGCATGACTCAGCAGACTGCTCGCCCTGGGAGACAAACATGCACGTACTGCCAAAGTGGGGGCTGCAGAGCAGAGCATGCTGGTACAAGTGGCTCTTCCCATCTCACACACTTGCCATTTCTTGCCCAGAATTCTGACGAGCTGGACATTTCCGCGGGAGACATTCTGGCAGTCATCCTGGAAGGGGAGGATGGCTGGTGGACTGTGGAACGAAACGGACAACGTGGCTTTGTCCCTGGGTCATACTTGGAGAAGCTCTGAGGAAAGGCTACCAGTCCCTGCATACCTCTGCCCTGACCATGAGGGTCAGGACTGTTCCCATCACTGCCCAGGCCTCAAGCTGCCAGAACCAAGCCTGGCTGGCGGCTCTGGATGGGCTGGGTGCTGGCTATTCTTAATAAATTTCTCCCAGGAGTAAAGGGGCACATTCTTCCTTTCCTGGGGTCCTTTTCTCTTACCCAGTGTCCAGGGCCTCGATTCAGAAAGCCAGAGTATACGGAGTCTGGGAGAACGGAGCTCTGCCACTCACGACAGGCCTTCAGGGGCATTCAGGCCCAGTTTCAGCCAGGGACAGAGGAGAGGCCTTGACCGAGGTGCCTGAAGCTCCCAGGCTGCCAGCGCTGCATTCATACTTGGGACTGCCAGGAAGACGTAAGTGAGAGTGGCTCAGGAGGGCCAGAGTGAGATAAGGCATCCTGTGGCAAGGAAGCAGGGCACAGAAGGGTACAGAGAGGCAGCAGCAGCCACGATAAGGCAAATATGTGAACATAGGAGGACATGGGGATAAGAACACTGTTGGGGATGAGAAATAGCTCTGGTGGCTCTGGAGGCGGCACTCTAGGGTACCGGCTCACAGCACACAGCCCTCCATGTTCCTCCGTGACATGATCCGGTCATGTGTGTACTGATTCTGCATCACAGGAACCAGCAGTGGGCCTGTGGCTTACCTGCCTGCCCACCTGGAAGCTGGCACAAAGGCCTATCCATGTACCTAGACAAATGTGAGCTGCCAGAGGTGAAACTGAGCAAGGTATGGTCTAGAGAGAGTAGAGGAGGGGGTTGCTGAAAGGGCTCCTCCATGTTCATCACCGGTGCGCCTTCACTCTGATCCTCCTCACTGGAGCAGAAAGGCGGGCTTGGTTAAGCAGCCATGCATGTCCACAAGGCTGGGCCTTCTTGGGGCTGCGCTCTCTCATCCATCACACGAGGGAACTTTACAGGCTGGGTCCAGGCACGTGCAAAGGTCCAGGGGGCAGACCCTGGAATCAAGGCTCTGGAGCTGAGGATCAGGCTAGCTGTTCTGAGGAGTCTGCCATCACTGCTTCTTGGCAGAGTGTGTGGCAGACAGAATGGGAAAAGGCTTTGAGCAGCTGGAAAGAAGCAGGCTGACGTTCTGGAAATGTCATTTTCCTCGTGAACATCATGTGAGGTGACCAAACACCACACCCATCTGTGACACATCAGGTATCCACACAGGGATATTTGGAGAGTGACTTAATCCAGGGCTTGGTCCTCTCCCTTGAAGGACAGACGGCAAAGCTAGCAAATAAAAGACTTGGCTACAACAAACCTGCCTGAGCCAGAAAACTAAGGTGCCCTGACCACCCCTGTCCTACCCTGCCAGGCCCAACCAGACTCCTATACCACACTCAACCTAGACATTCTGATGACTCCTGGACAGTCACAGGGTTGGCGCTTGCCAAGGTGCCCTGCCCTCACTCTTCCCGGGTGACACATGGCCAGTGAGGTCATGGACTAGAGAACACAGGTGGACAGAGAAATGAATGGGAATAGCAATTTCTGGAGTGGGAGACCGGAGAGGAGAGGCGTGGCGTATGAACTCTGACCTAGGTCTTTCTAGGTGGGGCAGGGGACCTGGGGCAGACAGGGCAAATGAGCAGACTGACTTTTGGTAGTGAAGAGGAAAGAGTGGAAAGTTCTGTATCAAGAGGTTTTTTTTATTCTTTGAAAATACCTTGTCATCTTGATTGATCATCCCATTCCACTGCAAAGATTTTTAAAAACCTTTGGCCTAGATATTTATCATCTCTCTGACAAGTACTGCAGTGTCCGTAGGCCCTACTGGATGATGGGTAAGCAGTGGGCAATAGATAGGAGCCCACTCTCCAGGCCTCCAGAGACCCAGGGATCACAATCATTACCAGGGGAAGGAGCCCATGTGAGCTTCCTGCATCTGCAGTGTTCCTGGTCTGGGTATCAGGTCACAATGACAGTGGTCGGGAACCAACTGCACAGGGGCACAATGCCAGATGGAGGAGGGGCTGGCACAACTGTGTATATAAATAACTACAGCATCTCCCTGTTGAGGGCAGCTCAAAGACAGAGCAGCAGAGGGAAGAATGCGGCCTCTCTATAGTGAGAGCATGAGGCTCTGAAACAGCTTACCCTCAGGCAGTCTCAGGCAAGCCTCAATTATCTCTGAATATCCATCACCAGTAGGAGGGGTTCAACAGGTCTTATGCAAGGTGCTACTTCAAAGTGTTACTGGTCAAATACTAATTAAAAGCAAGGGGATGTCACTGTTTATAGCCAGGCTCACGGCCTCTAGATCTTGGCTGTGGGAAGCAACAGCTCATTCAGCACGCTTCCCAGTGCGGACATCAGCAGCACCACTGGTGCCCAGCACCTAATGCTTTTTGTTTTTCGAGACAGGGTTTCTCTGCATAGCCCTGGCTGTCCTGGAACTCACTCTGTAGACCAGGCTGGCCTCGAACTCAGAGATCCAACTGCCTCTGCCTCCCAAGTGCTGGGATTAAAGGCGTGCGCCACCACTACCTGGCTCCAGCACCTAACTCTTAACCACTTTTCCCTAGCTGCTCTTGGGCCAAGCCAGTTCAGTGAGACCTACTTCCTCTATGGTCTGGCTACTTCCCACCATGGCTCCTAAAAGGTCACCACATACAATGCCCTCAGGAGCCTCAGGCTGTTGAGATCACAGGAATGGGGCTTTTCCAATCCTGCTCAGCACCCTTGGCCCACCACAGGGTCAAGGAGAAAATGGGAACCGGGTAAGCTCAGCACGCCTCTAGCTTCTCTCAAGGTTTACCCACTGGACCAACAGGCTGCTCAGGGAGCCACCAAGCAGTGATCTGTGCAGTGCAGCCTGTATTCCAAACATTTTCCTGGTGATTCCGATGTGTAGTCAAGAACTTCCTGGTTAATGGACCTTGGCTAGACTTCTCTCTAAAAATTTGAAAACACACTCTGTGGTACCACTCTATTGCCTCAGACAGGAGTGTCTACCTACCAGATGTTAGTCAGGCCCTTAGGATGCCTCTCTGTGTTGATACCCATGTCTGTCCTTACTGGATACACTCAGACCACAGCATGGGCTGTATGAGTCACCTTCCCCTCTAAAAGTTAGTAGTTAAAGTCGGTGGTCCCTCTGGAGCAATCTTAGAAATTTTGGGGTCTTTAGGAGACCCCAAAGAAACTACAAGAGACAGCCATGGAGGACACACAACTGTTTTCAAGATTGGCAAGGATGCTGAATACAGGGCCAACATTTAAAAAGCAGGTGCCTCCCTGCCCCCCCCCCAGCAACCACTAGGAAAGGTATTAGCAAACTGTGGAGGTCTCACAGAAAAGCTGCCTACACACTGTTAGGCAACAGTAGAAAACACTACAGTTAGGCACTGTAGAAAACAAAAGAAACCTTATCAGATAAGGGGAGGGATTACACCCAGAGTTCAAGAGGTATGTCTTACAAGAGCCTAAGACTGACTAACAGCCAGATACATACTTTCACCTACCAGAATAGAAGACAGAGAAAGGCAGGCAGCACTCTGAGGAGCAACAAGGGTGTGGAGGAAATGCACATTTATATACCTGGCCACTGCAACATAAACTGGTATAATCTTTTCTGGAAAGCAATGGGGCACATCTGTGAAAACTAAATATGACCTTTTTGGGGACAGAATAAATTACTACAATCCTTAATATGCAAAAAAGGCTGACACAGGATGAAACCTGCTTTGAAACTAGGCTTGTGGGGGCTGTACGGCACTGGTGTGGTTTGTTTAAACTAGTTCATGCTATACCATGTGAGATCGTTCAGAAGGCCTGCCAGCTGTCAATGTGGTGCTTGTCTCCATCAACAACACAGGGCACATACGAGATAAGATGGGAAGCTGAAAAATTCCCATCACTAGTGACGTAACAGCAGTCTTCACACTGAGGCACAATGTCCCACACCATCCTGTTTGTGGTGATGCTGGTCTTCTGGCTGCCAATCCAACAGAGCATAGCTGTGCACAGAATACAAACTTGATAGAGGTGGAAACACTGTACACACAGGCTCAGGAACTGTTTACACTGTACTTTGTAATCACTACTGTTGTGTATGGTACCGGTGACTACACTACCATGTTAGCAAGTGCCCTGCACCAAGACAGTTACAACAACAACAACAACAACAACAAGAGTTCTGTTTATTTTTCCTTGTGTGTGTGACAGGGAGACAGGGTGGATCAGAGGGCCGTGAGTCCCAGGAGCTGACATTACAGCCTTGCCTGATTTGGTTGCTGGAAACTGAACAAGCGTCTATAAAAGCCACTCATCAAATTCTTAGCCACAGAACCATCTCTCCGGTTCTTCAAACCTTCCTTTTACTTTTTGAGATGAGGGTCTCACGAAGTTGCATAAACTGGCCTTCACCTCACTCTGTAGTCTACACAGGCCCTGAACTTGCAATCCTCCTGCTCCAGATTCTAAGGCAGCCAAACCACAGGACTCTATCACTAGATCTCATCTATGATTACCTGTTAGCATCCACATGCTTCCCACTTATTAAAACAAGTGGCCAGGACCGGTAGTATATACCTGTAATCTCAGTTCTCAGGAACAGGGGTGGGGGTGGGGGTTGGGGGTGCGAATCAAGCAAGTGTGAGGCCAGCCTGGGCTATGTACTGACGTTAGTGTGGACTGACTTGACCAGCCACTCGTGTTTGCACAGTGGAAGTAACATGTTTCCAAGAACATGTTCTTGTTGAGAAGCCGTGGTGACTAGGCTGTACACGGATGTGCTCACCATAGCAAAGCCAAAGGCAAACCACCACCCAGTACAGTGGCTAACCTTGTTCTAAGATGGCCATGATTCGAACACAAACAACTGGCAGATCTACAGTCTAGCCTAAAAGACTACCATGTTATGCCATGAGAGGATTGGAATAGTCTAGAGAACAAAATTCCCGTAAGAGCAGAGCCAAAGCTTACGACCACACTGCTTCTGTTCATGTCCCTGGACAGACACAGACCTCTTTTCCTTGGGGAATGGTCTTTTAGCCTTACTACACTTCTTAAACTTTGGTTAATATTTTTTATGTTAAGACAAAAGCTTTGCCAATAGCATCAGTAGCAGCGGCAGGACCACAGCTCCTCAGGCCTTCTCTTTGCTGAGTCCTGAGGGTGGAAGCCATTCTCTGCTGGGCTGTTTCAGAGTCCTTGTTACTCCTTCCAGCAGGTAGACCCCCTTTACCGAGTAAACTCTTTTCCTCACTGGACCAGGGGCTCACCCTCCTGTGTGCCACCCTGGAGCTCAGATTGTCTTCTAGCCACCTGGAATTTTAAAGCCTCATCAGGAGAAAGAAACAGGAGATAAGCTCGAACCAAGCAGCAACATTTATAAGGGGAGACTATATGCATGTATGTCCTGTATATAGTCTATGTTGAAATCACTTGGGACAGAACTATGGGATCTTTCCAGACCAGACACGAGAGCTACATAAACAGCTGCTCCAGCCTGGCTCTGGACCTGCAGAGGAACATCATCGTGAGGCCAACTGGTGTGAGAGGGAGATTACTTCATCAGGATTATAAGGCATCAAATTTGGCAACTGTACTTGTGATTGTCAGACACTATTTTGGGGAAACACCTGCTCGAGTACTTGAGGGCCAGGTGTCAGTGGAGAGAGTGAACATACAGATTTGAGGACAGGAATGACTCATTAAGTAGGGCAGAGGTCAGCAGGCACGCCTGGGTAAAGGACAATTAGGATTTTCAGAATTTTTATTCTTGCAACTTTCTATGGCCTTTGAAATTTATTTCTAAATAAGAATATAAAGGCCATAGGATACAGCAGCGGTTCTCAACTACAGCTAGTTCTGGACACACCTAACAGCTTAGGGCCTGGCCTCCATAGCTCTAATTCCACCAACTGCTTCCATTTTGCAGACTCCTGGAGAGCTTATGCTTTACTGAGCAGCAGCTCCTTGCAATCTGAAAAGCCACCTCTGCCCTCTGCCACACATGGAACCAAAGACGGCAGGTGTTAAGTAGACAGGTTTAATCTGAAGGGCTCTGGCCAACAGATTCCCCTTCTAGTGGTTCTCGAGCCAAGAAAAATCACATGTAAAGTTAGCAAGGGCAGGAACCCAGTGCTTCCCGGCTGCCATCTCCCCTACTAACATGGCTGTTCTGGGTCTGCCCGGCAGAGCACAAGGAAGATGGTGCTCTCCAGCTGAGCATCAAAGGAGTGTGAAGTTTGTTCCTTGGACAAGTTCAGGAGATGGGTTACCAGCTGGCACTCTATCAAAGCAGCTTCCTACTGTAGGGCTGGTTGGATCATGCAGAGAAGGAACATCTAATGACTACATACTGCTGGGTTCAGTCCCAGCCTGTGACAGGAGAGCCAGACAATGGCTCCTAGCAACAGCTTCACTGACTGTGCTGAGGAAGGAGGCTACAGTGAGAGGCCACAAGCATCCCTGCCTACCATGAACAGGCAGAGGGTGGGGACGAAGTTCAGGAACCAATCACCAATCCCAGCAGCTCTGAGTTGGGACAGCCTGTCCTGCTTCCACAGGATTAGGTTCAGTGCCTCTTCTTTGCACATCTCCATTTCAGAAAAACTTAAAAGATATTCAGGCAACTTAACACTAAAAGATCCTACACTGAACATGAACTCAGGCCTAGATACAGTTCCTATTTGTCCTCTATTTCTGTGACTGGCTGGTTCCCAGCTGACTGGGCCAGAAATCTGAGACTCGTCTTTACAGTCCTTTCTTCTTCTGTGCCCTATCGAGTCAGTGAACTCTGCCATTCCCTTCTTCTGGTGGTCCCTAAGAGTCCTCTACTATATGATCCTAACAATATGATCACGCTCCCTCCAATCCATCCTCCGAGTTGCTACAGGGACCAACCAGGGCAGGCCTGATGCCATCAGCAGTCTGTTCAGGTTTCACCTGCACAAGTTCTGTATGACGAAAGACGGTCTTTGTCTAACCATGGCTTAAACAGCATCCCCCACCCCACTGAGACCCCTGCAGAGCCTTCCAGCTTCTACACTTGGGCATTTCTTCCAGGAGCCCATAAGTGATGTCTATACAACACTACACTCCTGATCTCTCTGGGTGCCTCCTTTGGGCCCTGTTCTTTTGTACTACTGCCACTGCACTGATAAAAATTACCTGCTCTTACATGCGTCTCCTGTGTTAGGATTTCAGAGTTCTTGGGTCAAGGATAGCACTGTCATTGTCTATCCCCTAGGCCTTTGCACTCTGCAGATGTTCTTAATAATCCAGAAAGCACTTGTGGTTTGCCAAATACCACAGCCTTTAGAATCTGGCAGCATATAATGGAAGCCCATGCCAATCATTATGAACTGCAGTCAACAGCAGCATCTGCAACATTATCCTGCTGTATACTGTGGAACTGAAATATCCCCAAATAATTAAAAACTACATGGAGAGGGCTGATACAGAGTTTATTGAATTAAATTTTTCTATTTACAATTGAGATCACATCTACATACTATTTTGCTAGTCTCCATGGGTACATTATCTCTAACGAGTGTAAGACTTATGATGAATGGGTTCAATCACACAGAAACGCACACACTCACACTAACTGCTTTAAAACAGTAGTGCATACATTATAGTCTTCCTATAAAGCCAGCTTTGATTAAAAACTACTAATTTCAAAGATCAGTCTCTGATTTTGAAGATGAACAAAGACACATACTGTTTGATTCTAAAATCTATGTTAGCCATTTTGTACAATTGCTATGTTATTGTACTACAGTATATATTCTTTAAAAGGACACTGGTGAGTGGCACCAGACAGCTGGCGTCCTCCCTCTTACCCCCAAACCTTTGGCCAAGAGTTCTCGTTATAAAGATGGAAAGGCTCCAGTGATACCACAACACAGTCCCATCACTCTTCAGAGGTGACAGAAGCAGACCACACCCTCCTTTAGCTCTGTCACATTACAGAACTTGTAAATGGTTCTGAGATTAAGGGCATGGAGAATCATCTAGAACAAGGGTAAGAAAGCCATAGATGGGCAGGTAAGAAGGTGGGTACAGGAAATGCCAACCTGCTATCCAACACCAGTGTACGTGTGCTTTGACCAGATGAACTCAGGAGCCAACTGCTGCAGTCCTGCTCAATTCACCTTCCAAATCAGAACAAGGATACTACAAATTAGCTCGGGCTTGTGCTGTCTGCTATGCATAGGTTCCACCGGTGATGAGGAGCTCATAAGCAGGATCTCTACTCCGTCTGCACAATACGATGCATGCGCACAGCATGCCCAGCAGCTGCAGGAGGAAAACAATGTGAAACAAAGCTGACTGACGCCCCCTGGCAAGTACGTATTTCTTTCTTGGCAATGACATTATCTCAAGCTTTAATGACCCCAAATTGTCAAAAGCAATAACAACGAAGAAGGAAGTTTCTTATGAACACACTATTTAACAGAAGTAGCTAACACTAAGTGTCAGTACCCTGCTTGCTATCCAGGAACTCTGAAGTGGGCATGAGGCAAGGCTATTTTACGGAGACTCCCCACACTAACAGTGTACAGTGGACTCCCTAAAGCAGCTCCTGTGGTGAAGGAATGGCCTGTGTCTGTACTTGTGGCCACTAAGCATTTTAGCCAGGGCCACTGAGTTGGATTTTAAACTTTTACTTCAGTTAAATGTGGCTGTGGCTTCCATGCTGGACAGCACAAGTCTAGAGAAATCTGTCTGACAGTCTCTTTTTAGGCACTCTACTGGAACTCAAGACTCACACTGGTCACTAGAACTCCAGTCAACTCAGGTTAGAAGATCAGACAAGAAACAGAAACATCAAAAAAAAAAAAAAAATCTAACAAAGATAAATCAGCACTTAAGCCTATAATACCTCCAAACCCAGATACCTAGAGGCCAGTGTAAGAACACAATAAGCAACAGCCAGGACAATATGGCACCACCACAACCCAGCTGCCCTACTACAGCAAGCCCTAGACATTCCAATACAGCTGAAGCACAAGAAAATGACGTTAAATTTAATCTTATAAAGATGATAAAGGCCCTTAAAAAGGAAATGAATATAATCTTTAAAGAAATCCAGGAAAATACAACCAAGCAGGTGAAGGAAATAAATGAAACTGTCCAAGAGATCTGGAAATGGAAATAGATGTAATAAAGAAAACACAAACCAAAAGAATCCTTGAGTTGGAAAATCTAGGTAAGTGATCAGAACTACAGACTCAAGCAAAGCATCACCAACAGAATATGAGAGATGAAACACATCTCAGGTGTAGAAGATACAATAGAAACTGAGACATCAGTCAAAGAAAATGTTAAATCCAAAAAAATTCCTGACACAAAATATGCAGAAAGTCTGGGACACTATGAAAAGACCAAACCTAAGAATAAAAGGGATGGAAGAAGACTCCCAACTCAAAGGGCCAGAAAATATTTTCAACAAAACCATAGAAGAAAATGTCTCTAACCTAAAGAAAGAGATGCCTAGTATAAGTTTACAGAACACCAAACAGATTGAACCAGAAAAGAAGCCCCCCACTACTTAATAATCAAAACATTAAATGTACAGAACAAAGAAAGAATATTAAAAGCTGCAATCAATGGAAAGAAAGCAGGTAAGTTAACATATACAGACAGACCTAGCAGAATTGAATCCAACTTCCTAATGAAGACTCTAAAATTAGAAGGACCTGGGCAGATACCTTGCAGACTCTAAGAGACCACAGCTGCCAACATAGATTATACTATTCTCACCAAAACTTTCAACCACCAAGATGGAGAAAACAAGATATTCCACCATAAAACCAAATTTCAACAATATCTATCCACAAGTCCAGCCCTACAGGAGATACTAGAAGGAAAACTCCAACCCAAGGAGGTTAGCTACATCCAAGAAATCACAGGATATAATCTGACACCAGCAAAACCAAAATAAGGGAAGCTTACATACACAGACACACACACACACACACACACACACACACACACACACACACCATCAAAATGCCAGGAATTAACAATCATTGGTCATTAATATCTCTCAACATCGATGGACTCAATTCTCCAATAAAAAGACACAGGCTAAAAGACTGGATAGGAAAACAAGGTCCATCATTCTGCAGCATACAGGAAATATACCTCAACATCAAAGATAGACATTACGTGAGCGTAAAGGGCTGGAAAAACATTTCCAAGCAACAGACCCAAAAAGCAAGCTTATGTAGCCATTTTAATATCTAACAAAATAGACTTTCAACAAAAATTAATAAAAAAAATGAGGAAGAAGAATCAAAGGAAAATCCACCAAGAGGACTTCTCAGTTCTGAATATCTATGCCCCAAGTGCAAGGGCACCCATGTTTGTAACCTCAGCTGGAGCCACAGGTCACTTCACCTCAGCTGGGAAACAGGTTTTGTCTAGTTGCACTTTTATTTCACATAAGCCAATTTGTACTGACTTTAAAGCGATTTAAAAGGTATAACAAAACTCTACTGATTGAAAATGAATCCATTTAACAACACTAAGTCTACCCAGAAACATCTTATCCTCACCATTAAGTATTTCAGAACCACTTGTGATACTATTACACTAATATTAATTACACTGACTGCTGAAAACTTGCAAGAGACTTTCATATTATATGAATATTGCATCTTTAATATTACTTCTTTTTTTTTTTTTTTTTTTTTTTTTTTTTTTTTTGAGACAGGGTTTCTCTGTATAGTCCTGGCTGTCCTGGAACTCACTCTGTAGACCAGGCTGGCCTCAAACTCAGAAATCTGCCTGCCTCTGCCTCCCAAGTGCTGGGATTAAAGGCATGCGCCACCACCACCCGGCTAATATTACTTCTTAAAATAAAAAATGTCCCCTTGTAATATTCAAGTCATGGGAAGCAATCTACCTAGGCCAAATAAAACACCAAATATAAACTCTGTAAAAAAAAGAAAAGAAAAACACATAAATAAATGCTTACTGTATAGAAACTAACTGCTAAATAAAATGTTTTATGATATTCTGCATACGTAGAGTGTGAGAAAGAAGGTATTCTTGCACAAAATTAAGAAAAATTTTTTCTTTAATCCTAGTACTGCAGAGGCAGAGGCAGGTGGATCTCTTCGAGTTCAAGGCCAGTCTATTCTACAAAGCAAGTTCCAGGACAGCCAGGGCTATACAGAGAAACCCTGTCTTGAGAAATCTTTTATACTGGAAGCACCCTTTACTGAGAAACAATTGCTAAGTACCTATCAAAACCCATTCTCATATATATATTTTAAAGATTTATTTATTTCATTTATATGAGTACACTGTAGCTGTGTTCAGACACACCAGAAGAGGGCATCGGATCCCGTTATAGATGATTGTGAGCCACCATGTGGTTGCTGGGATTTGAACTCAGAACCTCTGGAAGAGCAGACAGTGCTCTTAACCGCTGAGCCATCTCTCCAACCCTCACTCATATATTTTAACTCTTCAATTTTATAGTACACACTTTGCTATAAACAGACTATGATGTTCAGAAGAGAACGAGTGCTGCATTTTTATAACCAGACTTACAGAAGTGCCTATTAAACACCCATTAAAGTATCCCTACAACAAGATAGTACATAGCCATGAACAAGGTGCATTTACATGCAAAAGATGCCAATCTGATTTTGAAAAACAAGATACAAATTGCTTCTCTTTATTCTTCATCTTGAGAATGAAGAGAGTGGTGGGAGGAGGAGAGTTATAAAAAGGAAAACAGGTGGAAATGCTGTGGTACTGAAGCCCCTTGTCTCTTGTTAGTTTTAATAGTATTGGGGCTGGAGAGATGGCTCAGTGGTTAAGAGCACTTTATTGCTTCTGCAGTCCAGAGTTTGACTCCCAGCAGCTCATATAGTGGCTCACAACCATCTGTCACCTGAGTGTGAGGGGATCCAACAAGCACAGACATGAATGCATGCAAAACATTCATACACATAAAGTAAATAAATCTTTTTTGTTTTGCCTGCGTGTGTGCCTGGTGCTCACAGAGGTTAGAAGAGGATGTGGGACCTCCTGGGACTGGATTCTGGGTGGTTGTAAGTCACAAGATGGGTACTGGGAGCTGAACTGGGGTCCAGTGCAAGAGTAGCAAGTTCTCTTAACCAGTCTTGGTATCTTGATTGTGGTGATGGATAAAGACACCTACTCAGGTCATATAATTGTACAGAACTGACTGAATATATAAATGAGAAACCTGGATGAAATTGGTAGAGTTATCAATGCTGATATCCTGGTCATGTTACAGTATAGCTCTGCATTCTCTTATCACTGAAGGTGGGTATAGCAGTCAAAGGATTTCACTAAATTATTTCAAAGTGTACTCTACAATTACCACAAAACAAAAAGCAATGGCCAAAGTTATATCCTGTAAGCTTCTAAGTGGCCCCAAATATTGAGTACTGGTCCAGTACAAACTACTACTCAAATTCATGGACACTAAGAGAAGTGAGTTGCCTCTGTAATAAAGGGCTAGCTAGGGAGATGCTGCAGTTAAAGCATTTGCCATGAAAGGAAAGACCAAGCTCAGACTGCCACATCCCGGTATAGACACCAGGAGGGCCATGTGTGAGCCTGGTGCCCATGGAGGCCAGAAGAGGACATAAGATTCCCTGAAATTGAAGTTACAGACAGTTGCGTGCTGGCTTATGGGTGCCGGGAATCATACCATGGTCCTCTGAAGAGTAGCCAGTGCTCTTAACCACTGAACCATTTCTCTGTCATTGCCCCCACCCCCCTAACCCCTAACCTCAAGTTCTCACTTTACAACTGAACCATTTCCCTAGCCTAGCCTCTGCCAAAGTCTGTTCCTGATTGCTCTACCTTCAGGACATGCTCACTAGAAGGCTCTATAGCAAAGACTGGCAGCTTTAGAGTCCCCGTTACCTCAGCACACTCCCTCAGGACCTTAACCCTAACCCTTGACTTGTACTGTTATTAGATAAAACTCCTAGTTGGCCATTTGTCTACCTGCAAAGAACATCATCATGATGCTGATTTCATAAGCTGACAGGGGATGTAAGAAAAAAGTCCTAAATTTCTCTTACTTATATTAAAAATCCTTTTTAATAAGCTAGGGTTTTTCTTTTTCACAGTTCTCTTTCTTTTTAGTCTCACACAAGCCTGGATCATTTAACTAGGCCAGAGCAATGGTTAGTAAATGTTTTCCTAAAGAGACACAGTAAATATTTTAGGCTTTCTGAGACAAGAAACCTGGTCTCTGAAGAAATCTACTCACCTGTGCCATCTTCTCTCTATATTCTATCCAGCTACAGTACCAATCTGTCAGTGTTCAAAATTAGAATTTATAAATCTCGGGCTGGAGAGATGGCTCAGTGCTTAAGAGCACCAACTGCTCTTCCAGAGGACCTGAGGTCAATTCCCAGCAAGCATATGGTGGCTCACAACCATCTGTAATGGGATCTGATGCCCTCTTCTGGTATGTCTGAAGAGAGCAATGGTGTACTCATATACATAAAATAAATAAATAAATCTTTAAAAAAAAAAAAAGAATTTATAAATCTCATCTACAAATTCCCGAGTCCAGGCTTTGGTTTTCCACTGCCTGTGACAGTCCTATTGTCCTGCTCTTCTTAACACTTATGGAAAACAAAGGAGAATGGAATGGTGAGTTTCTATTCTTTTATGTGTCATGTTACAAGTATAAAAGCTACTGGGTCACTTCTATCATTGTTACAGTTTTCTGCACTCAGAACACACCACATCTTGAACATCAAAGCCTTGAGACATTTGCAGGCACCTGTCATCAGTTTCCACACACAGCTGTGTATCTCCTGGGCAACAATCACTACACAACCAAAAAGCTTTTTGCTGTGTTCTAATTGTATGGCTTTGTCATCAAACAAAGTTACTAAAAATGCACAGGCCAGAATTCCGCTTGGGAAGACTGCTCTATTTTATCGTTTTTGGCTAAATAAATGTGTCTGCATACACAATCAAAATGTGGAATATATCCCTGCTAGATTACTACTATCCTGAGCCACAAAGTAAATCTTTAGGATGGCAGAGACCATAGCAAATACAGAGCTAGGCTTTTTAATGAATCATTTCATTGCTGTTTGAATACCAGCAAAATAAACAATTGCTCTTGCCATTTTAGAGGCACTTTCTATTAAATACAGTAGCTTCTGCTCAAATATGCAAAGAGCAGGAAGGCAAAGCAACTCACATTTAAAGTAGCAACTACGCTGGCTTTAATGTAACAATTAAAAGGTGTCTTAAAGTACATTTGAGGATAGAAGCCTATTTCAAGAACTAAAAGCCAGGGCTGGAGAGATGGCTCAGTGGGTAAGAGAACTGATTACTCTTCCAAAGGTCCTGAGTTCGGATCTCAGCAACCACATGGTGGCTCACAACCACCCGTAATGAGATCTGATGACCTCTTCTGGTGTGTCTGAAGACAGCTATAGTGTACCTATTTATAATGATAAATAAATCTTTTGGGCCTGAGCAAGCAAAGGTCCTAAAATTCAATTCCCAACAACCACATGAAAGCTCACAACCATCTGTACAGCTACAGTGTACTCATATGCATAAAACAAATAAATCTTAAAACAAAACAAAACAAAACAAAACAAAACTATATGCCTTGAAAAATACTCAGAAGCTGGGCTTGGTGGCATTTACATTTAATCCCAGCACTTGAGAAGCAGAAGTAGGTGGATCTCTCTGAGTTTGGCATCAGCCTGATCTACAAAGTGAGTTCCAGGACAGCCAGGGTTGTTGCACAGAGAAACCCTGTCTTGAAAAACAAACAAACAAACAAACAAACAAACAAAAAAACCCAAAAAACAAAAAAAGAGCTGGGCAGTGGTGGCACACGCCTTAAATCCCAGCACTTGGGAGGCAGAGGCAGGTGGATTTCTGAGTTTGAGGCCAGCCTGGTCTACAGAGTGAGTTCCAGGACAGCCAGGGCTACACAGAGAAACCCTGTCTCAAGTAACCCCTCCCCCCAAACAAACAAAACCACACACACACAATCAAAAACCCCTCAGACTAGATTTGACAGAAAAGTTTTAGAAATAGCTGGCTGTTCTCAATTAGACTCCAAATGTTAACCCAACAAAACTTGTAAAATATACTGCATATGCCCAAGAACCTAGGAATGTGGACAGTTATGCTGCATGCAAGGTATCTGTCCTTCTAACTTAATGGATTTCTTACGGGGCTAAGAAATGAGGGTGAATGGCTGATGGAAGGCAATTCAGAACGCAATGAAGCAAGCGCCAGATACTTTACCAACTCTAGTACAGAGATCGTTTTCACTGGCAGAGTAGAGAGCAGATGCCAACAATGGACAGCACACCCCAGTGCCTGCCAAGTGATGTCCAAGGCTTCTTTTTTGCATGATAGTATGTCTAAAACAACTAAGTCCACAAATATAGAGAAGGCTAGAGCCTCAATTATTACTGGGAGATCTTTTCTATAAAGCAATAAAACGGTTCCTTTTAGCAGACCTTAGTATTAAAGGTCTTTGTGTGTACATGTGCATGTGATACACATATACACTCTTCAAGGAATCAGGCATAGCATTGGCACCCACTATGCCAGAGAGGAGCCAGCCTAGATAACATATCAGGTGACTACCTCAAAATAAATCTTAAAAATTAAGTATTACAAGTAAGAGGGACCAAAGAGATGGCTCAGGGGTTAAGAGCGCTGGATACTCTTCCAGGGAACCCACGTAGTGGCACATAACTGCCTATACTTCCAGACCCAGGGGATCCAATGCCCTCTTCTGGTTTCTACTGGTACCAAGCATGCACACGGTACCCAGACATCCACAAAGGTAAAACAATCATTCATATATATATATATA
>NW_022196906.1:51195372-51219765 GCF_008632895.1 Mastomys coucha | reverse complement strand
TATATATATATATATATACACATGTATATATACATATATGTATATGTGTATATATATTTAAGGTAAAATAGAAATAATTTTTTAAAAAAATCACAAGGAAGAATTTTAAGTATATAGTTCAGTGGGAGTACATTGTCTGGCAAACACTGGATTCTAGGTTTGATTTCCAGTACAGCAAAAATAAATTTAAAAATTAAAAAAAAAATCCTCAAGAACAGAAAAACAAGAAGCAGAAAGTGAAACAGTATACAAAAGCACTCAAGTGAAAGCTTTCCACTTCCAAACTGAAATATACCAGTATTTTAAAAAGGTCTGCGGAGTTCTGTCAAAATACCATCCAGGAATAACCCCCACTGTGATGGTTTGTATATGCTTGGCACTATTAGGAGGTGTGGGCTTGTTGGAGTCTGTATGTCACTGTGGGTGTGGGTTTTAATACCCTCATCCTAGCTGCCTGGAAGCCAGTATTCTAGCAGCCTTTGGATGAAGATGTATGTCACTGTGGGTGTGGGCTTTAATACTCTCGTCCTAGCTACAGAAGTGAGTCTTCTCCTAGCAGCCTTTGGATAAAGATGCGGAACTCTCAGCTCCTCCTGCACCACGCCTACCTCGACACTGCCATGCTCCTGCCTGGATGACAATGGACTGAACCTCTGACCTGTAAGCCAACCCCAATTTCATGTTGTCCTTATAAGAGTTACTTGGGCCGGGCAGTGGTAGCGCATACCTTTAATCCCAGCACTTGGGAGGCAGAGGCAGGCAGATTTCTGAGTTTGAGGCCAGCCTAGTCTACAGAGTGAGTTCCAGGACAGCCAGGACTATACAGAGAAACCCTGTCTCGAAAACAAAACAAAACAAAATAAAACAAACAAAAAAAAAAGAGTTACCTTGGTCATGGTGTCTCTTCACAGCAGTAAAACCCTAACTAAGACACCTACAATATAATTATTTTTTCTTTTTTGAATGAAGCCCTTACTAATCAATTCAGGAAAAAAAAGCAGAGTCCCTCACACAATCCCTCTCCATAAAGATCACTAGTTTCTTTAAAGCATTCTGCGTTTTTGGAAACTGGCGGCTGGTACATGAAGATCCACTCTGCGTAGTAGCTAAAGCTACCACAGTTGACACAGAGGACAAACCACTCTAACAACAGCTCTGTGGCTAGCCCCGCTCACCTGAATAGCTGCAAAGGCCAGCGCTGCCCAGATAACATGCATCAGGATTTCTTGTAGCTTCTTCACGACAAGAGCCTCGCAGCCCTGGAACACACAGCTGTGTTAGACTTGACTCTAAAGAGAAAGCTGCAGACACAGACTACTGCTCATTGGCAACAGTGGAAATGAGAACTAATGATCAAAGCAGTGTAGAGACTCACAATTAAAACAAAAGACAACATAGTAAAATGACTGAAAAAGTCCAAGCAGTGACTAGAAAGAGAAAATCAGGTCAAACTCACCTCAGCATAGAGGTCGGAAGGGTTGGCCAGGCTGCCATTACAGCTTTTGGCAGTCTCTCTGCAGCAGCTAAGAGGAACACTCTGGTTTTTTGTTTCTTTGAACCAATCTGTATTTTCCCAGTCTGAATAGTTATGAATTCCACAACAGTGCAACTGGATAAGAGAGAAATTCCTTAGGTAACGCAGGTGTCTGTTGAGCCCTGTGCAGTACAGAACTTTAACAAGCTACCCCCAGGTCAGTGATTAGCAGCAGAGCTCTCTACAGTGAAGAACACACACCTGCTCAGGGTAGCATGGAACCACTAGCCACATTGGGGATGAACACTTAAAACCTGATTAGTGTGACTGAAAAACTGCATTTTCAAATTCAATTTAAATATCATTATAAGTTCTAGGACCTATACTTGAAAGGACACTACCTAAAAGAGGCAGTTTCCTAACCCCTGAGCTGTCTCGGCCCAAGTACGCTCATACCTCACATGTTTAATATTAAACTGAATTAAAATAATTTCCAATGGCAAAATGCTTAACAACTTTTATTTGAAATGTGTGTGACTTACTTTAAGAAAATAAAGCAAAAAAAGTTGAAATAAGACTGAAAAAGGAGTAAATGTGGAGGCAGGGTTGTAGACACGCTCTTAAAGCTGTGGAGTTCATCCTGGCTGTGTAAGGTCCTCACAGCCCACATCACAAAAGAAGCCGAGCTAGTGTTGGGGTGAACACCATCAGGGAAGCTCACCTGTCTCTGCACATAGTCAATAGCACGGCTGGCAGCATCGGAGTTGGTCCCATTGTAGGTCTTATACACTTTCTGAATGCTGCGATCAACTTCATTCTCCACCTGAATCAAAAGAAAGGAGTCCATCCCTCAAAAACACTGCTCACTAACACCAGTCAAAGCATGTTTGAAAGTTGCCAATGTATCCTGTACACTTAGTAAGAAAAAGACTTCCTATTCCACTTAGATTCGAACTAGCAGCAAACAGTTCAGATCTATTACATCACACAGGCTAACAGCCTTCAAATAGATTGTGCAAAAGAAGCCAGCATAACAAGCCACTCAAAAGGGACAAGCATCTATGAACTGGGCGGATGTCCCACATGCATCTATCAAATGTCTACGGAAAAAAAGAGAGAGAGAGAGAGATCTGTTCTCAGCTTCAGCTAATTGAGAGAAGTTTTATAAGTAAATAGCAATTAATCTTATGTATATTAAAGCGGCAGCATCACTGAAATAAGACAATGGAAATGCTGACTTTGGTGAAATTAACCTGTTCTACTTTACCTGGAAAGCTTAAGCCAGCTTTCAAAGCACTGGGTGAAGCAAAGTGGACAACATACCTTTGCTCTGTACACGTATCCCAAAACCACAACAACTACTTCTGTGACAAAAACCAAGAGCAGGATGAAGACAAACTGTAAAGAAATATCAGAAATTAAGTACAATTTTTAAAAAGTTCTAAATATTCTCTTCATAAACAACAACAACAACAACAAACCATGGGCATGTGTTAATAACTCTGGTATAGTTATAAGAGCCAAGACATCTACATCTACAGAACTTCCTCTCAATTCAAGATAGAGGACCAGATAAACAGCCCTCCATAGTCTGACATGTGGAGTGTTAACTTACTGTGGCAAGTCCACAGCGGCTCTCCCGGATTGTAGCACAGCAGCCAATCAGGCCAATGATGAAAAGCAAAGCTCCTACAGCTATGATCACCACAGCAGGGAAGAGCGTGTACACATCCTCAAAGAAGTGGTCATAGTCGTCATAAGTGATGAAGACATAGGCTCCCACGTAGCAGAGGATGCCAGCCGCCCCCTGTAAGAGCAGAAGGAAACACTGGTCTGAGTCCCAACACTGCAATTCCTATTCATGCTTAGGTTACAATTATTTTTTCTGAGAACATGTCTTTGTATCCCAGCCAGCCTTGAATTTCTGCTCTTCCTGCCTCCACTTTCAAGAGTAGGATTGCAGTAGGCACCACCACCCACCTCAGCTTAGGTGGTGCTAGGATCTATCCCAGGGCTATGCTCACATTATACACACGTTCTACCAACTGAGCTCACCTTCAACCCAGGAGGTTATTAACTCCCATCACTCTTAAATCAGTAAAGAACATTCCTGATTAAAAATGCTCTGGATACTCAGGAGTCATGGGTGCAGAAAGCTTTATTCCGGCTCCAGGCCCCTTCCTTCTCTAGGGGCCCTGCACACATTCTCCATCATTTTTGGTTTTGTTAGCTTAGGGCGCCAGCTCTATGCTCAGAGATACCTGCATACAGACACACACACACACACACACACACACACACACACACACACACACACACACACAGTTCCAGGCTATACTAAACTGTTTGCTCTAAGGAGCAGAACTCACAGCGCTTTGACACAAGTGTGATTATTTGACCTTTGAAAACACAAATGTATAAATCTTTAAGCTAATGCATAGCTTCCACAGTGACATTAATGACTGCTCAATCCTCTGAACCTAAAAACTCAGACCTATCACAGCACAGCAGCACAATCACAGCTGGAGAAGGTGGCTCTGGTACCCTGATTTATACACACACACACACACACACACACACAGGCACACACACTCACACACACTCACACACACACAAATGCACACACACGCACACTTACACGCACGCACTCACACACACATGCACGCTCTCACACATGCACACTCTCACACACACACAGCACATACACTCACATACACACTCACTCACACACATACACACACACACTCACACACACACTCTCTCACTTGGTTTGTTTTTCAAGACAAGGTTTCTCTGTTTAGCAATGGCTGTCCTGGAACTCACTCTGTAGACCAGGCTGGCCTCAAACTCAGAAATCTACCTGCCTCTGCCTTCCAAGTGCTGGGATTAAAGGTGTGTGCCACCACTGCCTGGCAGAAGCACTTGTCTTAACCTGGCCAACCCTCAATCTTAATTCCTAACTCTCCCTTTGCCCCTAAATATGTTCTCTATGAGTTACTGTTGTTAAAAATATGAACAGGGCAAGGTCTAACTTGCATAAAATGAGGAGTATGAAAATGTTAAGGGTCTAAACTGTTTGGTCTGCTTTGCATTCTGAAGACTTCACCCTCATATACTTCAAACGTAAAGCTGACCTACATCCCCTCTCACTTCTTCACATCTCAGCTGCCGCCTTACTGATTCAGTGGCAGCTTAAGGATCACCGCTTCCTCACAGGAATTATTCTTTTTTTCCTTTTTAAATAAACCCTCTGTATCTTAACTGACTGTTGGTCAGGATATTTTTTTTAAAGATTTATTTTATGTATCTGAGTGCTCTACCTGCATGTACACCTCCATGCCAGAAGATGGCATCAGATCCCAGTATAGATGATTCTGAGACACCATGTGGGTGCTGGGAATTGAACTCAGGACCTCTGGAAGAACAGTCAGTGCTCTTAACCACTAAGCTATCTCTCCAGCCCCATTATGGAGAGTTTAACTATTTACCCTTTGTCCATTCACATATTGAATAAACACAAACAGGGTATTTTCCACAATGGCTGCAATTTAATCTTTTTTTTTAACCATGGAGGTGGAGGTGGGGTGTTCTGAGACAAGGTTTCTCTATGTAGCCCTGACTGTCCTGGAACTTGCTTTGTAGACTGAGCTGTCCTTAAACTCAAACTTTATTTCTTATATACCTCCTGGGCACAAATTGTGCCTGTTTCTCTTTCAGACCTACACCATATGTATTCAAACAGCACATGGCGCACGCAGGTGTCAGCATTTACAAAGTAAATCCCACCTCCACCCCCACCTCCACTAAAGGAAGGCAAGGCTGTGGTGAGCTTGTACATACTTTCTCACCAATCCAGCCAATGCTCACAGTTGCCAGTGCACCATGCAAACACAATTTGGAAACTAATTCAGTTTACTGGATTTGGATGGCCACCACCCCTAAGACAGACTGTAGTTGTAACTACTCGTTTACCATTAAAACAAACAGTACACTAAGAGCTACGAGATCTGTTGGATTCACTTACAGGTTTGCTTTTGGCATATGTCACTGTAAGATGAGCAAAAAGATTAGTCCTAATAGTCTGGAAGTGTGTGGAGTCTGTAACAATGGATGCCCTTTTTTAAACATTTTCTTAACTACATTTATGTTATATAGTCACAAACATACATATATAATGCATTTTACTAAAGCAAATAATTCAGTCTTCAAATTGAATTAAATCTTAAACATGAATTAATCAAATTGTGCCTACTGCCTTCATTAAACAAACTTTACACAAGAACCGATCCTTTAGAGTTCTTTCTTAAAGGGCTTGTAGGGAAGGGGTGCAGGGCAGCAGCACATGCTTTTAAGCCCAGAATCCGGGAGGCTGAGGCAGGTAGATTTCTACGAGCTCAAGGTCTGCCTAGTCTACATAGTACTTCAAGGTACATGAGGGCTGCAGTGAGACCCTGCCTCAAAAAGAAAGGGCAGAGGGCTCAGTGAAAAATGTGGCAACATCTCAAAAACAAAAAACAAAAAAAGTTTAAAAGACCTGAGTTCAGTTCCCAGCACCCACATCTCAAAGGGATCTAACAGACTTTTCTGGAGTCTGCAAGCCCCTGGACTTGTGCACATATGCATTCACCTTACACACACACACACACACACACACACACACACACACATACAATTTCTATCTTAAATTAATAGACTTATGATTCTACCTTGACTTATGTCTTGGCTTTAGATTGTATGCCATCTGAAAACCATCCTCTCAAATCTGTTCTCTCAAAGTAAAATAACCTGGGTTGGCTATGAGACTATAAGTAGTCTTTCAACCCCATTAGAAATCTGAGAATGACCAACATTAACTGAAAATATATAGGAAGCCTAACACAGCTTCCAGAACTGAGACAAACTGTAGAGACTGCTGCCTACCTATACAGCCCCAGTAAGTCAGGACGATGGAGCATCCATCTGTCTTCAGCCTTCTGGCCCAGGACTGTCTGACAGACCGAGAGAAACAGGAAAATTAAGGACTAGCCTATTCTGTCTCAGCAGAACTATGCTGTCCTAACCTGCAAATTGTGTCCTTTTTCTGGACAGTATTATGTCTATAGATGAACTGAGGCAATCCTTGCCTAGTGGCTGCAACTCCACTGATGCTCAATTAAATAAAAATGAATATTGTTCAAAATGAATTCACTAGAGAAATGTGTAGTGCATTTCCAGAGGATGGCAAGTTTGGTTCCCAGTATCCATACTGGATAGCTCAAAACTGTCCATAACTCCTATTCCTGTTCTGGGCAATCTACCCTCTCTAGTCTCCACAGGCAACTGCATCCATACGCACACCCATTCACACATGTATACATCATTAAAATAAATCCCTTAAAATTAATTCAATTTTTTTTTTAAAGTTTCTATTTAAGTATAGCATACTAACAGATTATGCCACCAGGCCCAGCTAGTAAATGAAGTTTTAGCCTAGATAAATCTGAATAAAAAAATGTAACAAGAAGATAATGATATTCCTATAAAGTACAGGTATGAGGAACCACCTGTATTTTAGAAATAAAATGATGGGTTTTTATCCTGAAGAGGTTTCTGTGAAACTCACATTTAGTATGCCTGGGAATGGGCCAAGTGACATATCTCTCAGGCTCCTCTCTGACCAGAGTGACACACCATCTAAAACTAAGTGATCACAGCAGAACAAATCAAAACTAGATATGAGAAAGCCAAGAGGAGGCAAGGTAGGAGATCCTACTCATAAATACTGCTTACTGTCTGGAGGATGCCAGGTTATTCAGTCCCTGCGGCAAACATTCAACAGACAGTTCTCACAGGAGAGAATATAACAGTGTCTAATTCTTCAACATCAGTAGGAAGTAATGTAGCAGTTAGTCACACCAACTGTGTGCTGCACTCACACCTGACAGGATCACATAAACAGGATTGCTGGTCTCTTCTAAATGACTTTTGAAAATACAGAGTAATTGTTCATTTCCAACAGTGGCTGAATAACCTAAATAATTTTAAGTACCTGCCTTAATGACAATCAAAAGAGCTAAACAAACATGAAAAATAATTTGCATAGTCAGGTGCAAGGAGAAGCACAGTGGTTCCTACTGGTGATGGGAAGTCTGTAGTCACTTTTTTTTTTTTTTTTAAAGATTTATTTATTTTATGTATGTGAGTACACTGTTGCTCTCTTCAGACACACCAGAAGAGATGGTTGTGAGCCACCATGTGGTTGCTGGGAATTGAACTTAGGACCTCTGGAAGAGCAGTCAGTGCTCTTAACCATTGAGCCATCTCTCCAGCCCCCTCACTTTGACTCTTAAGCAGATGTGACATTACTTAAAAAGCAACAGAAAATTAAAAGGTGAGCTTGGTTAAATCCTGTTTGTGGGGCAATAGTGGGACTGGATCAGGATTTTGCCAACAAAGCAGCTACAGAGGAGGAGAGGATGGAGGGGGTGGGAAGGGGTGGGAGGGGCAGCAGAGGCAGGGCAAAGTGGAACTTGGAAGCTGCTGAGTAGTCAGGCTGAGAGAATCTGGGCCTATAAGGAGGATCTGGGCCAGGGCAGTGTACTAAAAATAACCATCCTTTTTACAAAGTAAAGGGAAATTTAGGGGAAAGGCTGGGGTTTTGAAAACAAAACTCATTCTTTCAGTTTGCCCAGGTTTTACATTGAGTAGTGGAAGTTTAAAGCGTTGTAGGCAGGCCAGTGCTTTTCTGTTAACTGGACTGCTCCTCTATAGACTGAGAGACTGCTTAATTTCAAAAACATGACATTATTTGTCTTTTTATTCTTTCTCTACATCTATACAAATGTGAATGTCTTCAAGTAAGAAGTTTCATTCTTCGAGAACATCGCTGTCTGGATGTTTACAAACTAAGGTTGGTGTTGTTTTGGGAAAGGTTAACTCCTCTATGGGCGATGGAGGAGAGAGGGCAGTGAATTCCTAAAACCCACACAGTCAGTTCCTTCTTTTTCACCAAGCACTCTGAAACCTGTCTCTGGAAACATGCCATAGAACATGTGAATGAAACAGAGGCAGAAAGAAGTCACTGTGGGTGTGGTCTATCAAGAAACACAGGAATCATGTCTATAACTGGCAAAAACGGAGACCAACTCAACTTCACCTCAAAGCCCAGCACCTAATGATTCTGTGTCCCTGCATAAACAGCTCCTTCAGAGTGACTTTTGCCTCAAAGAATCAATTGGTAAAGAATAGGAATTTAGGAGGAAGAAGTAGTCAAGAGAAAAACTGGTTAGAAACTGCTATATACTCTAAACACTATAGAAAGCAAAAGTTCAAAGCAGGGGAGAATCAGAAGCATTCAGCGCACACACACACACACACACACAAGCTTTAACATTTAATTCTGAGTGTAGCCATATTAGATTTGTATATACCTCACTACTTTCCTGCAAGGAATTTATTGGCAGTTCTGTACAATTCATTTCCAGAAGAAACATTCCCAAAAACTTTACCCTTTTGCCATTAAGACTACCTAAGAAATCATACATCTTTGTGTTCCAATCAGCCTCATTACTCTGATAAAATGGCTCATGTCACTAAGCACAATTTACTCATTTACTAAGTCTCAGCAGACATATTTCCAAGAACAGCCAGGAAAAGACTACCCCCAGAGACCGGCAACCCTCTCTGAGAAACCAAGGCCACCTCTGCACGAGACCTTGTGAAGCTACTGAGATAATGACATTTTCTACTTGACAAGTTGGGTCAGTAATGAAGTAAAGCGGGATTGACTTATACCAGAGCGAGTACAGAATGGTAAAGATGTATCCTCCTGAAAAGCAATGGGCAACAGGTACCAACCTTAGCATGTATACCTAGAAACACTTCTAGAAATCTGTAAGTACATAAGATGGAAACAAAGACTTGTACATTTGTCAAACCAACACCATAAAAAGGTAATAGCAAATGCAAAAACCCAAACCCTAAGAGGAGAGCTTGCACTGTAGCCTGGAAACACTATGAGACTGTAACTTAGTATATTTATAATGGGGAAACCGACACATCTTAGTGCAAAAACATTTTAAAGAAAAACTATACTGAGTGATACAATTAGGAGTGTTTAGTTGTTTCCAATATATTTAAGTTTTCATATACACACACATTTATACGAACTTGCAAAATACATTTAAAGTTATGTCTGAAATTAAGACTATATTGTGTGGGGTTTTTTTCCAGATTAATTCCTAGATCTGTCTGCCCTTAAACACATAAAATAGGTCTCTTTTCAATCCCACGTTTTAGGTGCCTGTCAATTGCTTCCATTTATTGCTATTTTTAGGTTTGGCTTGATTCATCCTTTAGATATTTCTGATGAATAGTTCTTTATTATATTACTAAAAAGAAAACTGTCAAAGCCTACTTGGGGTGTCAATAAGCTACTTTAGCAATCAGTATCACTGACACCATTGCCATTATTCCTAAATATACTACGCCTTTTAAGCTGTTACCTTAAAGATATTACAAAGGTCATTATTCTCAATTCTACTGAATTTTTTCTTTTCAGTTGGTCTTTTATATTTATTGTTGATCCAATTAATCCAGTATATGCCTACCACCACTTGAAAACCCAAATTTCATATTGCAATGAAACTGGAGACAGACTAATCTCTGCAGGCTAACTACTGCAACAGTGTGGAGACTGGCTATTTTCAGACTCATGGGCTCCAAGGGCCAGCTGCAAATCATGGAGTTTAACTTGTGTTTTGAGACTCTTGGTTGCTGCATTTCACTCTAACTGTATAAAAAGTCAGTTATTACTTTGGGAGTCTGGAGTATTTAAGCTTTAACATGTTAGAATCTAGCTATGTGTTCATATCAGGAGCAGCAACAATGTAAAATACATAATGTCAACTACAGTCTCCTTCAAGCAAAAGTGAATAAACACAAAAATGTTCTTATATACTGACTGATAAACTACTTAAAAGGAGACGAGGGAAGAGGAGCAGGAAGAAAAGATTTTTTTCAAGCTAAATACTAACTTATAATGAGAAATTGACAATTTATAGTTCTGAGTCTATTAATTGTTCAATAACCATTAAGATCACACTTCTAAAGAAAGGCCAACCCACGGATATAAGTGGATGCCGGGAGATATGAAATTCAGTCAGACTCCCTCCTCTCCCCATGAGCTGAGCAGCAGAGACAGTGTCTTTGTGTGTCTGAGGCAGGGGAGGAGTTATTCTACAACTGCTTCCTGACTACACAATTCTTACACTGTACCCATTTGGTGCCAAGAAAACCTTACAGAATTTTCTGGGGAAACAAAACAAAACAAAACCCCTACTGAGAATCAGATTTTGTGGCATAAAATTAATTAAAATACTTCAAAGAACAATAAATATTCTAAAGGATAAAACTTTTGTTGTTTTTTATTTTTTATTATTTTTATTTAGTCATACAGGGTTTCTCTGTGTAGCCCTGTCTACCAGGCTGGCCTTGAACTCCGAAACCACCTGTGTCTGCCTCCCAAGTGCTGGGATGAAAGGTGTGTACTGCCATCACCCAGTTCTAAAAAGATAAATATTCTAACAGACAGAAACTGCTCCTCAAACTGTGACCAGAGATCTCCTGAGGGCTCTAGGTTCTACCTAAATCAGAGATCTCCTGAGGGCTCTAGGTTCTACCTAAATCAGTAGTTCTCAACCTGTGGACCACAACCACCTTGAGGGGTCACAAATCAGATAGCCTGCATATCAGATATTCATGTTACAATCCGTAACAGCAGCAGAATTACAGTTATGAAGTAGCAACAAACTTAATGTTATGGCTGAGAGTCACCACACCATAGGGAACTGTACTAAAGGGTTGCAGCATTAGGGAGGTTGAGACCCACTGCCCTAAATGATGCTCAAGCAGGACCAAAAATGCAGTGGGGTCAGAAATCCTTTCATGTCAAAAAGAAAAAAAAAAAAAAAGTGGAACAGGCTGAGTATGGTGGGGCACACATTTAATCCCAGCACTGGGAGGCCAAGAAAGGTAAATTTCTAAGTTCAAGCCAGCTTGGTCTACAGAGTGAGTTCCAAGACAACCAGTGATACACAGAGAAACCCCATCTTGAAAAAAAAAAAGAAAGAAAAGAAAAAAAGTTAAACATATCTCCAGTATGCTCCATGATTTGTTTCCTGACAAACTTCTTTCCCTAACAAACCGAAAACCTATTTTAATAAACAACCTGTTAGCTGAAATGTGTTATAATAACAATCTTCTTAAAACAGTCACACAGACAGGATGAGCACAGGAAACAGAAAAGCACATCAGGATCTTAACATATCCCACTTATATTACCTACACAGACATAAAACTCGTCAGAAAACACAATGGGTATATATTCAAGGTGGTCTGTGACAAGACTGGAAAATATTTTTCTCTTGTAAATTTTTTATTTTAAAATTGTCTATTTTTATTTTATATGCAGGTATTTTGTCTGCATGTATGTCTACACACCAAATGCATGCCTGATGCCCACAGAGGTTATAAAAAGTCATTAGAGATACAGAGATATAGAGATGGTTTCAAGGCACCATAGGGTGCTAGGAATAGAACCTGGGTCCTTTACAAGAACAACTGCTCTTACCTGCTGAGCCACCTCTCCAGCCCCTTTCCTTATTTGTTCCTAACCAAGAGCACTGAAGTATAACCTAGATGCCCTTACTTAGTAATCTGAACATGCCAAGTAAACCCTGGCTTTATGACCTAGTACTCCTTCAGTACTGAATTCCCTTACCTCTTCTACAAACTGGCTTCTTCTGTTCCACCCTGAACTGTACTTCCTCAGAGGAGCCTCTGCCAACTCAAGTGGTCACCAAGTCACATCCACACCCTGGCTTAACTCCCTGGTACTTTTACTGCCTGTCTTGCTCCACCTGAAAGTTCTGTAAAAACTTTTTTCTAAGAACAGGTATGTAAATGCTCATATTTGCTTAATAAAGCAATTCTCCTTAGTTATATACATTCACAGAGAGAAATGCATTATTTTAAAAACAGGAGACATATTGCTTCCAGCCTCTCTATACATAGGTTATTTCCTATGAATAGATGCTAGCACAGGCACTGGACACTCTGGCTGGACTTCTCCCTAAACCACAAGCTGTCATGGTGTTACAATTCCTTCTCATTACAGAAGAAACACAACAAACAGAACAGACATCAAGATGAGCAAGTCTACAAGCATGGGCAGTTTTCTCTTACAGCTCCTGTAAAGCCTAACAAATATGTGTGAAGTGCATCTTGAATCCTACCTGACCTCTGCACAAAGGGGTCGATTGTACTAGCATTACAATGGCCTTCAAATGTAGTTTTTTACCTCAAACCCATGTAACCTTTAATAAGTGCTCATGAATCAAGCACTAATACTCATATTTAAAGCTATACTGCTCCACATAAACAGAAGAATCAGAACTGGAGAGATGGCTCTAGAGATTAAGAGCACTGGCTTGGTCTCCCAAGGCCTGAGTTCAATTCCCAGAAACAACAATCCAGCTCCCAATTGTCCTGAACCACCGTTCCAGGGGATCTGACACTTTCTTCTGGCCTCCATGGATATCAGGCATAGAAATGGAACAGACATACATGCAGGCACAACACCCATACACATAACATTTTAAATGTTTAAAATGTTTTTAAAGTGCTGAGTTGCCATTAAAAAAAGAAAAACCCTTGTCAAAACTAGCATTCAAGCTATAAGCACTAATATCCTAGGAATTTGCTGAAGAAGAGAATTTTAGAAATAGCCACCAAGACTGACTACTCCTTGGGCCCAATGGTAGGAGAGAACTCCCTGGAAACCGTCCTCTCACCCACACACATGCATGCTCACACACAGAAGAAAAAAAGCCATGGTCTCTCTTTTAAGAGATACATTGTACAAAGTACACTAAATCTACATTAACAGTTTTGGCAGTCAGATTATTGAAAGCCCGTGTACTAGCAAGACTCTATTTCCATATCACAGGCCACTGGACAGACTACCAAAGGAACCAGTATATCAAGATATAAGCCTCCGCTAAGGCAATTAAACTTTAGTACTTACCAAGGACCAGCCAGTACCAATAGTGAGATTCAGTATGAGCAAGCTGCCCAGGGGAATCTAAACTGGATCAACTTGATGTGCTCTGTCTGTACAGAGGAGCCCTACCCCTTCCAGTTACACATTTCTAGGTTTATAAAAAGGGAGGGGCCTCCTATAAGAACACACTCAATGCAAACTGAAGAATGTATTCCAACCTCTCAAAAGCAATCTGTTAACAATTCAATGCACTTCCTCCTTGACTTAAACTCTTCAGCAAGTGAGCGATCTAGTTTAAGTGTGGGTACAGTTCCTAAACATTAATGTGAAAGGCAGTACATTTTAGAGAAAAGAGCCTCTACTATGGCTTAACAACTGTCATCCCCAAACCCCATGCCCTTTCCAAGTCTCTTGAAGGCACTACTTCCTCTGACACCACAGGCACTAGCAATGGGACAGCCTGGGTTTGAACACTGGCCCTGCCACTTCTCCAGTGTGCTGTCTTAACTCCCTAAGCTCGGATGCCCTCACCAGTCCCAGATTACACTCCCCTAAGTTATCACGATGACTAGCAAGAAGAAAGCACGCAAGAGTTAGCAGTACTGTCGGATTCCAGTAGTTTGCCTTTAAGCTAATAATCTCAGTAGACAAGCTAAAATACTGCTGTCTCAGGCACACTGCACTGTATTTGCCCCCATTTTCTGCTTAACTTCCTTCTCAACACTCACAAAAGCTACTAACTCAAATAAAAGGTATGCTGTATGAACAATACGATGTTTGCCTCAGCAAAAACTAAGAAGTTCACAACATAACTTTCACTGGAGTGAATATATTTATATACACTTTCCAAAGATTCATAAACAATCTTTCAGAATTAAGAATTAACTGATATATATATATATAAAATTTTTGATTATTTAAAGAAAACCACTCCTGTATTTCCAGCCTTTTCTCAGAGGAACATACATAGACTTTGAGTGTGAATGGCCTAGAGCTCACCTAACAAATATTCTTCAAAACCAAATAGTTAATGCCATAAACCCACAGGGAGCTATTCTGTATACAAATATCCACCTCAAGCTAGACACAGTGGCACACACCTAATCTTAGCACTCAGGTGGCAGAAGTAGAGGCAGAGGCAGATGGATCTCTGTGAGTTGGACACCAGCCTGGTCTACATAGTGAGTTCTAGGGCAGCTAGAGCCACAAAGTAAGACCTTGTCTCAAAACCAACCAACCAACCAACCCAAAGTTTCTGTCTCTTGAGGGTCTCATTAACTACTAAGAGTTTTTCATTTGGGGATCTCTGAAAATATAATTTTCCTTTTAAACAGGCATGTAATTTAAAGTATGAGGAACATCTGTTCTAAATGGGAAATGAAATGTTAGGAATCCCAATCCCACACAGGTGATTTCAAGTAGTTCAGTCTGAGGCCAATCGCAAGTCTCCTGCGCAAATAACCACAAGTGCCTCATTATCCATAGCATCCTTTTAAGCTACCAGCAGTCAGGACATGAAAGGTTTCATTCTTTGTTAGGGGCAAGAGGAATGGGAAGACTTTCCAGAATAGATGTCCATACTTTCCGAGACAGGAGCTGAGTGGGAACTGGTGGGTGATGATACACTCAAGTATGCTCAGTGGAATTGTTCAAAGAATATCCTGGGTACTATGGATAGGGCAAATGTTTATAACAAAGCTGGGGAAAAAGGAAACTTGATCCCAGCCTGAGGACCTGAGGGTCAGTTGGGTCCCAAATCACCAGTAATGTGCCCATAACTAATAATTTATCAGAAAACACCCAATAGTAGTGTGTGGGTTACACTGCAGTACACTACCAGACTTTAAGTACTAAAGTAAAGAGGTTGAACTGTTCTAATGTTAAGCTGTTTTGTGTTTTTTTTCAAACAAACAAAAAGATATGATGGAAGACATGTTTAATTTTTTTTTTTTCCTGGTGCAAAGTCCAGAAGGATTCAAGACAGAGGAGAGGGCCAAACAACAGGTTAGTACAAAGTCCCTGGTGAGATAAGGACCTGACTCAAGACAGGTCGGTTATAAGCACTTTCTCTGGGGGTTGGGTTTCCCGAGCCCCTCCAAAAAGCAACCTTTTATAGAAGTGAATTCGTTGCTTTAAAAATCTCGTGGCAGCTGATACATCTAAAAGGCTTTATAACCTCAGGCTACCCATCCCCGCGATGGCGATTTTCTTGATCAAAGAAATGCTCTGCTGTTTCAGGCTGAATCCTTTCCTTTTTCTGGGCTGCTTACCAACCAACCAACTCTATACAAAGAGCTCTAAGCCGAAATTCCTGGCCCGGGACTCGACCGGCGTCCCCACGTAGCTGCTACTTGACCTGGGGACAGCCACTGGCTCGGCGAGGACTCAGACAAAGACAGCGGACCCGACTCACTGGGGAGTGTCCCATTTCGGGCCTGGCGCCCGGACAGACTCAGCCCTGAGAACAGAGCGCCCCGCAGGCTCACGCCGCGGCGACCCGCGTAACCCTGGCACCGTGCCAGCGGCCCAGAGCCCCCGACACATCGGGTCTGCACCGTCCTGGCCTCCGCTGGGCCCTGGAAGGACCCCACCAAGGGCTTCGAGGCCGCAGGGCCCGGGCGACCCCTCAGCAGGCTCCCGCGCCCGCCTGGTCCCCACGCGCCGCACTGAGGCCTCCCCCGGCCCCGGCTGCCCGCCAGCTCACCCAGAAGATGAGGTTGAGGAAGACCAGCACGGTCTTGGAGGAGGTGATGCCGCACTGGCCCATGGTGCCGGCGGCCGGCGGAGGCCCGGCTGGGCGAACGGAGCGGAGCGGCGCTCACCGAGCGAGGAGGCAATGGCGCCGGCGGCTCCGCTGAGAACTGCTGGGCCTGAGTCGCGTTCCCGCAGACCCCCGCGCCGCCCCAGCAAGCACCTCGCAGCTGCGTGCAGCCCGCCGCAGGCCCCCCTGGCCGTTCCCAGGCAACTAAGTCCCGCGTCTGCGGCCGCTTCAGCCAATCATCGCCGCGGAGAACAAGGTGGCCTCGCCTCTTAAAGGAGCCGACGCCTCCGCGCCTTTTCTTCTGGCCTCTGACCGTCCTTGGGTGCGGAATCTTGTTTCGGGGGAAATCCTGGTGGGACAAACACGTTCCCCCCCCTTTTATTGAATTACTTTTACTAGACCGAATGATTGGCAGACCACAGAACTCTGTTCTTTTAACTACTCTTCCCCAGAAAGGCCTACATCACGTGGGGGATTTTCGTGACTGTGAGATACCTAAGCAGCACCCCATCTAAGTTGGGAAGAAATGCGGTGGACGTTAATACATTATTATGAAGAATTTAGTATGACAGAAGCTCTGCTAACTCTGATAAAAATCATCAGGAAAGCAGAAGACTCTGGCGCGCCAGCAAAGCAGAGATGGTTGGGCAAGGCAGCCACCCTTGCAGCTCTATTCCGGGTAGTACATTGTGGACTGAGATTTGCAATTACAGATACGTCTTTGTACATGTTGACATTTTGCGCTCTTTCCTTCGGCCTTCGATGAATGGTAGCCATTAGCATCTTAAAAATAAAAACTGTGAGTGTGTGTCTGTGTGTGTGCGTGTGCACTCACAAACATCCCACAGCCCAGAAGTGAAGGTTAGAAGACAACTTTGGGAGTCAGTTCTTTACTTCCACCATGTGGGTCCCAGGTCATCAGATTTGGTGGCAATGCCACCTCCTCTGCATGCATATCAGCTTCTTTTAACTATTAGTTCATTCATGCCACCACCCCTCCCCCAGCTTCAGAAGACTGTCAGACTAATTTTACTGGTAGGGTAATTAAGGGTTAGAAAGAATGCCAAACTTGCCGACAGCCACACATAGAAGAGTGATCTAATGCAGAAGCCACCTCGGCCACACACACCACTTCTGCCACAGTCCTGCACTCTCCCTTACTTGGGACCTCTTTACCTGTCCTCAAACTCAAGCATCTCTTTTTCCTGTAGTTTCCCTGGTTCATCATCTTCCCTGGACATTCACAGAAATACCCAAGCACCTCAGCATCCTATTCATCTGTACCAAGCAATGTCCGTGTATCAACCTTTTCCCAAGACCCACTCTGCACCTCTTCTAGGTGATGGCATTCCACCATGAGAAAGAAGACAAATGCTTGCCCATGTGGGGCTTTCATTCCAGTAGAAGAGAGGAGAGTAGACCATGAACAAAGAGACAAGCAGACATAAGATGCAATGGTTGGGTCAGACATAGAAAACTGTACTGAGTAACAGGTGCTGCTAAGTCCATTCTCTGGGAGAGATATAAATAACATCTACCCCTCTTCCCCAGGACCCAGTGACAAACCTGGGTACACCGATGCTCACTAATATAAGACTTACTTGAGAGCAAAGGGTAAGGAGTTATGAACAGGAGAATGGGTGACCTTAAAGCAGCCATTCCGAAAGGTCTGTACCCAGCATGGATGATGCCCCCCAACCCCCACTGAATCGATGGCACCCCCTCCCCTAGTCCTTTCCCAAGGCCACAATTAAGGTGGAATTGCATACAGCTAGTTGGGAAGAGTGACTGGCTGCTCAGGTGAAGGTTCCATAGCCTTCCTCAATCTTCTTTGAAAGAATGTCAACCGTGAACAAGCCCTGCAGCGATGATCTGATAAAAATGGAGGAGTTTGGCTCAGAAGATAGTCATTCCCGTTCACAGGAGGGTAAGCTCTGAGGAGAGTAAGTACTCTGGGGTAGGATCATATGAAGTGAAGAGATCACTTGGAGAACAGCCCAGAGGTAGAAACGGCCAGTGCAAAGACCCTGGGGCAAGGACAGGCTGTGCTCTAGGGAAAAACAACAACAACAACAGCCACCCACTAGAGAGCCTAATGTGCTGCTGGAGGTCAGCACAGAGAAAGAAGTCAGCAAGGCCATGGCGTGAAGCTATACGCGTGGTTTTTTGTTTTGTTTTGTCTTGTTTGTTTATGTAGCCCTTGTGATCCTGGACTCTCTATGTAGACCTGCCCCAGACCTCACAGAGGTATGCCTGCCTGCCTCTGCTGGGATTGGTTTTTTTTTTTGGTTTTTTGAGACAGGGTTTCTTTGTGTAGCCTTGGCTGTCCTGGTACTCACTCTGTAGACCAGGCTGGCCTCGAACTCAGAAATCCACCTGCCTCTGCCTCCCAAGTCCTGGGATTAAAGGCGTGCACCACCACTGCCCAGCTGGGATTGTTTTAAAAAGATTTATGTATTTATATGTGCATCAGATGCTTTGTCTGAGGGTGTCAGAATCTCCATGAACTGGAGTTACAGACAGTTGTGAGCTGCTATGTGGTTGCAGAGAATTGAACCCAGATCATCTGGGAAAGCAGCCAGTGCTCTCAACCCTGAGCCCTCTCTCCAGGCCACTATGCTGGGATTAGAGGCACGCGCCACTACACCTGAGTCCAAGCTGTGTATAAAGAAAAGATGCTCCAATCTCTGAGCAGGTCAGTGACACTGTCTGATTGAAATTATTAAACTACCATTTTTGCTGCCCCATATATGTCCTCGTTAAATTTTTAAGACAGAAGAATCATGGGTCTCTGGTATACCTTGAAAGTCTACGTCCTTGATGCCCCAACCATGCAAACCCCAACTCCTCTCTGCTTTCTTCTTCCCATTTCTCCTCCTTGCTTCAAACACTCTGGTGCATTTTCCCTGTCCTCACCCCCACCCCCCCACCCCATGTCTCCAGGGAGGGCCCATCTCTTCTCATTCCCAGGGCTGCACTTCCGTCCTATGTCTTCTTGCCCTCTGCCCCAGGAGAATCACCTGGGCTGTGCAGAAACACCTCATTAGACTCTCCAGGGGTGGGTGTCAGGGAATCCCTCACAGCTTAGAAGCATCCCATGTAATTCTAACACACCGCTGGGCTGCGAAACACTGTTCTGAGCTGGCAAGCAAGGCAGTATTGCCCACTTTAGAAACAAAAACCTCACTTAACACTTGATTCTCCCATCCAGTCTCCCCCTCTGCCTTTCCCGAAGCCCATCCCCCAATGTTCCTGAAAGCCTCATCCTGCACAGCGTTTCTGACTTCTCTGGGTGTAAGGTCTCTAGAGACTCTGCCACTCAGGGGCAGGGTCTGATTCAGACTGTAGGAGTCTAACAGCACCCAGGTGACATCTGTGCAAGAAGAACACTGTAGCGAGTGACTGCACATCTGGCTTCGACTCCCAAGCTTCCACTTGCTCTGGCCCCCACTGTGCCACTGCCCCACGGTATCAAGGAAAGAGCCCTTGGCAGTTACTAGTGACGGATTACTTTCCTGTGAGGCAGCCGACTTGCCATGGGGTTTGTCCTCAGCAAAACCCTTCTCAAGATCGCTACGGAGGAAGTGCTGAGTGTTTATGGGGTGTTTCCTTTTGAGTGTTTGATGGTGATGGCCTGGATAGAATACATCCCGTATGCTTAATTCTGCCACCACAACCCTAATTTAGTTTTGAGACAGGGTTTCTCTAAGTTACTCAGGCACGTCTTGAACTCAAGACACTCCTCTTGACTCAGCTTTTTCAGTAGGTGGGATGCCATCGTATCTAGCTGTTGGAAAGTCTGAAATAATGCCTGTCTATTTAAAGTGAGTTGTTGCCTCAAAGAGAAGCTGTTTGGCACACTTTCCTTCTGATGGTGCTCACTGGCCCTTCTGTTTCCTGCCCTGAGTTGAAAGAGCATGACATCACAATAGATCAGTGGTCTCAACCTGTGGGTTGCAACCCCTTCGAGGGGTTGACCAACCCTTTCACGGGGTCATCTAAGACCATACACATATCAGATATTTACATTTGATTTATAAAAGTAGCAAAATTGCAGTTATGAAGTAGCAACAAAAACGGTGTGATAGTTGGCGGTCACCACAACATGAGGAACTGTATTAAGGGGTGGCAGCATTAGGAAGGGTGAGGCCACTTTGAAAGATGAAGCTGGGTGTGAGGTCACCTCACCCTGGTCTCTCCAGCCTTTAGAACTGAGCCAAAACAAACTGTTTTCACCAGGAGTGGTGGTGAGCCAGCCCTCATAAGGCAGAGACAAGTGGATCAAGACCAGCATGGTCTATATAGCAAGTTTCAGACCAGCCAGGGCTCCACAGTAAGATGCTATTTCAAAAAAGAAAGAAACAGCCAGGCATGGTGGCGCACACTTTTAATCCCAGCACTTGGGAGGCAGAGGCAGGCGGATTTCTGAGTTTGAGGCCAGCCTGGTCTACAGAGTGAGCTCCAGGACAGCCAGGGTTATACAGGGAAACCCTGTCTCAAAAAAACAAACAAAAAAAAAAAAAAGAAAGAAAGAAAGAAAGAAAGAGAAAAGAAACACACAAAAAAATCCACTTGCTTTCCTGTATAAATTGCCCAGGGTTGTATATCCTGTGCCAGCCACAAATGTCTTAAGCAGGACATGTCCTAGTGGAGAGCCCACACCCCACTTACTACAGAGCCCAGGTTCATAACACTGCCTTTCACGAAGCACCATAGCCTCTCTGCATTCTGTTAGGGAAGGCATGGGGTGGGTGCTGCTGGTGGTAATGGTGATGATGATGTGCCCAGAGATGCTGTGAGCATTAAGCTGGTTTATACGGAGTTCCTGGTACACATGCTTCATAAGTAGCAGCATTCATTATCTTACAAGCCCTGGCGGCACTGGACTCCATTGACTTAGCTGTTTCTGAAGCTCTCTCCTCCCCTCTATAAACACACCATTTCTTAGTTCTATGGTTGCTTCTCCTGTACCTCTCTTCTTCACAGCTCTTTCCCGAAGTTCAGGCTTAGGTCTTGGCTTTCTCAACCCACCTCCCCCACAGTGCTCTGGATATGGCTCTGACCAAACTGTGGGCTCTCCAGAACTAGCACTGTCACACAGGGGCTCCCTCCTATCACCTCCTGCCCTGTAGTAACTGGCCACTGTGTTGCTCTCGGTGGATTAGTTGGCTTGCTCATCACATGTGCCAGTTACCTATGCTGCTGACCCAGGTGTTGGGGCCACATAGACATGAGGTGGTTAGGCCTCAGCCATGCTTCCCTGGCTACCCCCCCCAACCCCCAGCTTGCCATCCAAAGCCAAGATTCCACCCTAACTATTGATTTAATTGCAATTGGGAACAGTGAGCAGGCTGCTGGATGCAAACAGGGACAGTGTGAAGGAGCAACTTGGCCCTGGACTCAGTACTTCTTAAATGGAGTGGGCAGATGTCATTTCTTTTATTGACTTACACATTGCCCCAGTGAACGATATCCTTGAATCCCCAGCATGTGAGATAAGATTCCTTCCCCCCCGAAAGTGAGAGCCCCCCCATTATAAAAAGCCATTTTTGCTTGCAATGATTATTGGTTTTTAGACCAGCTGTGGAGTCTGTGTTACACAAAGGCACGTGAAGCTTTCCCACACTGGAACATGCTTCCTGTTCCCCAAGACCTTCTCTGTTCATTTGGGGAAGCCCACACAAAAGCACCAGAATCCAGGAACTGCTGAATCAGGTGACCAAGTCAGGTCAGAAAGTTGACTTGGAGTGACAAAAAGACACAAGGGCAACAAATGTTTATTATGGCCATGTGGGCTTGAGAGATCACTGTCCCTGGGGGCCAGCTCCCCTGACAGTCTCCTAACCAACTTGTCTCTGAGCTCAGACCTTGCGTCTCCTCTCCAGCTGAACTTCCTTTAACTTCCAGTACTCTGCCAACTGCGGAGACTTGCCTACTGCCCCTATCATAGTCTCTGCCCAAGGCAGCCAGAGTCTGATTGTTTATTTATAACCAAGATGTGATGATTGATGTTGGAAAATTCCAAAACATAGAAGTAGAAACAAACCATCTACACTCAGAAAACAAAATATCCACTAATGCTTTTCACAGTCTTTTACCTTTTACATATTCTAATATTGTAGTTATATAATTATATGAAAAAATGTGGTAACTAGTGGCCTGCCCTCTAATTTTATTAAGTGGCAGATAATAGGCTGAGGGAAACATTTTTAACCTTTTATTTAGTGTGTGTGTGTGTGTGTGTGTGTGTGCGCGCGCGCACACGCGCGCGAGTGAGAGAGAGGTAAGAGAGAGAGAAAAAGAGAGGTAAAAGAAAGAGAGAGAGAGAGAGAGAGAGAGAGAGAGAGAGAGAGGAGAGAGAGAGGAGAGTACAACCATCTAAAGTCAGTTCACTCAGGTCACCAAAGATAGAGGCTAGGTACTTAACCAGCTGACTTTGCGATACAATGTTGCAAAATTCCCTCTGAGCACTAGACCACAATCCATTTTACAAGTGTCTTTAATAGGTAATGTTTAGTGAGTTTGTTCTGGGCTGCACTCAAGGCTCTCCCCAGCCCCACACTGGACATACCTGGCAGCCAATTGCTGTCCACTATCATGGGACTTTATGGAGTGCTGAGCTGGCTTCTGGGCGTCCTCAGTCCACCTGGCTGGAGTTTCTTTCTAGGGATAATTTTGGGGGCAGGTCATTTCCCAAGTCCTTTGTCCAGGCAGAGAAAATTGTATACTCAACTGATTTCACATTTTTGCCTGATTTAAATAATGGCATATATTCATTACAGAAAATACAAGAATGCAGAAAAAGCTCCAATCAGTGATCACTATTGTTAAAAACTTGAGATAGTTCCTAAAAATGATAGCTGAGAATACACTGATTGTTCCCAGTTTTTATGCATAGTTAACTGAGAAACTACCAATTTAGAAAAAAAAAAGATATGAAGAGGTGTTAGGGTAATATCTTCCATTTGCATAATGTATTATTCTTTGCCAGTTAAAAAGCCCTAGTGGATTTGGGTTTAAGATGCAGAAAATCATTTCACTTATATCTTGGCAGTAGAAATGCCTGCTGTGCTGTCCGTCACTGCTCCAAGCCTCCTGGGCTAAACAAAAGCCTCTTTTTTCAGCTTTTTTCCTAGTTCAGTATCCCAAGTTCTTGAAATTTTTGTGCATTATTGGCAAGTGCCAAACACAATAGGAGTTGCTAGTGTCTTTTGTGCCATCAAACATGGTGCAGATGTGCCTGAGTGTGGAATGACTGTGCGGCTGGAGAAACACTTTTCCAGGAACTAAGAAACGAGTGGAGTAGAGAAGCAGCAGCTGACAGCATGACTCAGTGGGGTGGCCAAGAACACGAGATCACATCAACCTGCTGAAACTCGACTCTAGGTTCTGGTTCCTCCGCAAATTGTGTTGTGACACTAGCTAAGTCATATTAAAATTCCCGACCCCGATTTCCTCATCTGCAAAATGAGTAATATCATTTGTGAACATTTTCTTCAAAATGGGATGATAGTGACTAGAGAGATTGCTCAGTGGGTAAAGTGTTTAATGCGCAAGCGTGAAGAGCTGAATTTCATCCCCTCCAAACCCATGTGAAAAAGCCAGGAGTAGCAGACAGAACCTGTATGCCCAGAGCTGGGCTTCAGGAGGCAGGAGGCTTGCTGGCTAGCCAATCTAGCTGAATTGGTGAGTTCCAGGTTCACTGAGAGACAGCCTCAAAAATTAAGGTGGAGAGTGATTGAGGAATCACTCTCCAATGTTGAGGTAGGGCCTCTGTGCACTCTTGCTTGTACAAAGGTAGTCTTAGTTTTCTATTGTTTTGATAAAACAATATGGCCATAAACAACTGGGGAGGTGTCTTAGTTAAGGTTTCCATTGCTGTGAAGAAATACCACAACAGAGGCCACTCTTATGAAGGACAACATTTAAACCCAGCTAGCTTTCAGGCTCAGAGGTTCAGTTCATTATTATCAAGGCAGGAAGCATGGTGGTGTCCAGGCAGGCATGGCTCTGGAGAAGGCAAACAGAAGACTGGAATCTCTCAGGCAGCTAGGAGGAGAGTCTCAAAGCCCACCCCCACAGTGACACACTTCCTCCAACAAGGCCACACTTTTTTTT
>NW_022196906.1:51191888-51195362 GCF_008632895.1 Mastomys coucha | reverse complement strand
GAAAAGAGAAAAGAAACAAAAACAAGCCCCTGTTCCCTCCTCCCTCCCCCTGCTCACTACCCCACCCTCTCCTGCTTCCTGGCCTGCCCATTCTCTGTTATACATATGCTGCTGGAGCCATTAGTCCCCCCATGTGTACTCTTTGGTTGGTGGTTTAGTCCCTGGGAGCTCTGAGGGTACTAATTAGTTCATATTGTTGTTCGTCCTAAGGAGCTGCAAACCCTTCAGCTCCCTGGGTTCTTTCTCTAGCTCCTTCATTGGGAACCCTGTACTCAGTCCAATGGATGGCTGTGAGCCTCTACTTCTGTATTAGTTGGGTAATGTCAGAGCCTTTCAGGAGAAAGCTATATCAGGCTCCTGTCATAAGGCCACACTTTTTTTTTTTTTTTTGTATAGCCCTGGCTGTCCTGGACCTCACTCTATAGACCAGGCTGGCCTCGAACTCAGAAATCCGCCTGCGTCTGCCTCCCAAGTGCTGGGATTAAAGGCGTGGCCACACTTCTTAATAGTGCCACTCCCTGGGCCAAGCATATTCAAATCACCCCAGGAGGGAAGGGCTTATTTCAGTTTACAACCCTCAGGTCACATGCTATCACTGTGGGGATTCAGGGCAGTAACTTGAGGCAGGAGCTGATACAGAGGCCATGGAGGAGTGCTGCTTACTGGCTTGCTTCTTATGATTTGGTCAGCCTGCTTTTTTACGGTATCTAGGACCACTAGCTCAGGAATGGCACTGCCGACCACGAGCTGGGTCTGCCTTCATCAATCATAAATCAAGAAACTGCACCACAGGCTTGCCCACAGGCCAATTTCATGGTGATTCTCAGTTAGGTCCCCCTGTTCCCAAATGATTATAGTTTGTGCCGTTTACATAAAACTACCCATGTGCATATACACAAACAGGCTTACAAAAAAAAAATCAGGAGAGCCAGGCACAGTGCTGTATACACATAATTCCAAGTACCCACAGAGGAAATTGAAAGTTCCCTGCCAGTCTGGGCAACTGAGTAAGAACCAATCTCAAAATAAATAATAAAAGGACAATGGATATAGTTGCAGTTCACTGGAGACCCTGAGTTTAACCTCCAGTATCCCCAAAAGAAAAGGGGTTATAGTGGCAAGAATAATACACATTTCACACAGAACCACTTAATTAAAGAGAACTAAATAAGTACATGAAAGTTCTCAGTGCCGCTGAGCAGGAGTCACCCATGACCTGGAAATCAACAGGGGCACTGAGTTTGAGAAGTCTTTATATCAGAAATTTTCACTTACAAATTTTTCAGCAGAAAAAAATTTACATTTAAAACATGCATTCAGAAAACTATCTGAACTGTAAGTCCACAGCTTAGTTTCTTTTCACTTTTTATTGATTTATTGTAATTTTGCATCATGCACCCCAAAGCCCACTTATCTCCCTGTCCCTTCATATCCAACTTCCGCTCTTGAATGGGCCCCCCCTCCCAAAAGAAAATAAAAAAACTAAACTAAAAGCAAACAAACACTTCTCCTAACCAGTTACATGCAATTCTGCATAACTATGGGTGGCCTTCAGTAAAGGCTAGAGTGTACAGGCTAGAGGAAGGGGGTTCATCTATGGGGCCAGATGGGAGTCATCCCCAGGGCTTTTGTCTATGGTTGCTTTAAGCCCACCTGTGGCTCTGTAAGTAAGTCTTTTTTTTTTTTTTTGGTGTTTTTGAGACAGGGTTTCTCTGTATAGCCCTGGCTGTCCTGGAACTCACTCTGTAGACCAGGCTGGCCTCGAACTCAGAAATCCACCTGTCTCTGCCTCCCAAGTGCTGGGATTAAAGGCGTGCGCCACCACCGCCTGGCTTGTAAGTAAGTCTAATAAACTCATTGTTTCCCCAGAGTGAATTCTGGCGGGCTTGGAACCCTTTTTTGTTTTGTTTTACTGGAACTTCAGGAGGAGGGGTAGACATAGTTTTTGTCTCTTCCAGCAATGGAACTTCAGTAGCAGTCTCTCACTGAGCCAATTCAGTATAGATGCTGATGGGCCAGCTTCAGAGACCCTCCAGTCTCCACCTCTCCACTGCAGACATCACAGGAGTATGCCACTGCCCCCAGCTTTTTACATCGGTCCTGGGGATTCGAACTCAAGTCCTCATGCTTGTGTAGTCAGCGCCATCTCCTAGACTCAGCTTCTGACTCTCTAGAAATGAAATCAGTAATGAGCCATATACCTTCTCCTCTCTGTGTTTAGCTTCTATTGTGGTTTCACTATGTTAGTGAGATTCATTTACACTTTGCATATAGCAGCAGCACGCTTGTTCTTGTGACTGTTCACATCCAGCTGTATGATTACATCACAGCGAATGCTATTAGTAAGGAGCTGTGGGATTTTGTCTGGTTTTTCGACTAATTGGAGTAGTGATGCTATGAACATTCTGTATTCTTCAACCATGAACATGGTATACCTTTCTAAAGTTAGGACTTTTTAAATGTCTCTCAGTGATGAAATGTATACACGTATTCAATTTCCATTAGACTTTTTCCTAGATACAATTTTAAAGTAAATTCTAAAGCTGAGACCATTACAGTAACAAAAAGCTGTAGCATCTGGTTGGTAGAAGTGCTGTTGCTTTTGTGTATAGACAGAATATCCAGAGCCATTCGCTAAATTTTACTGATCTTAAAAGCTTTTATGCTGTTCTTAAATTTTCTTTCTTTTTTAAAAAAGGTACAGAGAAACAAAGTCATCATTGGGCGATGAGATTATGTGCATAAAAAGTAGAACACTGGGGCTGGAGAGAGCTCAGATGGTGAAGGCACCTGCTGCCTAGCCTGAGGTCCTCAGGACCCATATGGAACAAGTTGCCCTCTGACTTACAAGTGTGCATATGCACATTTATTATCCGGAAGACTTTGTATAAGATGCTTCCTTTAAAGCAGGGCGTGGTGGCACATGCCTTTAATTCCAGCACTTGGGAGGCAGAGGCAAGAGGATCCCTGTGAGTTTGAGGCCAGCCTGGCCTCACAGTGAGTTCCAGAACAGCTAGAGCTACATAGTGAGACCCCATTTCACACAAAACAAAACAAAACAAAACAAAATAGACACTTCCTTTAGTGTTTGGAAAAATCTCATTAATTAAACCACATGACTTCATTTTCTTTCCATAAAGATTTTTAATAATAAATAAATGTCCCTTAACAATTATAGGACCATTCATACTTTCCATTGCTTTTAGTGTCAGCTTTGATAAGTTATATTTCCTTTTATCTTTTAACTTCTTATTGATTCTTTGTGAATTTCACATCATGCACCCCAATCCCATTCATCTCCCCATCCCTCCATATCTGCCCTCTACCCTTGCAAATCCCTCCTGTCCCCAAAAGAAAACAAAAAATAAAATAAAATAACATCTTGTCATGGAAGTGGCAGTGTGTCACAGAGTATCACACTCCCTTTTGCCAGTTCTTCACTGGATTCCTTCTATTTACTCAGTCTTTTTTTTT
>NW_022196906.1:51191132-51191714 GCF_008632895.1 Mastomys coucha | reverse complement strand
TTTTTTTTTGGTTTTTCGAGACAGGGTTTCTCTTTGTACCCCTGGCTGTCCTGGAACTCATTCTGTAGACCAGGCTGGCCTTGAATTCAGAAATCCGCCTGCCTCTGCCTCCCAAATGCTGGGATTAAAGGCGTGCACCACCACTGCCCGGCTCTACTCAGTCTTAATTACACATACAAACACACAGACACACAGACACACACACACACATGACATTTGCTCTGTAGAAGACACTCCCTTCTGCTCCCATTACAGTCTCCAGTTGCACATCAGTGGAATGGACAGAAAGCTGCAAGCCACATCCATGCTAGCCAAGCACTCTGCCACTGAGCTCTGTCCTTAGCCCATTTAAAAAAAAATGCTATCTCTTTTTAAAATAAATTGTTTGAATGTCCCCTGTAGCTTCTGATTGTTAACTTCTCCTCCCAGTCCTTAGTAACCATCATCCTACTCTCTAGCTCCATGGCTTTGTTTTAGCTTTCACAGACAAATACCAGCTATTGGATTTATCTTTCTGTGATTGGTTATTTTGCTTATCAGTGGTTCTCTTAATTCTTTCCAGTTGTATATATATATATATAT
>NW_022196906.1:51176366-51191122 GCF_008632895.1 Mastomys coucha | reverse complement strand
TATATATATATATATATGCCATTTCTTTATCCATTCCTATTGGTGGGCTCTCACGTTGATTTTATATTTTAAATATTTATTTATTTATTTATTTATTTATATTGAGTATGGATGTTTTGCTTGCACGTATGTCTATGCACCAGGTACATATAGGGCATATAGAGGCCAGAAAGAGGGTGCTGAATTCCCTGGAATTACAGACAGTTGTGAGCTAGAGTTATAGATAGTTATAAGCTGCCATGTGTTTGCTGGAAATTAATCTCATATCCTCTGAAAAAGCAGCTAGGGTGTGTGTGTACACGTGTGTGTGTGTGTCTGTGTGCTTGTGTGTGTATGTGTGTGTGTGTGCGCTTGGGTGTGTATGTGTGTATGTATGTTTATGTGCTTGTGTGTGTATGTGTGTGTGTGTGTGTGTGTGTGTGTGTATGTATATGTTTGTGTGCTTGTGTGTGTCTGTGGTGGGGAGGTCCATGCAAGCATCAGGGAAGCAAACCACATAGAAGCAAGAAAGAACATTCAGTTCAGCTCGACTTAGGCTAGATCAACCTTCTAGAGAGTCCGGTGCCAGGCAGTTTACTGTAAGCAGATTTAACACAGTACGATTTGGAAAAAAGTTTCCAGATGTAAGACCCTGACCCTTGGTCACTGGTACTTACTTCAAGACACCCTCAAGTGAGACACTGAGATGCAGATCAATGTAAAAGCAAGAGGTTTGTTCTCTGGCTCATCAGGGTCAGCCCTCAATTAGTCAGTCAAGGTGAGCAAAGAGAAGGCAACCCCTGAATGGCTATTACAAGCAGTTTTTATACTTTTTAGGGGCACAGGTTACATCAGCAAGGTTACAGTTCAAACTTTTTGGCTAAGCATATTGACCTTTAAGTCTATAGACTAGCAAGCACGACACACATTTGAACTCTACCTGGGACTTTCTAGAATGCATTCTGAGAATTTTTTACTCAAGAATGTTCCTGTGGGTGGAGAATGGAATTTGGCCTAGCTTTGACCCCAGGCAGGAAGGGGACTAGAAAAAGCCCTTAGGGTCCCTCAATTCCTGTTCTATCTAAGTACAGAATAAAGCTTTTGGCATACTACATAGAAACTTCTTTGAAAAGTATATGTGACTGTGAAGATGTTTCTGTGCTATAGCTAATGGACCTGGGATCTGGTGTGGTCTCTTGCCAAGAGAGCATGGAGGTCATTAGGCTATAAAGTCCATGCGACAACTCTCCTAGGGATAGGTTTATTGATTGAGAGCTAAAGATAAAGATCTAGGAAGGAGAGCCTGGGAAAAGCATTCTGGGGAATTTAGATGAGGTCTGGCCCTACAGATAGCAAAGGTCACCAGGTCATTAATGACATCCACTCCCAACCTTCTGGGTGGGAAACAAGTACTCATTTCCTCCTTTGAGGAGACATCCCTCCATGAATAACATGAATAACATTTCTGGTTTCCCCAGTGATATGTGAGCACAAGAACCTCTGTGCTCCCAACACTTGTGCTTCTAACCACTGAGCCATCTCTACAATCCCAATTTCATAGTGATGATTATTATGGAGACTGCTACAGGGGACACAGGACTGAATACGTCTCTCCAACATACTGACTTCAAATCTATGGGTAAACACTGAGAATTGTAGTTGCTAGGTCATATGGCAATTATGATTTTTGTGTTTTGAGGAACCCCCTATTCTCTTCCACAACAACCGTATACACTAATATCCCTATCAACAGCATACAAGGGTCCCCTTCTCTCCTTTGTTGTAACAAATGCCTGCCCAAGTCTCTGGCCATGTGTACTCCCTCCAGTTCCCCAGAATGGCCTCATCCTCCCTCACCTCCAGCCTTTGACATGACTTACTCTCAGGTTGGTAAGTTTTTTTTTTTTAACTTTTTAAAAAAAGATTTATTTATTATTATATGCAAGTACACCGTAGCTGTCTTCAGCCGCACCAGAAGAGGGCGTCAGATCTCATTATGGATGGTTGTGAGCCACCATGTGGGAGTTGGGATTTGAACTCAGGACCTGCGGAAGAGCTGTCAGTGCTCTTAACCGCTGAGCCATCTCTCCAGCCCTGGCTGGTAAGTTTTAACCATCAACTTGACACAACCTAGAATCAACTAGCATGAGAGTTTTAAGGAGGATTTATCTAGATCAGGCTGGCCTGTGGGCATATATGAGGGGGACTATCTCAATTTTTAATTAAGGTAGAAAGACCAGTCTGAGGACAGGTAGCACCATATCATGGGCTAAGCCCTGAGCTTCATGAGGAAAGCTAGCTAAGCAGAGCTACGCAAGGATCCCTTTGTTTCTCTCTGCTCTTGTCTATGGATGTGCTTTAAGTTCCTGCCTTGACTTGCCCTCAAAGATGGAGGATAACCTGGAGGTGCCCTAGTGATGGACTGTAAACCTGTGAGTGATCTCAATGATGGATTGTAAACCTGGGGGTGACCTCAGTGACTGACTGTAACCTGTGAGTGACATCAGTGATGGACTATAACCTGTGAGTGACCTTAATGATAACTTGGGAGTAACCTCAAGGATGAAGTAACTGTAACCTGGAATTGCTCTCAGCGATGAACTATAACCTGGAAGTGCAAAGCAAATAAACTCCTTTCACCCATAAAGTTGCTTTTGGTCAGAGTATTTCTCACAGCAGCAACAATGAATCTAGAACAGCTTGGTAAGCCTCCTCCTGACTGTTCATTCTGTATCTCCAGGAAGCATCCGACCTCCTTCCTCAAGCTGGAGATCCTTATTTCTTGGGGATCCCAGGGACCTCCATGCATTCCTCCATCGAATCAGTTACCCCTCTCTGTGAGCACCTCTGGAGGAAGGCTGTTCTCAAGCATCTCTCTCTGCCAAGCTGTACCCTGCTTACTATGCCCATATCTATACGTGAAAACAGACCTTATACCCTACCTCTCACTCTGCGCACTCTCTCTTTTATTCTCCAGGTCCTGGCTCTGTTGCACTGAAAATGACAAGGAGTTAAGGCACAGTAACTATGGGAAATGTGACCCTGGGTTCTGTTGCAGCTGAAAGACATCTGTGCCATCTATGAAAGTACCCTGACCTTGGCATGAGGCTTTTCTGGAATCAAAAGGTGGCTCTATACTTACTGTGTGACCTTATGCCATTACATAATCTCTCTAGACCTCACTTTTCTCATCTGGAAGATGAGAGTAATAACTTGAATGACAGTGGTGAGAAGGAAAAGAGGCAACAAAGTATCAATATAATGGCTAGAAAAAAGGCAACAAAGTATCAATACAATGCCTGGCACATAATAGATGCTCAAAAAAAAAAAACAAAAAAACAAAAAACAAACAAACAAAAAAACGCTTCTAAAGTTCTCAACACAAGTAAGTTATAAATCTCTGAGGAGGTAAATTTAACCTGAATTAACTAGTAATAACTGAGTAAATTAGCAAAAACTGTCTTTGTTTTTGTTTTCTAAAGCACGGTTTCTCTGTTGTAGCCCTGGCTGTCCTGGAACTCTGTAGACCAGGCAGGCCTCTAATTTGGAGTTCCGCCTGCCTCTGCTTCCCAAATGCTGGGACTAAAGGTGTGCACTACTCCTGCCTGGCGTTCATGTATAGTTTTTATATATTAGCTTAAAAAAAAAAAGGTTTGAGTGGGTGAGATGGCTCAGATGCCAAGCCTGACGATATGAGTTCAGTAACTATGATTCACATTATGGAGGGAGAGCACTGACTCTCCAAGTTGTCCTTTGATCTTCACATGTGTGTGCTTGCACATATCCACGCACTAAGAAAGAAAGACAAAGTGATAAAATATTTAAGATATTTTAAAATGAGCAGTTTGAAGGAGCTGGGAAGATGGCTCAATGGTACTTGCTAAGCAAGCATGAGGACCCACATTCAGATCCCCAGCACCCAGGTAAAATTAGCCCAGGCATTGAAGTGTGTGTATTTAACCCCAGATGTTATGGGGCACAGACATGCTGATTTCAAGGGCTTTCTAGCTAGCTAGTCAGGCAATGATGGGCTGCAGGTTCAGTGAGAGATAATGTCTCAGAAAATAACGTTGAACACAGCAAAGGAAGGTATGTGTCTAAAGTCTGATCTCTGACACATGCATACACAGGTGAGTGTACCCACAACACACATGTACATGCACACACAGACAAGCTTGAAAAATACTTACAGTTAATTATAAAGTTTCACAAGGAACTGAGGCAGTGAAGGGGCGGGGGGGTTGCTTTGTAGCTCAATGGTACAGCACTTGCCTCCTGTGCATGACACTCTGGGTTCAGCCCTAGTACTGAAAACAAATCCTTGATCTGACCTTTCTTTCTTTCTTTCTTTCTTTCTTTCTTTTTAAGATTTATTTTATGTGTATGAGTACACTGTAGCTGTACAGATGGCCATGAGCCATCATGTGTGTGGCTGCTCTCCAGCCCTCTTGCTCCACCTGCTCACTCTGGCCACTGTAATTCACTGTAGCTGTTTTCAGACGCACCAGAAGAGGGCGTCCGATCTCATTACGGGTTGTTGTGAGCCACCATGTGGTTGCTGGGATCCGAACTCAGGACCTTCGGAAGAGCAGTCAGTGCTGAGCCATCTTGCCAGCCCAATCTGATCTGACCTTTCAAATATATGTGCATTCAAATATATGTAGGCATTCTCATTAAAACCAATACCCCCACCCCCAAATCCCATTTGCAGTGATTGTCTTGGCAAAGAAGTTAAAATATGGCTCTCAGAGAGGCTTAAGGGAGCAGGACACAGCCTCCTGACCATGAGAAGCCAATTACCAAGCTGAGCTTCCTGGGAAGCCTGGGTAGAGACCAGCATGTCTTGGAGGGTGATGATAGTGGGCACTTGCTACAGCCAAGCCCAGGTCCATGGCTCTGGCTCATATGGACCCTAGTGGAAGCCTATCTCTTCTGTGTTCCTGCAGAGGGTCTAGAACCATCTTGACTGGTGCTGTAGTTCAGTGGTAGGGCTTCATATAGAAGGCCCTGAGCCTGATGCCTAGCATGATGCACACAAAACAAATGTCTGATGTAGTTGTGCTTCCATTTTGCACAAGTGACCCAGCCTCATGGGCTCTGCTCGCCTCCCACAAGAGCTTCCAAGGCATTGACAGTTTTTGACCCAAGGGTTCTCAAGAAACAGACCCCCACACATACAACTGGGGTTTATACAAAGTAGGCTCTCCCCTTTCTCCAAGGCTTTAAGCTCAAGGGGCAGTGAGGCTTCATACACCCAACTAATTGTATGTGAGGAGCTTGCTACAGGGAATGAGGAAAAAATGACATTTCCTAAGAAATTCTGTCTCTTTAGAGTCTCTGTCTCTCTATGGAGTCTCAATGATAGAGAGCCCAGGACATCATGCTTAAAGTGGAATTTAAAAATGCCTCTTGTCATGTTCTGGAAAGATCTCCAGTTTGGTTACATGGCTTTGAAAGGAAGTTCCTGGTGGGCAAAAAGGAGGAAAGATGGAGCTGGAGAGGTAGCTCAGAAATTAAGAATACTGGCTGCTCTTTTAGAGGACCTGGGCTAGGTTCTTAGCATTTCATGGCTGTTAACAATTGTCTGCAACCCCAGTTCCAGAGGATCCAGTGCCCTCTCTGGCTTCCACAGGTACTGTATGCACATGGTACACAGACATACATGTAGACAAAACAACTGCATACATTAAAAAGGAGTGAAGGGTAAGGATATATATTTATTTATATCTGACTCAAATAAAGCTGGAAAACACACAAGAAATGAACAAAAATGGTTCTCTGCTGGGGAATCAGGACTGGGGAGTGGGCCAGGTGTGCTGTATGGGCCAGGTGTGCTGTGAGACATTTTGTTTTGATATGTGAGCCATATAAATGGCTTTAAAAATTATTCTACAGTATCCAGATTGCATAGGACAAAAGCCGGTTCAAGAAACACATTAATGCAAGAATGAGTTAGAAAACACCTGGAGTGTAGTATCTGTTAGGGCTCATGGGATGGAAGGACAGTGGCTTCCCTTGGTGCCCTATCCCTCACCCAGCAGGCTCTGCTGCACCAGCAGGTCTGGGCTTTCTGGCTGTTGCCCAGGCTTGCCACTGACTCCATCCCTGGGGCCAGGAGTGTAACTCATTCCCCTGTCAGCAAGACTCTGATTGGGACAGTCTCCCAGAAGTGGATGCAGTGCAAGAAGATTGTAATTGACTTGCTTGGCTGGACTATTGCAAGATGGGTTACTTAAAAGTGAGGGCAAAGCCTTGTTCACAATGAGGATCCATGGGTATGGGGGAACAGACTGAAGATAGCCAAGAAAGAGAGAAAGGAAGCTGAGATGAAGCTGACTATGGGGCCAAGAGATTTCTCTGCTTACTGTGTTCTCTGGGCATTAGTCTCCTATCTGTGCGGAGAAGGGTTTGGGCAGTTGGTACTCTGAGATCCCACAGTCTCTGTGCCAGGCAGCTTTCCATGGCAAATGGTGTGGACTACATGCAGGTTGAGCATGGAGCCAAACTCATATCTACAAGAGCCTTGTCACTTTTCCTGTGGGTGTAGGCAGTAAGGGTGATGGCCAGACAGATGGACAGATAGGCAGGCAGACATGATGCTGGAGAAGGAGCTGAGAGTTCTACATCTTGATTTGTAGGCAGCAGGAAGTGAAGTGGAATGAACTTCTAAGACCTCAAAGCCCACCCCCACAGTGACATACTTCCTCCAGCAAGGCCACACCTACTCCAACAAGGCCACATCCCAAATTGTGCCACTCTCTATGGGCCAAGCAATCAAACACATGAAACTATTGGGGACATTCCTTTTCAAACCACCACAGTGTGCATGCCCATGTGGAGACTGGAAGACCACCTCAGATGTTGGTTTTAACCTATGACTTTGTTTAAGATAGGGTCTGTTTTTTTGTTTGTTTGGTTGGTACTTTTTGTTGTTTTTTTTTGTTTGTTTGTTTACTACCACTGTGCATACCAGGCTAGCAGGCCCAAGAGCTTCCAGAGATTCTCCTATCTTCTTGTCCCACCTTACCGTAGGAATACCAGGATTGTTGCATCCAACTTTATATGGACTCTAGGGATTTGAACTCAAGTCCTTAAACTTCTATAGCAAGTGCTTTACCCACTGAGCTATCTCCATCACAGCCATAGAGTTAGATTACTCTTGGCCATTGTGGTTTGGGAATTGTTCCTAGAACAGCCCATCCACCAGTACCCACCACACCACAATGTAATGGTACAGGCCAGAGATAATAAAAATTATCTGTGGCAATGCCCAGCACTGGCAGTTGTGTAGGAGAAACTAGGCTTGAAAAGTACAGAGCTAGAAGCTAGTCTATGAAAAATTCTTCCACAAGATTCTCTTCTCACAAATGACCTGTCAAAACAAGAGCTCTGTCTTGTCAACAACACATGTAGCAATGCAGTCCAGGCAGATATAAACACATCATACATTTTGGTCCTTTGTAATGGGATTCGTCCACATGAAAGTCTATCAGTGTTCCAGGGTCTAGGATTAGGGTATTAGAGCCCTCTTATAAACTGGCAAGTGCTTTTGTATGTGTGAAGTTGGACGCTTTATGCATCTCAATGTATGGAGCCATTTCTTAGGGTCAGTGATGCGTCTGGTCCTGATGAGGTCTGGCAGTTTCAGAGGAAATGACACACAAAATTGCTACCAGCACAGCAAGATTGCTCAGAGAAAGAAGTGCCCTCGTGGTGAGACTCCCACATGCACCCGTCAATAAGTATAGTGTGTGTAACATAAGAGGGATTTTATTACACAATTATGTAGCTCAGAGCAATGTAGTAGCAATTCAAGAATGCGTCTGAATTGCCCTGGTTAACGAGTACCATCAATTTAGGATATTTAAGATAGATCCTTTGCAAATGAAAACTTGAAACACTCTCACGTCTTATAGTTCACTTATACAAAAACTTGATGAGCATTTGCCCTAATTTGATAATCCTAAAAATGTTTATGACTTTACCAATTAGTCATAAAGACAAAAGAATTTTTATGAATTATCATTCATAAAAATAACCAATGGTGGCTGGTGAGATGACTCAGTGGTTAAGAGCACTGACTGCTCTTCTGAAGGTCCTGTGTTCAAATCCCAGCAGACACATGGTGACTCATTATCATCTGTAATGAGATCTGACACCTTCTTCTGGCTATGTCTGAAGACAGCTACAGTGTACATACATATAATAATAAATAAATCTTTAAAAAAAAATAACCAATGGCTAATCCAGCTATACCAAGGGAAGCCTTGACTTATCTTTCTATAGTTTATACACATCAGTATAAAAAGTTGTGTCAGATAATGAGACGACCAAAAGTGCATAGTGAGAAATGAGAGGGGTGGAATTATCACTATAAAAGTATTGGGAGCTGGTAGTGATGCATGTCAGGAGGTCCGGTACTGAGAGCCTGAGACAGGAAGATCATGAGTTCAAGGCCAGCCAGCCTAGGCCAGGCTGGGAATGTAACTCAGTGGTAGCACACTAGGTCTGCCCATCTGGCTGGGTGTGTTAGGCAATGAATCAAAGTGTGCTGATTCGAGTTTATCAGGGTCAGCAATCCCTACTTGTAAGTTATTAGTCACAATGTGTCAGAAACTCCTATTTGTAAGGCATCTGGATTTCTTTTTAAAAGTATTTCTATCTGATTTTTTAAAAAGATTTATTTATTATTATATATAAGTACACTGTAGCTGTCCTCAGACACACCAGAAGAGAGTGTCGGATCTCATTACAGATGGTTGCGAGCCACCATGTGATTGCTGGGATTTGAACTCAGGACCTTGGAAAGAGCAGTCAGTGCTCTTAACCGCTGAGCTATCTCTCCAGCCCCTTTCTATCTGATTTTACACTGATAATTTTTATGATTTTCTTTGAGGAAGGCTTACAGATTGTATAAGCTTAGAGCATCATAAATCTTAGATCTGCTGCTGATGTGTGTCCCACAATAGACCCTTGTCTCTCCAACTGTGTCCTACTATTTGAGCTTCCTGTGGAGGAGATTCCAACCTCCACTTGATAGCCAGAGAGCCAGCAAGGCTCACAGTCTGAGCCAGCCTGGAGCATAGTGTCACAGCCTCCTCCAGAGGGAAGGAGTCTGCCTGGAAGCCCCAAGTCCCCCCACCTCAGGCCCCCTGCACTTTCAAGGCAGGAAGGGCTGGCATTCAAGCTCTGCTCCCCTCCCCCCAACTCCCCACACTGTTAACAGGGTTTTTTTTTTTTTTTTCCTTTCAAAGTAAACCTGCAAACAGGGAAGTAGGTTTGTGCATGGCCACCCCAATCAACTATCTGATGTTTTCAGTTTTCCTGTTGAGTCTTGGGAAATTTCTAGGAAGACAGGCATGCCCTCTGCAGACTGTCACGTGATCTGGTCCATTTTAGTGTTTCTACTTCTTTTCCAGCCAGAGGCTTTGCTACTGAACAGCAGCACCAACTCCATTTAGCCTCTCAAAATACCCATGGAAGGTGTTTTAGAGGCTAACTATGGAGCAGAGACTAAAGGAAGGACAATTCGGAGACTGCTCCACCTGGGAATCCTTCCCATATTCAATCTTCAAATCTAGACACTATTGTGGATGCCAACAAGTGCTAGATGGCAGGAGCCTGAGATAGCTGTCTCCTGAGAGGCTCTGACAGTACCCGACTAATACAGAAGTAGAAGTTCACAGCCATCCATTGGACTGAGCACAGGGTCCCCAATGAAGGAGCTAGAGAAAGGACCCAAGGAGCTGAAGGGTTTGCAGCCCCTTAGGAGGAACAACAATATGAACTAACTAGTACCCTCAGAGATCCCAGGGACTAACCAAAGAGTACACATGGGGGGACTCATGGCTCCAGCAGCATGCGAATGTACAGCAGAGGATGGTCTAGTCAGTCATCAATGGGAGGAGAGGCCCTTGGCCCTGTGAAGGCTCTATGCCCCAGTGTAAGGGAATGCCAGGGCCAGGAAGCAGGAGAGGGTGGGATTGTGAGCAGAGGGAGGGGGGGAGGGAACAGGGGATTGTTTTAGTTTTAGTTTTAGTTTTTAGTTTTTTTTTCTTATTTTATTTTATTTTATTTTTTTGGAGGGGAATCTGGGAAAGGAGATATTGTAAATAAGAAAGCATCTAATTAAAAAAAAAAAATACCTTCACCTCTTTCCTTAGCAGCTCTGGGCCATTCCCAAGGGTTCAATAATCTGCCAGCAATATATACCACAGTAGAATAATGGGAAGAAGTAGAGAGACTCATTAAAACATGTAAATATGGGCGTAGCACAGTAGGGGAGAAAATACAGACAGAATACAGCTATCTGGGCTGAGATGTAGCCCTTGTTCAATCACTCAGCTTTGGTCCTCAGCTACCCAGCACAGGGACTAGGGCATCTCCTAAAATGCTTGCTGTTTCTTTGTTTCATTCCATGTTGGCTCAGGACTAGTGGGGCTAGCAGGCAGAGCAGAGACTTCTGTTGTGACTTCCAAAAGTGTATTATGTTCTAAAAGTATTGGTCAGTGCCATCCTATAGTGTTTTTTGCATGTGGGGCATGCTTGAGTTCACTCTGATGGTATGGTAGCTGAGAGCCAACACATGTGGGTGACTGCCTGCTGGATATGTGGCCAATGTGACAAGGGGAGTACTTTGGCCTACTTTTAATTACCTTTCAAACAAAATAGCCACAGGTGGCTCCTGGCTACCGAACTGGGCAGTTCAAGTCTAAATCAGTCATTCTGTACAATGGCAGGCTCTCCTGCTCTTGGCCTGTTCACCCATCAGCATGGACAGCACACAGTAGCTGCTTGGCAAGCTAAATTCTGCTCAGCACAGCTGCTGAGTGTCCCCATTTTGAGGCTTTGATCGCTTAGCTATCAAAACCTCTAAACCAGCAGATGTTGAGGTGGGAAACAGTACTCTTTCAAGAAAATTGGGGGTGCCTGGCAAGATGGCTCAGTGGGGAAAAGTGCTCACGGCCAAGCTGGATAAACTGAGTTTTATCTCTAGGACCCTCATGGTGAAAGGAGAGACCTAGTTCTTGTACTTTATCTTTTGATTAATTGTTCCCCCCATAACAAATAGGTAGAATTGATTGATTTCATAAAGAAGGGAATGAGCCACAGGCATAGCCAGTGGCAGAGAACTTACCCAGCATGCACAAGGTCCTGGGTGCGAGCCTGAGCACTTGGTGGGGTTAAGAGACTTACTCTCATACCCACATTTTGGTGCCAGGGTCGAGTTCATATGCCTCACCGCAGAGGACAGTGTCCCAAGTCATAAGACATCATCTACTAGGATGCTACGTATAGCTAATCATCAGGTTATTCTACCCTATGCAGATGATAGAACAGCAAATCCTAGAACCATCATTGGCCCACTTCTGAGACTGTGCATTGAGTTCTTGGGGTAGAACAGTGTTGTGGGGTTGCTAAGATGGTGTAAGGTGTATTGGTTTTGTTTGGTTTTGTTTGGTTTGGTTTTTCAAAACAGGGTTTCTCTGTGTTGCTCTGGCTGTCCTGGAACTCACTCTGTAGACCAGGCTGGCCTCGAACTCAGAAATCCACCTGCCTCTGTCTCCCAAGTGCTGGGATTAAAGGCGTGCACCACCACTGCCTGGTAAGGTGTATTGGTTTACTTCCTTGCTCGTGGTGCTATGAGAAGCCTGATGGAGAAAGATTTTGTATTCTACTCCTATGTATTTATCCCAGGAAAGATAAATCTCTGCCCCTGAGTGCAGAAAAGAATTCTGTGTAGCTAATTTCCATCAAATAGCAGCTTGGTCCTTGCTCATGGTAGCATGATTTCAGATATGCAGAAGTGAGACACTCACTGGTGGCAGTGGCAGCTTCAGCTCTAGAGACACTGGCGAATCCGTCCTTGGATAAGTGGTCTCTGTCCCTATTTCTTGCTACAGTCAGAGGATGATCTGTGCTAGCTGTTATTTCAGTTTCAAATGGGTGTGCCCATTATGCATATGGTAAGCAAAGTAAAAGATAAATAGGAACAGGTGGTAGGTAGAAACAGGTAACAGATAGTATGGTGGTTTGGATAAGAATGACCCCCATAGGCTCATATATTTGAATGCTTAGTTATGAGGTAGTAGCACTATTTGAAAGGATTAAAAAGATTATGAGGTGTGGCCTGAGAGTAGGTGTGGCCTGGGAGTAGGTGTGGCCTTGTTGGAGGAAGTGTGTGACTGACTTTGAGGTTTCAAAAGCCCATGCCTTGGGAAAAGGTCTTTACCAATCCTACATCTGATAGATGACTAATATCCAATATATACAAAGAACTCAAGAAGTTAGACTCCAGAGAACCAAATAACCCTATTGAAAAATGGGGAACAGAGCTAAACAGAAAATTCTCAACTGAGGAAACTCAAATGGCACCTAAAGAAATGTTTAACATCCTTAGTCATCACAGAAATGCAAATCAAAGTGACCCTGAGATTCTACCTCCTCATACCAGTCAGAATGGTTAAGATCAAAAACTCAGGCAACAGCAGATGCTGGCGAGGATGTGGGGAAAGAGGAACACTCCTTCATTGCTGGTGGGATTGCAAGCTGGTACAACCACTCTGGAAATCAGTCTGTCAGTTCCTCAGAAAATTGGACATAGTACTACCCAAGGACAAATCTATACCACTCCTGGGCATATACCCAGAAGATGCTGCAACATGTAATAAGGACACATGCTCTACTACGTTCATAGCAGCATATTTATAATAGCCAGAAGCTGGAAAGAACCCAGATACTCCTTAACAGAGGAATGGATACAGAAAATGTGGTACATCTACACAATGGAGTACTACTCAGCTATTAAAAACAAAGACTTCATGAAATTCTTAGGCAAATGGATGGACCTAGAAAATATCATTCTGAGTGAGTTAACTTGTCACAAAAGAACACACTTGGTATGCGCTCACTGATAAGTAGATATTAGCCCAAAAGTTCAGAATATCCAAGATTCAATTCACAGATCATATGAAGCCCAAGAAGAAGGAAGACCAAAGTGTGGATGCATCAATATTTCTTAGATGGGGGAACAAAATACTCACAAGAGGAAATATGGAGACAAAGTGTGGAGCAGAGAATGAAGGAAAGGCCATCCAGAGATTGCCCCACCTGGGAATCCATTCCATATACAGCCACCAAATCCAGACACTATTGTGGATGTTGGGAAGTGCTTGCTGACAGGAGTCTGATATGGCTGTCTCCTGAGAGGCTCTGCCAGAGCCTGACAAATACAAAGGGGAATGCTTGCAGCCAACCATTGGACTGAGCACAGGGTCCTCGACAGAGGAGCTGGAGAAGGGATTGAAGGAGCTGAGGGGGTTTGCAGCTCTGTGGAGGGAGCCACGGTGTCAACCGGTCAACCCCGCCACAACCCCCAGAGCTCCTGGAAACTGGACCACCAACCAAAGAGTACACATGTAGGGACCCATGGCTCTGGCTGCATATGTGGCAGAGGATGACCTTGTTGGACATCAGTGGGAGGAGTGGCCCTTGGGCCTGAGGGTGTTCGATGCTCCAGTGCAGGGGAATGCCAGGGCAGGAAGACAGTAGTGGGTGGGTAGGTGGGGGAGCACCCTCATAGAGGCAGGGAGATGGGGGATGGGATAGGGAGTTTCCAAAGGGGAAACTGGGAAAGGGAAAACCATTTGAAATGTAAATAAAGAAAATATCCAAAAAAAAAAAAAAAAAGCCCATGCTAAGCCCAGAGTCTCTCTTTCTGCCTATGGGTCACCATGTAGCTCTCAGCTACTTCTCCAGCATGCCGTGTCTACTTGCTGCCATAGAACCTGATGTGATGATAATGGACCAGGCCTCTAAAATTGTAAGCAAACTCCCAATTAAATACTTTCTTGTATAGGAGTTGCCTTGGTGATGGTGTCTCTTCACAGCAACAGAACAGAGATAAGACAAGCAGCAAACTCAGGCATTTACAACCTTCAGCAGAGATGACTGGGGTGATCTGACTGAGAGAACAAGCAAAGGTACCATCAAATGAGGGACTTACAACATCCAGCAGAGGCCGACTGGGGAGGAAGGAGTCAGACTGGGATTCCCTGTGAAGAGTCCCTCCATCCACCTGGCTGCTGCCACACAACTTTAATCCCAGCACTTGGGAGGCAGAGGAAGGCAGATCTCTGAGTTCAGATCTCTCTCTGCATTTGAAACCTGCCTGGTCTGTAGAGCAAGTTCCAGGACAGCCAGGACTATAGAGAGAAACTGTGTCTCAAAAAACCAAAACCCAAACAAAAGAATCCCCCCCACCCTGCCCCGGGAACAAGAGTCTCTCTGTGCATGAGCCTCCCATTCTCCCACTGTGGGTATTTCTATGCCATGAGATAAACGTTCTCTTGGAAAGGCCTATTCCCTCTTGCTCTTTAGTGCACAATATTTTTGTGCTTTGGGCTGTTTTCCTTTTCCCCTGTCATAGGGTTAGGGGACAAACCCATTTTAGAACAAGGGGCTTTGGGGAACATTTTAAGATAAATGTGTTGGTTCCAAAATGGGGTCGTCATCCTGCTTGTAGAGCTAATCTTAATAGATTTGAGCAGAATGTGACAATTGACTAACATATCGTATCTTATGCCTGCCCCAAGCTCTTGTGGTTTTTTTTTTTAGATTTATTCATTTATTTTAAATAATAATTTTAAAGATAAATGTGTTGGTTCTGAAATGGGGTTGTCACCCTGCTTGTAGAGCTAATATTAGTAGATTTGAGCAGAATGTGACAATTGACTAACATATTGTATCTTATGCCTGCCCCAAGCTCTTTTTTTTTT
>NW_022196906.1:51174772-51176138 GCF_008632895.1 Mastomys coucha | reverse complement strand
AGATGGCTCAGCGGTTAAGAGCACTGACTGTTCTTCCGAAGGTCCTGAGTTCAAATCCCAGCAACCACGTGGTGGCTCGCAACCATCTGTAATGAGATCTGACGCCCTCTTCTGGAGTGTCTGAAGACAGCTACAGTGTACTTACATATAATAAATAAATAAATAAATAAAGATTTATTCATTTATTTTATGTGAGTACAAAGTTGCTGTCTTCAGACACACCAGAAGAGGGCATCTGATCCCATTACAGATGGCTGTGAGCCACCATGTGGTTGCTGGGAATTGAACTCATGACCTCTGGAAGAACAGTCAGTACTCTTAACCACTGAGCCATCTCTCCAGCTCCTGCCCCAAGCTCTTTATTGCTGAGGCTAACAGATATCAGCTCAAAATCTGGGTGAACCATCTCCCTGTTACTTAGTCGGCTCCCACTCCGGGGTCTATATTTACTTATTTTCTTGTGGCTGTAGTCAAATGCCTGAAAAAGGCAACTTAAAGGAGGAAGAACTTATCTTGTATCAGAGCTTGAGAGTCCTAGAGCCCACTACAGTAGGGGAGCCATGGTGCTGGGAGCCCAAGGCAACTGGTCACACTGCGTCTGCAGATAGGAGGCTGCTCAGCTCATTTCTTTGTTACCCAGCAGAGGACCCCAGTCCTTGGGATGGGGCCACCCTCAGTTAGTGTTCAACCACCTTTAAGGCTCTGAGCTCTGATATTGAGTCCACTCCTTTGCCTGTTGCATTCCTAGGCCAGCATGCCAGCCCAGGGTGAGGTCACAACTGCACTGTGACATTTTCAAGGGACCAGATAGGTGCAAACACTGCCCAGACCCGTTCGTCTGTGGTGAGCATCCTAGGAAGCCAGAAGTGTGAATTCAGTGGGAATGGAAGGAGGACAGGAAGACAATGTGTGAACTGTTTCCACAGTTGTGTGAGTGACAGGGCACCATGTGCTCAAGTGAACACACAAAATGCTTCCAACTTGGGCGTCTCCCTTATAGCAGTTTGTGCACTAGCCTTCCTGTTTGTGGTTTTAATTCCAGAGTTCATTGAACACACACACACACACACACACACACATATATATATATATATATATATATATACTTTGGCTTGCTAGCCCTGTATCTCTATGTTCCTCACGATTTATATAACATTATCCATACCTAACAACTTAAGTGCTAGAGTCTGAACCCAAGGCCTTCCACATACTGAACCAGTTCTCTATCCCGAGCTACACCCCAACCAGGGTCTGTTTTTTAAATCATCTGGCATCTACATTTTGGTGACTAGAACCTGAACAATCTTCTTCTTCTTCTTCTTCTTCTTCTTCTTCTTCTTCTTCTTCTTCTTCTTCTTCTTCTTCT
>NW_022196906.1:51112670-51174639 GCF_008632895.1 Mastomys coucha | reverse complement strand
TCTTCTTCTTCTTCTTCTTCTTCTTCTTCTTCTTCTTCTTCTTCTTCTTCTCCTCCTCCTCCTTCTTTAATAGTTACTGGACTCTCCATTTCTTTCTTTCTTTTTTAAAGACATATTTTTTTTATTTTCTGTGTTGAGTGTTTGTTGCATGTCTGTCTGTTCACCATGTGTATGCCTGGTGCCTAGAGGCCAGAAAAGGACATTGGGTCCCTGGAATTAGAGTTAGCAGGCAGCTGTGGGCTGTTATGTGGCTGCTGGGCACTGAACCTAGGTCCTCCAAAAGAACAGAAAGAATTCTTAACCACCAAGCTATCTCCACAGCCCTCACTGCTCCACCTTTTTTCTTTTGAATTTTATGTGTGTGTTTGCCTATATATCTGTCTGTGCACCATGTGAATGTCTGGTGCTCACAGAGGCCAGAAGAAGAGATCAGATCCCTGTGACAGGGGCTACCCACCTGAGATGGGTGCTGAGGGTCACCCAAGTTTCTTGTCCCAAAGTCCTCTGCAAAAGCAGCAAGTGTCTGTTTGTCTGTCTGCCTGCCTGCCTGCCTGCCTGCCTCTCTGGCTGTTGACCATCTCTCCAGCCCACCAATTGCTCTACATCTTGTTTATGAGTCAGGCTCTCACTATGTACCTGTGGCTGGCCTAGAGCTCTCTGTAGACCAAGCTGGCCTCGAATTCACAGAGATCTGTGTCTGATTTGGCTGGGCTTGGTAGCACACACCTTTAATGCCAGCACTCAAGAGGCTGAAGCAGGTGGGTCTCTGTGAGATCAAGGCCAGGCTGGTCTAAATAGTGAGTTCCAGGGTGGCCAAAACTAAATAGTGAGATCCTGTGTAAAAGGGTGTGTGTGTGTGTGAGACTGAGGAGAGGGCTCAGTGGGTTAGAGCCTGTTAGTCTTTCAGAAGATCCAGGGCTGATTCCTGGCATCCACATGATAGTTCACAACCATCCTAACTCCAGTTCTGGGGGATCTGTTGCCCTCTTCTGATCTCCATCTGCACCAAGAATACACATGATATATATATATATATATATATATATATATATATATACATGTAGGCAAAACATTCATGCACATAAAGTTAAATTAGAAAAATTAGAATCCTAGTAGGCATGGTGACACACACCTTTAATTCCAGCACTTGGGAGGCAGAGGTAGGTTGATCTCTGTGAGTTCAAGACCAGCTTGGTCGACAAAGGGAGTTCCAGGATAGCCAGGGCTGTTACACAGAGAAACCCTATCCTGAAATACCAATGAATGAATGAATGAATGAATGAATGAATGAATGAATGAATAGAATTCTAAGCAGGATTTGCAAAGGCAGTGAGATGGCATTCTTCTCATCCCAGAGGCTGCTGCTCTGGCCACGCTGCTTGCCCTGCTGCTCTGGCCACGCTGCTTGCCCTACTGCTCTGGCCACGCTGCTTGCCCTACTGCTCTGGCCACCCTGCTTGCCCTACTGCTCTGGCCACCCTGCTTGCCCTGCTGATCTGAGCTTCCTTCTTATCTTCTGGATTCAATGTAACTTATGTTTTGGTTCTTCCCTACTCTCCAGAGTAATGAATAAATTAATAATAAAATAAATTCTATAGCCTACTAATTCCATGAGGTGTTACATAAATGTGTGCATGCACACAAATATATTTAAAAAAAAAATCCATGGCTCAGTAAGTTTGTGAAGTGCTGAGTTAAACCAATTAAAAATTTTTTTTGATAGAAATAACACTAAATAATAGCAAGGTTGTACAAGGACAAACTGCTGGGATGAGTGTAAACATGAGAACGCATACGTGTACATGCCTGGAAAGTCCCATTCTAAGTCTGTCTTCTCAGGACTGAAGCATGCTCATGACAAATGCACACATGTTCATAGCCCCTTTGTTCAAAACAAAACCTGGGAAAGCTCAGATATTTACCAGCAGCAAAATAAACCAACAGATTCTATTTTTGCAATTATTCTTACAATAATAAAAGTAATGAACTACTGACATATGGAAAATGAATGGATTTTCCAAATATTATGCTTGAGTGAAAGAGGCCAGACCTGAAAGACTGCATATTATTGCAGAGTCCATTAGCAAGATGCTTAAGGGAGGGGGAGGAGTCAGCTGTTGCTTCTGTAGTCAAGTGAATTGGGTACAGGGTTGGGGATGTTTTAGGGGTAGGAGCGGGAAGGGGACAGAGAGGCATGAGGGCTGAGGTGAGTGTCCCACATGTACACGCGGGAGTGAGTTAGATGCTGTAACTTTTTGTCCAAATTCATTACATCGAACGCTTGAGATGTGTGACTTCACTGAACGAAATCGTACAATGGAAGTTACTGCAGGAGCCCCGAGACGATTGGCAAGCGTACTTACTAGGGCTTGGATTTGTGCTTATCAGCAATGTTTCCCAGCCTAATCTGAGCCTTTGTTGGCAGGGCATGAGCAAGGTGATCCCTTCTCAGGCACAAACTTAAACTAGAACCTCCATAAGAATGGCTGCTTGTTCTCACGTGTCATGGGGTGCTGTGTGTTCCCAGAGACTTGGGGTAAGGGTGGTCTGTCCTGGCATCGCTGCTTATCACCTACCTCTAGCATCTGCTGATGGGGTTTCAGGGTGTCTGTAGAGGGGCTGGGCTGCGATCGTCAGTATTAGGGCAAGTTTCTGGCATTGTAGGCTCTGCCCCTCCTGGGCCAAGGCCTTCCTCTGCTTCCCTTTGTCAGGCTATGGGGACCTGTGTGGGCTTTCCAGACCTCTCACTGCCTCACACAGTTATGCTTGCTGCTGCTGAGCTGCTGAACCTGGCCCTATGTGGTGATGCAGTGGTCAGAACTGCTGAGTGGCTCTCAGGCTGTGCAGCACCGATGGAGTCTCATTTTCTCTTTTGAAACCCGTTGCAGAACAGCTGTTCTCTCGGAGATTTCCCCTTGTTTTCCAACACTGCCAAAGTGATGTTCATATTTTTCCCTTTTTTCTGTTAATGAAATTGGTGCATAGAGGCTCTTTATGAATGAACCAGGGTGGGCAGAGAAATAAAAGATGTGTGTGTGTGTGTGTGTGCGCATGTATGTGTGTGGGTGCATGGGCGTGTGTGTGTGTGTGTGTGTGTGTGTGCGCGCGTGTGTGTATGCCTGTATAGCCTGCGACCAGGCAATGGGAAGAGACTGGATGAGGTAGGTATGGGCAGCCAAGCAGGCAGTTGACAGTCGACCCATGAAAGGTCCTTGCTGTGCACAGGAATGACATTGCTGTGTGGTGGGGCTGACAGATGCTCCATAGGAGATTAGGAAATAAGTCTGCATCTCCCCTGGGCCCTGATAGCATCAGCGGTTAAGAGGCCTGTCTGATTTCATTACAAATCTCTGGTTCCTAGAGCTGTGAGCTCAGCCTCCAGCCTCCCAGGTGTGGGAGGACAGCAGGCCACGGCAAGGGCATTTTGCCTTTAATTGTGGCCATTAATCTGACACCAACAGCTGGTCTTTCCTGCAGGAGAAGGGGAGGGTGACAGGAGACCTGTCAGTTGGGAACCAGTAGACCCTACTGCCTTGCTCTACAGAGAGGAAGAAGTGGCCAGGGCTCTCCAGGGCCCACGGTCTGGCCTCATTGGAAGGGTCTGGGCTCTGCTTCCTTCCTGGATATGTAGCAATCTTATAAAGCAGCAGTTGACAGCTCCTGCTCCTCACCTGTCTTGTTTTCCCAGGGACCAGCCAGTGTGGTGTGGCATCTTATCTAGAGCTAGCCGATGCCCCAGTTAAAAGTGTCCCTGTTAAAAGGGAAGGAATGCCATGTGTGGCGCGGGGCACAGAGAGGTGAGATCTGGGGCAGAAGCAGAGAGACAGCTAGCTATGGTGATGAAATGAGGAGGGGTCGGGTTGCCCGAGTGTGTACCTTGGGTCATAGGAAGGGTGTAGCTCGTCCCTCTTCTGTAACCCACAGGCCTCCACCTTGGCAGGTTTGGGCTCAGTCCATGATGTGGACCTGCCCTAAAGCTCTTAAGCCTCACTCAGGCACCCAGGGACCGAGTGGAGGTAGGTGTCCCCAGGAGACACCTAGAGATCTGGTCAGAAGAGGGGTAAATCGTATGGGGCCAAGAGGAGGTAGCTGCATTCAGGCCATGGAGAGTGGACAGGTCTCGTCTACAGAAAGGGTAGGTGTATGGATGAAGAAGGTGTGGGCCCCCGAAGGCCCCACAATGGACCTTGGAGGGGCTGGTGATGCTATCTCTGGGGCCTGAAAATAGGCAGGGCTTATTCAGGGTCACACGAGGAGTTTTGTGTGTTGAAACTAGGCCCTTCATGCTGAACTGGGGCCTTCATGACCTAGAAGCCCAACCAGGACCCTCTTTTATCCTCTTTTATGGATAAGGAGAGGCGAGATCAGATCTGAGGGCCTCATACCCAGCAGGGGAGACTCTTATTTTATCAAAGGATAACTAAGACCCCTCTCCCAACTGCTCATTCTAATGGGTGATTTGGGATAAGAGTCCGGTGATCCCAGTGTGAATGTGGAGTGTTCACTGATTTAGAGTAGATTGGAGGGGCCTGGACTCCCCTGGGAGAGCCACTGCTTTCCTCTTCTTAAGCTGGGTGATCTCAGGCAGATCGTCAGAAGCTGCCAACCTGGCTTTCCTCACTGGTATGATGGGGTAGGAGAGGGAAGCTGATCAGAGGACAAGGTGCTCCCCCTGAATAAGACCTGGCTGCAGGAAGCTCCCTGACAGCTGTCCTGGCACAGGGACACAAACCAGACAGCTGCCCAGGAGCTTGTCTAAGAGAAAGACCCACCCTCCCCTCCACCCTTGCTGCTCCCTCTCAGGGCTTCCTTGGGATTCCTGGCTAGGGACTGGTTGGTGACTGCCTCCTAGATATGTCCAGAACCTGACCCCACTTCTCTCTCTCTCTCTCTCTCTCTCTCTCTCTCTCTCTCTCTCTCTCTCTCTCTCTCTCTCTCTGAGAATGAGCTGAGGGTGGAGGGCTGGACTCCCAGCCTCTCGCCTGGCCCCCTGGCTTCCCTGCTGGACTCTGCTTCTGTGGCCAGAGGGATCTTTCCTTTAGCTCAAATCTGACCCTGTCTTGCTTCCTCTGCTCAGAGCTTCTAGGGGCTCACAGATGTATCTAACAGAATAAACTACTGCCTCTTTCTGGAATGTTCTCCATATTTTGCCCACATGGGTAACTTTTATTTTTTTTCTTTAAACCCGGCATGACACATCACTTCTCAGAAGTTTCTTCAGGCTATTCTTCCTCTCCATAGTTTCAAAAGTACCATACCTGGCCCCTCATCCTGTCTCCGCCCTCACGTGGATTCCTCTGTTGTCAAAGTTAAATGATGATCACTGTCATTTTTTTTGCAGCCTTCTTGAGGACTGGCCTTAGACCTGCCCATACCCTCATACCTACTCTAAGATCTGGCTCTTGTCATAGTTGGTTAACACGATCTGAATTTGTTTCTATTCAAAGATGCAATGGGATGCAAGTGTTACTGCACCAGGGCCGTGCTGTGTGGTCCTGGATGTGCTTATCCCCTCTCTGAGCCATAGTTCCCATATCTCTATAGTGATGAAGCTGCCAAGTTCCCCTGACCTGAGTTTTGGTCACTGCCTAAGGCCAGCTTGTCTGAGACTCTCTGCTGCTTTGCAGCCCCCCTGCCCCTCAGGTCGGCAGAGCCTGGGAACCTACAGGAAGCTGCAGCGTCGTCTCCCACAGTGACCTGCGCTTGGAGGGCTGTGTGTACAATCTAAGGCTTCTTCCTTTCCGGAAGAACCGGCAAGACTTCACTGAGCCAGGTTGGGAGACCTGGGTCACGCTTTGACGGTGCCAAGCAGAGGCTCCCTTTGGCTCTGAGTAAAGCAGTTGTTACATTTGATATAACCAAATAATCATGCTAGGCATGGTAACAGACACCATTAATTCCAGATGTTGGGAAGTAGAGGCAGAAGGATCTCTGTGAGTAGGAGTCTGGCCTGGTCTACATAGTGAGCTCCAGGGCAGTCAGAGCTACACAGCAAGATGCTGTCAAAAAATCTCGCTTGCTGCATTTACAAGATTGCATCATTTGAACAAAAGTCATATTCAAACCACAGACGCATGGCAAAAAGATGTAAGTCCACACTTAACCTCCCAACTAAACCAGAGAGAAGCCAGCCAGGTCCAAAGACATCCAGCCCAGTCAATTAATTAGCATTTATTATAATCAGAAAACAATCTAATTCAATTAAAATGTTTCCACAAAAGTAGTTTAATGACTTCCCCTGAAACAAAGCACATTCAACCATGGTGTTTATTGTGTCAAGGCAGTGTCACGAGGGGGCTGAGACACTAGCCTTTATGTGGGCAGCACTCACTGAGGCAGAGCCAGGAAAGGCAGCAGGTGGACGAGGGTGCTGGCTGTGCCCCTTTCATAGGAGCGAGGTGGGGGATGTTTGGTCAAATGCTTCTGGATTCAACGACCCTCCAACAACCAAAAAAAAGCCCAAGAGCTGCCTTCATCCTAACTGTATCCCCTTCCACTTCAGCTCCCCACCATGCCTGATACCCCTCAGGGACGAGCCACACCTGTATGGGGAGGGGGGCCGGGCCTGGGTCCATCCCACCTCTGCTACACTGTGGCACCTTGAGCAGGAGGGGAAGGTTAACTTGGCTTTCTGAAACCCAGTGGGGAGGCAACTTGGCAAGCTAGAGGAAGTGCCATTTAAAAGCCACAAGCTGTTCCCCTACTCCCAGAGGTAGAGATTTGAGTCCACACTGCCTTTGTTCCAAAAAATCCCTCCTTGGTTATAAAAACAGAAAGCAAAACCCACTTAGTTCATCCAGCACTTACGTATTTGAACCCTTACCTTTGCCAAGGACTAAACATTGCTGGACTCTGTTTCTTCATCCTTATGAAACCCTGAGATAATCCCATTCAAACAAGGATTAGAGGGTGCCTGGGGATGCAGGCTTAGGGGACTTGGACCCCAGGTCCAAACCTGGGCAGCCAGCAGCTGCCCTTGGAAACGCATCTTCCAGCACAGAAAAGCTGGCAGGAGCTGGGAACTTTCGAAGAGGGGCTTTGCAGTCACTGGGCTGGTGTGGTTGCAGAAGCCCTCTTTCAGAAATGATGTGTGGGGTTCTGGTGTTTTGCTCTGGAAGATGTGAAGTCTTTGTGCCATGTTCTCTCCTGGGGTCAGCATCAGAAGCCAAACTAGGGCCCTTCCTCCTGTTTAATTGCCTGGACATAAGCTTAACAGTCACCGGTGTTGGGTACCAGCCCTAAAATGAGCACTATGTTATGTCCATTTGATACATGATGGGATGCCAGCAAGACAATCTTCATTAGAAAGGAGAGTCTGGGACATGGGCAGCTGACAACACAGTAGTGATGGTCACTGCTGAACAGGGACCAGGCAGGTCAGCTCTAGTCTCCCAACTGTCTAGCCGAGCTGACATCTGACTGGAAATGCTACTCAAATGCTGTTAAGGCATGCCAGACTAACGCCACCTTAGTTTTTCATTTCTCTCATTTCCAGGAAGGTTAAACTTGGATTTTTCCCGACTTGTCTACCCTGCCTCCTGGTATCTTATGTTCATAATAATTTACATGAGCGCTTTATTACTCAGGATTTTAAGCCTGTGACTGCTGTGTTTGCTCAAATGGCTTTCCTGGTTATTTACTTTTCAATTTGCTTTCTAATGTTTTCAGTGGGCAGAGGTTTATCATCTTTAGGCAAACCCATTGATCTCCTTTCAGATGCCTCCCATTGCTTTTTAGCTTAGAAAAATCCCTTTTGACACGAGATGAAACATATATTGACTTAGAATTCTTTATAGCTCTTAAGAACCCTTTTCTTCTTTTCTTTCCTCAGTGGTGTGCATTCAGTTTGCTGTGTTTGGGTTTATATGGGTCTACAGTATGCAGAATAATTCTTGTCTGAACAACCACACAGCTGTAAACAGCATATTGGAGACGTTCTTCCCTATGTTTTGTTTTGGCTGACCCCTCACTATAGGTTACCTATGTTGTTATGTATGTTTTGTTCTTCCACATGCATGTGCTGGCTAGTTTTATGTCAATGCAACACAAGCTATGGTCATCTGAGAGGTGGGAGCCTCAACTGAGAAAATGCTTCCATAATATTGGGCCTAAGGCAGGCTCATAGGGAATTTTCTTAATTAATGATTGATATGGATGAGCCCATCCCTGGGCACATCCCACTGTAGGTAGGGCCACCTCTGGGCTGGTGGTTCTGCATTCTAAAAGAAAGCAGGCTGGCTAGCCACGGGGAGCAAGCCAGTAAGTGACACTCCTCATGGCCTCTGTATCAGTTCCTGTTTCTAGGTTCCTGCTCACTTGAGTTCCTGCCCTCATTGCTTTTGATGATGAAGTGTGATGGAATTGTGAGTCAGATAAACCCTTTCCTCCCCACGTTGCTTTAGGTCATGGTGTTTCCCCACAGCAGCCGTCACCTTGGCTAAGACACTGCTCTATAGGGTTTTATTTGTCAAACCATTTCAGAGCTTCTTGAGTCTCTTCACTTCCAACAATTTCTATGAATCTTCTACTCATTCTTCCAAGTGATTTGGAGAACCATTTTGTAATTTCTACTCCTAGCAAAAAACTGATATTCTAAATTTCATCAAGATATTTGAGAGGGCAATCTGCTGGTTCATCTCTGTAGTTCTCATGTTACAGCTCTTGCAAGGTTTCTGATTCCTCATATTTTATTTCTTCATGTCCAACTTTTGAATTTTATTTTTAAAAATGGTGCTAGGAATCAAATACAGGGTAAGCGCTGTGAGCCGAGCTGTTTTTCCAGTACATCCAATTTAACTGTTCAGCCATCAGTCAGTTTGCAACTGGATGCCCAGAGTAGAAATGTTAATAAAATTCGTATGTGTTATACATATTACTACTTGTATCAAGGAAGCTGTCTTCCATGAAGCCTGACATACTGTCAGTGAGCAAAGAGTCCTGGTCATAGAAAAATATTACTGTTTTGTAAGTGGAACCATATAAGGGTGTAAGGGTCAATGTGTGTGTGTATGTGTGTGTGTGTGTGTGTGTGTGTGTGTGTTATAGTTAGGTAAACATGGAGGTACAGGACGATAGTTTTACAATCTTTTTTTCTTTTTCTTAATCTCTTTTATTTTTTATTTTTTTATTTTATTGTTTTTTATTTTATTTTATTTTTAATTTAATTACTTTATTTAATTTATTTATTTTTAGTTTTACAGTCTTAATTGATGTCCATGTCTATGCAGGAAATGGAAGGGTTTTGTATGTGTATGTGTGGGGCAGATTGTCCTGTAACTACAGGCCACCAGTTTTCTCCTTAGTTGTTACTTGGGTACAGAAACCAGGGGCCCTTGTAGGGGGAACTGAAAGCAATGGATTCCTTCTGGATTAATGGTTGGGGTTTCTTTATGACAAAATGAGGCACTTCCCACCTGGGGGGTAGCTGTGTGGCTGGTGCCTGGCTGGCTGCAGTTCAGTAGGGCTCTCTGCACCTACCTCTCCCTTCCCTCTCTCTCCACCATGCCAAGAAGACTTGGTTGCCAGTCCATCCCTGGTGGAGTGTGAATACCTATCCACTGGAACAAAACCAGGCTACAAGATAAAGGCTTATAATACACTGCTTAGCAAGCTGGTGGAGCTTTGACCCTGTCAGAGTTGGGGTCAGCACATGGCACCAATAAGCAGAAAACTAAAAACAAACAAAAAAAGAAGTTTCCAACTCCCCCAACCCCCCTTCTCCTAGTTTTTCCTGTTCTGGTGTCCTGGATGCACGGCTGGTGGCAGCCAGGTGGGTGAGAAAGCACCACACACAAGATCATGCAGCTCTAGGTTCAAATCCCTGCAACAGTGAAAAGGGGCATTTCTCTCTTCTGAGAAATGATGAAACCATCATATGGGTGGTTGAGTAAATGTGAGATCACCTTTGAGAACATACAGCAATTCCACAGGGTGTGTGCGCGCACACATGTGTATGCGCGCACACACATGTGAAGCACCTGCATGAAACTATTAATTCTGGGTTGGGGCTCTTTGGAACAGTGTACCTCTGTAAACTGTTCTTGGGAGTGGCTACTTGACCTGTCTTTGGGAGGTCAAAGAGGGAGAAGAGTCTGTGGGACAAGCCAAGCTCAGACCCTCCTGCTATGGAGGGAGAGGTGCCATGGCCAGACTGTGCTAGCATCAGGTGGGATCTGTTGTACCAGGCAGGTAAGACTGGGGAGAGGTGATCCTTTATGGATGCTGGAGTCTGAAGGAATCAAGATGAGGCGGGGCCGGGCAGGCAGGGTTGGGAGGGTTTGTGGCTCAGGAGCTAGGTGCTTACCCAGCACCATAAGGCCTGTGAGAGACAGCAGAAGATGGGGTGCCGGAGGAAAGGGAGAAGAGAGAACAGGAGACGAAAGGGCAGAAACCAGGTTTGAAGACACGGGAGGGAGAAGTTAGACATCCATATCCTACACCTCCAGACAGTAGTGCAAGAAAAGGCTTTTTGTGATCGGGGATCATGGATCTCCTGGACCTGGAGTTCCAGGTGGTTGTGATCCAACTAACATGGGAGCCAAATTTGGGTCCTCTGCCAGAGCTGTAAGTGCTCTTGACTGATAATCATCTCTCTAGCTCTGCCTGAAGGGTTTTGGCTCTCCCTTTGGTTCTGGCTCAAGCACGGATTGATGAGCAGTGGGTAGTGGGGACTGACCTCAGGAGGCCCCTCAGCCCCCAGCAGGTGAATTTCTTCTCTAGAGGTCCCTAGATGCTTTGCTTAGATTTCTCAGAGGCCCCCGGTTTTGCTCATATTTTTAAAGATAAATTTTATTCTTACTGTGTTATAATCATATAACCCTGACTTTCATTTTTAAATTATGTTATAGATGTCTGTGTGTGGGTGCCAGGACATGGAGTTCCAGGCAGTTGTGAATTACCTGACGTGGTGCTGGCAACCAAACTCTAGTCCTGCACAAGAACAATATGAACAGTGTTAACTGGAGATCATTCTTCACTGTGGGATCATCTTTTCATTCTAATCCCCTGGTTCTTAAGTGGAGACTTAAGGCCACCATGCTTTCCAGCCACTGTCCCATGGCTTCCAGAGGACACAGGAACTGTCCATTACTGCACTGAGGGTGCACATAGAGGGTTATCAGGCACTGGAAAGCCCTGGCATACCCAGACAACCTGTTTGCTCTTAAAAGTGTTTTGCACATTTGAGTTGGAGCTTAGCAACCAGCCCCTCTCCAGGCCTCGCCCAGTGTGAAATTCAATTTTTAAGTTTTAGCTGTAATTGCTGTGAGCTGCCTTTAATGACAACTTGTGATCTGCCAACTGCTGCTCTTGGCTCCTAAGGTGCTAATGAACCTTCTTCTCTGGACGAATACAGACTCCTGGCCTGGCTGGGGAGAGCGCACGGGTAGAGTCCCCTGGGCCGCAGAGTATTCCAGCTAGGAAAGAAAACAGCTTCTCTGTAGCACGGGTTGAAAAGCGAGTCTGCAGCAATGCTAATGGCAAGGGCCCACCTCCCCCAGCTGACCGCTGCCTCCCTGGACTCAGGTTAAGCCAACTGTGACTGGCTTCTACCACCTCCAGAGCCCATATCCTTTTAGGTCTTCAGGGTGGCTCCTCATATAGCACAACTAGTGTTAGGCAGTTAACCCAATCGTTGTACCACACTCTCTGTGTCCCTGGGCAATGTCTGGTCAGTTTGTTGACTCCTCCTCCTGGATGCAGGAAAACACAGTTATAGTGCACATTCATATGGAGTTCATACCTCAGCAACATAAAACCCAAGCCTGGAGGCTACCTTTCTGGGATAAAACTTAAGACCAATGTTAATTAGCAGCAGTTACTGTCACTGCTCACTGCTGTCTTTTTGCCTAAACCAGGTGGGCTCCTTCTTTGTTACCTGTGGGCTGCCTCTGGAAGGATGTCTCCTGTGACAATGTGCCTTAAGGACAGGCCTGATTCTGTAGGTGATGGAGGACAGGCTTGTCCCTGCAGCCTGACTTCCACTGGAGGAGTCAGACAAATCTGCTGCTAGCCAAGCCTCTCTAACCAGGCAGACTGCAGTGACTGGACACCAGGGGGCGATCTCACCCTTCAAACCCGACAAGTTATCCACTGGCTCTTGGAGCCCTCCTTTGCTCAAATTACAAAGGCACTGAAGAGAAAAAAGTCTGTCAGTAAGAAATGGAGTCCGGAGGGCAGAGGGCATGCTGGCGCAGAAGCTATCTACTGTTGCCTGTTTTAAGGACAGGAAGCCATCTTGGGAATGAGTAAGAGAGCCACCTCTACAGTTAGACCCACGCCAGCATGTCTCTATGGACAAGCCACTAGAAGAACATGTACTTCAAGTCTGGTTTTTAGTGTATATTAAACGGAATTTATTTACACAGTAACGTGAGGCCACAGAGTACACAGCAAAGTACCACAGCAAACCAAAGGGAGGTGCCACTGGTGACATAGGGACCTGTTATTGATTCATACAATTGTAAAATATGAGAGGAGATGGGTAAAGCGCTGAAGGAAGAGAAACAAGATTTTCCAAAGCAGAATGGTGGGCAGTGCCATGGAGAATTAGAGATATTAGAATAAGGGCTGTTACGATTCAATTCACTGAGACAGGTGACATCTTGCTTCTGCCTCCACCTCCCAACAAAATGCCCTCTGTGTCATGTACAGAAAACCCGGCCCAGTATCTATACACAACACTCTCCAGAACTGGTAAGGGATGGGCATTAAGGAGGGAACAACTTGAATAGGCTTCCTGAAGCTGTGTGGTTTAGTCTTTCAACAACACTACACTGAAGCCATAGTGCTGGCTCAACATCCAAGGTACCAAGGGTGCGGACACACATACTCGCCACAAACCAACAGGCAAAGTGGATTTTCTGTACCACCACAATATTCATAGCAAAATATATAACTCTGCGATTCTGCTGGGTTAAAAAAAATCCCAACCTCTTTTGATTCCCTGAAACTTTCTTGATTTAAAAAACCATGGGGTGGGATGGGGTGGGAAGCAGGGACAGACATGGAGGCTCCTGAAGGGGGAATGTATAAAGGATGCTCAGAATGCAGACCTCTGTGGTCCATGTGCGTGGGCAAAATGTCCAGTGGCAGCTGATGCAGAAGTCTCTAATTTAAAACAGCTGCAGGGGGCAGGTGTGTAACAGCTGTATAGCACCTTGGACAGTCTGGGTACTTACACGGTAGATGATGGTGATGCTGAGAGTCACCTTTGTGGGAAGGTTCATAAAATGGTACAGTGGGTTAAGAAAATTTCCCAAGAGTTCTTTAAACAAATCTTTTGACAGCACCTCTTTTTAAGAAAAAAAAAAAAAATCACCGCAAACCCAAGCTTCGAGATTACAGATGTGGTGCTCCCATACTTAACGTCTGGACAATAGCCAGGGTGACGAGTGGGTTGGTTAAAAGTTCCTTCTCAGATATCAGACAACTTTTTGCTGTCTGCTCTGGCTGCTGCCACTCCTTTCACCTTTTCTTCTGATGTACAAAATGGCCTGCTTGAAACTAATAGAGGTGTTTTGTTTTGTTTTGTTTTGGGGATGGACTTACCAGCTGAATACCTTGAACATGGAATGTTTGCAAAGCTCCTTCCTCTGGCATCTGACACAGCTCACCCCATCATCTGAGAAGCATCAGGATGAGGAAGGCTTGGTTTCTTTGGTATAACCTATCTAGGATCTTGTGTTATGGCTCTGCTGACTTCCCTTAGAGTACTGGTTTTGGTCCATGGCGCCCCCACCTGTGCACTGCTGTGAGTGTGAGCAGATGGGACTTCAGTGTACACTTTAGCAGGGGTAGCACTTGGGTTTTTCTCAGCGCAGCACTCTGGGCCTCTGAGAAAATGAGCTTCAATGAGATAAATCTAATAACCCAGTTTTATGGGCAGCCATCCTGTTAAGTTATGAGGCTAGACCAGAATACCAATCCTTATCCACTAGCAAAAGGAATGACAAGCATGCCAGAGCTGGCCCAGAGAGCTGATTTCTTGTCCTGTTTCCCACTGTGTGAATGCTTTATATACCCAGAATTACTTAGAATATAGTGAAGTCTCCTAAGTCCATCCCAGTTTTTGAGACTAGCCTGTATCTTTTCAGATTACTCTAGGTAAAGGCTATGGGAAATCCTCACTGCAGGTTACCAGCTGATATCTGCTGATTTTCCAATACTGGCTAAATCAAACTTGGAAAGCTTGGGTGACCTACATCTGAGTCGGCTTCAAGATCGTGTATGGGGATTTTGTGATAGCAGAGGCTTTATGCCTAGAAGTGTGTCTTCCCAGAGCTTTAGGTTCCCATCTTCATGAACACCCTGAGCTCAGAGGCAGAACTGGCTCCTCTAGCCTGACCAAGGGAGGCTGCGCTCACAAGCAATTGAGGCACTTTCTTCTTGGCCCTCAGCACCATCTGCAGGGGAGCACTCACTCACCCATGACCTTATCCAGGCCATCTCCTGAGAACAATCCCTGAAGCCCACTGCTATCTGTCTACCTTCCGATCTAACTCAGCCTTGGGGTTGGTGATTTTCATGAACTTCCTGGCCTTCCCCACATGTCTTTTGGATTGTTCATTTGCTCATCAGCTGCTGTCCTTTATGGTGAACATTTGTACACTATGTGGTTGCATGCATTCCCAAAGAGCTCTCTGGGGCACGGGAGGCTGCTCTCTCCATGGCTAGGTTACTATGCTAACAAGGCACTCTGAGGGACATTGATTCTTGCTCTTGCCTGCTATAGCCACAGTCAGTCCTGTTTCTCGAGCACAGACATGTGCTGGCAGACTGTTCACGTGGCTTAAGGAGACGTTCCAGTGGGGCTTAGTTGTTCAAACTCTCAACAGAAATGGAAGAATCTACAGCATAGACTTTAACAGAAAAGAAAAAAAAGCCCAGTCAATACAGATGTTACTTGTGAAAACTTAAAAGTGCTATACTAGTAACACTCCGAAATTCATAATATATGTATATATATAAGATGTGTGCATGTGGCTGCAAAGGGGAGGATTTCCTTCCAGTTAGTGAATGAATCTAAATGGAAATGTACAGTATCTATGATGTTATATGGACTGAATTTCATTATTTTGAGAGATGCTCAGAGGATTACCTGATGGACTTTTTGCCTAGAAATGTAGATGTCTCTGCTCTGACCTAACCTGGACACCTTCTTCCCTGCCCACATTCTGTGGCCATCCCCCAGACAGAATTAACTCCCGTAAAAGCCAGAGGCCCTTCTCCTGTTAGCTGGCTTTGATCTTTGTCCTTTGCTAGTGTGGCCGTAAGAATAGTGAGAGTCATGTGGAGAGAAGATGCTCAGTTTACCAGTGCAGTGAGACACTGGTAGAGGAAATGTTCATTCTTTTTCTACTATAGTGTGAAAGAAGGCTGGATCTAAGATAACAGAAAAAAAAAAGAGAGATTTCTACAGACAGAACAAACAGAGGAGCCTAGGGAACATTCTGCATTAAATATGTAACCTCATTAAATAGTCAACATTCAGATTTACATGGGCAAGGCACCATGAGCGTGACATGGAGAAGGTATGTCTCAATCTGCAAGCACTGTGGACAGTGAAGGACTGTGTCCGCTGACATGGCCAGTGGTCTTTAGGTTGTCAGTTCAGTGCATAATTAGGAATTAGGTAGGGAGTTATGTGCACATGGGCTATGTAAGATGACTCAAACCCTAGCCTTCTGGGCATGGTGCAGCCATGACTCATGGCTGCCTACTCCATGGCCATTCTGTGTAGGAGACACAAGATTCTGTAGGCAAACAAGCCCTCTTTCCTGGGAGTCTAGAGCACTAGCCAGGAACACAAAGCCAACCTCCATATGCAGCCTCACACGGATCGTTCTCTTTTAAAATGGATAATAAAATACATTCTCCTTTTTGATCCTCTTTGATAAAGGTGAATCACGTGAAAGGCTGTTAAAAATGTTAAAAGTCTAGAAGTTTCCAAGGCCACTAAGGTGCCACCCAAATAATACTGCACAATCAGTCTTGGCTTTAAGACAACTCTGTGCTGGGTGTCTTCTCTGTCAAGGTACACAGAACGGGTCTGTCCACCCACTACAGGTTGCTTCCCCAGAGGCCTCTCTCCAGCACGTGTTACGTGCTGTGTGTGTGTGCAACATGGTTACACACACATACACGCTTACCATTCAAGTGACTCTTGGGATTTCAAGGTTGAAGTAAACAGAGACTCACAGTTTTGAATAAAACAAGCGCATGAGCGTACATACACACACAGGTGGAGAGGATACTCGCCTCTCACCGCAAATATGTGCCAAGGGAAGACAGGAAGGTTTCTGCAGTTCTCACTCAGGTAAAGTTGCAACATAAACACTGTAATATACAGCTTAAAAATACATACAAAAATTGCACATAATTCACGGGAGAGCACAGGCTCCACGGGGAACAACTCTCAGTCATCCACTGCAGCCATCAGCTGTCCTGTGAGCCGAGCTCAGGCCCATGGCAGAGTCTCAGGAGCAACATGCCACTCACTCTGGGAGGCAGTCTTTCTGGAAGAGGCTGGTGCTCTAAGGAACAGGTCAGCCATCTTTATAGCCTTTCCCATTTCCCTTGCCTTCCAGGTATTCTGATAGCCAGTTTCGAGTTGCTTTCTAAGGTGATGGTAACACCAAACGGACAACCATCTCTCTCAGGGCTGTTGCCGACAGCATTTGGCAGACTAGTTAATACTGGCTACTGATGGAAGGAAGCTGGCCAATTACTGCTTGTGGGGGAAGAAACTCTGACTCAGGCACCACCAGCCCTGGCTGCCATGCGGATAGGTCTGACAGTAATCAAAGAACAGTACTTGAAAGTCTGTTCCCTGAGGGCCCCTGGAGAATTGCACACATAAGGACATTATTTCTTCATATCCTGCCAACTATTCATAATCTCTGGACTCTATTTCATCCTGCTGAGGCATCGGTGACACCACCTTTGGTCAGCTTTGTAATGAGCCGCAAGAAGTGGATGATAAACCCAAACTTCAGCAGGTGGGACAGGGTGAAGGTGAAGGACAGTCAAGCAGTGGCAGCGGGGTTGCTGCTGCTGGGTGGCTCTCTATGCAGTGTCCAACCTTTGCTAAGAACAAAAATGGAAACAGACCCATAATCCAACGGTTGGGAATCTCTTTCCTCCTTTCACTGAATGCCAGAACAAAGGCGAGTCCCTGGTGACTAAAACTGAGCCAAGAAGGATAATGGCATGTCCTCCCGGGAAAGAGGCAGTCACCCTAAAGGGAGAGGGATCTGCTGCAAGAGCATTCGTGGGTGACAGCTGAACTGCTGCCTAGTTAGCGCAGGCGAGTTTCAGAGTTATGGAAGAGGTGGTCGCAGCTTGCTGAGATCATTCCACGGGAGCCGGTCCTTCACGGATGTGCATTTTCATTTTTTACCCCACATCTGTGACACTATTGGGATGACAAATGTTCCAAGGGAAGGTGACTGCAAGTTTGTGCAGTTGAATTGCTGTACAGTAAAGAAACACTCAGCCACTCGACTCTGTGGAAAGCTATAGGTGACCTTGCAGAATGGAGCCCATGTTCCTGGACAAGGGTGGCAGTTGGCTTCTTTCCTTTCCTTGAGGGAATACCAGGACAGGGGCATGAGGGCAACATGAGGAAGGTGGAGATATTTAACAATAAAAGCAACGCCCGGGCCATATTAACGGTATTGCAGGATTTTTACAATATAGCTCAGGGAGTCTGTAGTGGCAAAGGCCAGATATTGAGCACAAAGCCAATCCTCAAGGCTGATGCCCCCTTCTCTGTCCAGGGACTTCTCAGCGAACTTGATCATCAGCAGGGTTCGCTTGATGTCTAACCAGTTTTGGAGCAGAGCGTTCTTCTGTACAAGGGTTGCAGAGGCAGTGAAGATTTGGAAGAGATCTTCTCGGGGGCCCCAGAGCAGACACTGGAGGATGCCTTTGGCGTCTGAAATGAGGATGCGCTCAGAAGGGTTGGGGTTCAGGAGGCAGCTGGCAAGCTGCTGTAGACCCCAAGAGTACGGGGAGCGGAGAGGGATCCGAGGCAGATCTGTGCGTGTGTACTCCTTCTCCTTCAGCTCCGGGTTCTCATCAAAAGGGTTGGGCAGGTGCAGCATCTCATAGATGAGGATGCCCGTCTGGAATTCATCACACTTCTTATACTGGGTGGCTGTGATGATCTCTGGGGCAAGGCGGGACTGGTCTCGGAGGATCTGAGGGTCCACCAGATGGCTCTTCTGCTTGGCCTGAGAGAAGTTACTCACAATGAGCCTTGTGGGACACGCTGAGGTGGAGCAGGGGTCTGCAGGTGAGGGGCCCTGGGCAGCCCCAGGTTGGTGCTGGACAAGCAGCAGGTTCTCCAGGCGAAGATCGCAGTGAGTGACGTGGTAGGGCTTGAGGTGCTCGAGACCAGAGCACAGCTGTAAGAGCAGCAGGCACACTTGCCTCTCATACAGGTCAGGGCTGCTCCCGTGATGGGCCAGAGAATCTCGCACGAAGTCAGCCACAGTGAGATGGGGGACCTCCCTGGTGATCACCACAACATGGCTTCTTTGCTTCCTGTTTGTGACTCGTTGGTTCTCCTTCTGGGATAGCTCTGTTTCCGAGCAGGGCTCAGGATTTCCCCCCACAGTTTCTGCTTTCACCTCTTCCTCGCTGTCTTCAGGGCCATCCTCCACTTTCTCAGGAGCATCGGGATCCTCCCAGGGAAGCAGACGACTAGGGACTTCAGCAAGGAAATGGCCACAATCCTGCTGGATGTTAAAATGCACAGGCAGACTCTGCCGGACAGCCAGGCTATGGTAATACTGCTGAGACTCCTTAGCTTTGCTCTTGCAGATCTGAAAGAGAGCAGGAGGTACACTTAGACTTCCCATAAGCAGACACATGAAGTACAAAGGATGATTAACTGCAAGGTGACTCATTAGGAACAGACAGTACACTGTAAGTCTTCAGAAAGGGTCTGGGCAGCCAGCCCATGCGAGTGACTGCTGCTGGTCGCAACTGTTTCTCAAGGCTATGCTCAGTGCCTTATGTGCACCATCTTTAGTCTGTGCTCAGTGCCTTATGTGCATCACCTCCAATCTGTGCTCAGTGCCTTATGTGCATCACCTCCGGCTTTCATAGAGCCCCTTAGACTGTAGGTTCCAACTAATGGTGCTGGGAAAGTGGATGTATGCATGCTGAAGAATAAAACTTGACCCCTAAGTTCTCATCAGTTACAAAGTCAACTCAAGATGAATTAATGACTTAACCTCAAAATGTGATGTTATAAAACCAGCAGGAGAAACAGGGAAAAGAGTTTAGGATGTTGGAACAGGAAAGAAATTTGTGTACAAGATTCCAAAGGGATAAGCAATCAAAGCACAAATAGACATAAGAGACTACATCAAACTATAAAACTTCTGTATCACAAAGAAAGCAGACTGAAGACATAACAATGGGAGATACATTTGAAACTACACATTGATAAGGGGCTAATATTCAGAATGTATAAGAAGTTCAAAATAAAAAACACTAACCCACCAACCAACCAAAAAACACTAACAACAACAAAAAAATCACTAAAACTCAAATAATTCAAAGTAATTAGCACAAGACATACAATGGAACACACACACACACATATACACACCCCACGAACTACACTCATAGACACACACACACACACACACACACACACACACACACACACACGCACGCAAAGGCCAATCAAAACCGTATACCTCACTTCCATTAGAATGGCTGTTCCTGGGGCTGAAGAGATTGCTCATCAGTTAGGAATACTGTGCAGGACCTGAGTTCAGTTCCCAGCACCCATGCCATGAAGACCACAACCACAGGTAACTCCAGCTCTATGAGGAGCAGATGACGCTGGGCTTTTAGGGTGCTTGCCCTCAGATATACACCTTCCCCCACATATGCATAATTAAAAAGTAGCAAAAATAAATCATAAAAAAAAAGCAAAGCTGTTAAGAAAGAAAAGCACTGGTGAAAAGTGTGGAAAAAATGAACCTTGTGCACATTGCTGGTGAGAACAGAAAGGAGAACAGTCAGAGAGGAGCCTCAAAGAATGAGAAACAGAGCTACCATATGATCTCAAAAGTTCACTGTGTAGTCACGGGCTGTCGAAGGAACATCTGTATTCCAACGTTTACTAGTGATAGGCAAGAAATGGAAGTTATGGGGCTGGAGAGATGGCTCAGTGGTTAAGAGCACCGACTGCTCTTCTGAAGGTCCTGAGTTCAAATCCCAGCAACCACATGATGGTTCACAACCACCTGTAATAAGATCTGATGCCCTCTTCTGGTGTGTCTGGAGACAGCTACGATGTACTTACATATAATAAATAAATACATATAAAAAAAAGAAAAAAGAAAAAGTAAAAAAAGAAATGGAAGTTATAATAACTGCTGACTGGATAAATAAAGTATGGTACATATACATAAAAAATAACAACAGTGTTTTGTGATGACATAGAAGGAAGTGGAGATCACTTGCTAAGTGAAATAAACCAGGCTCATACAAACAACAGTACAATCTCAGTCAGATGCGGATGGATCCCAAAGAATGGTCTCATAGAAGGCTGGGATAGCTGAGCGGCAGGTGCAAACAATAGGTTGGAGGCATGAATGTTTTGTACAGTAGGATGATTATAGATAATAAGACTATTTAATTTCAAAGAGCCAGAAGGAAGGATTTTGAATGTTTTACCACCAAGAAGATTGCATGTCCAGTTTATGTTTTTCTAAATAAGAAAGGATAAATATCCAGATAAATGTTAGCAGTTTGCAGAGTCGAGTGTGTTGTAATGCCAAAGCTGGCTTAGCTCTACCTTTTGACTATCTAGAAGACAACACAACTAGCAAAGTAAATTTTCTCTTCCTTCTGTAGGGCTAGCCTGGCATTCTTTCTCATGGTGTCCCCTGTGCCCCTTGGTGTGGTACTAAGGATTGAAGCCAAGGTCTTGTGTTAGGCCATCCATCTCCATTACGAATGCTTACTTTTAACAGGCCTCATACCAACATCAGGCACTAAGACCTTCCAGAAGGAAGTCTCTGCAAAGCGGGTGTGATTCGAGGGAACATAAAAGCCATACACACGTGAGATCACCCCAGAGGGGTCTGGAGGTACAGACAGTGCAGATGCAGTCCACCTCTAGTTCACAGACCAGCACGGCCTACTCAGCAGGAACACCGCACACCTCAGGCACCACGGACTCCAGGAACATGTGCTCTTGGGGATATGGATGCTGCCTGCTTGTTACAGTGATATGGAAAAGAGCAAGTTTAAAAAAAATTGTATTTTATTCATTTTACTTAAAAAGAAAACTGCAATTCTCTTGGGAGATGCAGATGGATCTCCAGCTTGGAGAAGCGGCATGCACTGACGTTTATTCGTAAAGATATTAAAAATGAAAGAAAAAAGGTCTGGGGGTCTTGGGAGGAAAAGAGCATCTCTCTCTCTCTCTCATAGCTATGCTTATTACAATTAGAGGCTTGATAGCACTGTCCATGCATGGAAATAAGTCCACATGTATGTACTGAGACATCTGAAAACAAGCTCTCTCAAGTCTTCTGCCACATACTTACCTAATCAGTTTGAAAAATGCTTTATATTTATTTTTAAAGCAAACTTCTCTTCTTGAAATAGATGTCCTCAGGCAGAGTTCAAGTTCAAACATCCATCTTTCAGAAAATACTATCTTTGGAAAGCCCTTAAAGTCTGGAGCACATGCAGTGCACTATACCCTGTATTCTCATCAATCACAGGAGTTCCTTCTATAATGCACCGATGGCAATACTTCATATTTATGTGTCACCGGGTATTTAAAATCCTATACAAGCCATAATTTAGTTGTATGGGGGTTGGATCTGGCACATGGTGCCATTAAACTCATTGGCAGTTTATAATTTGCTCAATATCATATTGCCCGCTGAAATGGAGGTTCCAGGGTCCCAACTCCTCAGTCTTTGAAACGTCTATCAAATATCATTGAGCTTGGTTGAATGAGACTGAAAATTAAACTCAGTTGACATGTTACAGAAAGGACACTCCCAAGGACTTAGGCCCAGGATTTAGCCTTGCCAATAGCTGAGTATCTTTGGGCATGCTCACTCAATTCCTCTGGGTCTCAGCCTACCTCATAAAGCAGACAACAGAAAGAATATGGAAACCTTACCTCACAGGCAGCTGGACAGATGAGATGGGATCAAGTATACTGAGGAAGTCTACACATGACTGAGATACACAAATGCTGATAGCCAGTCAGGCCACTTGGAAATGTTAAAAAGGATGCACTCTTACAGAGCCTTTGTGTATTTTTTCAAAGAAGACAAGGCAAAAAACCAAATCAAACCAAACCAAACCTGTTTGTAGGATATGTGCAAGTGCCCATGCCCTCCCTTCTTCTTTAGGCTCTGAGAGCCACTTACCACAGCAGTGGGGCTTGCTGACTGTTGGTCCGAGGGAGGACAGCTAACAGTAAATGTTTTCTTGTTTTTGTTTTTTGTTTTTGTTTTTGAGATAGTGTCCTATGAAGGATCCAGTCGGGCCTAGAACTTACTATGGAGCTCAGGCTGATCTCAAACTTGAAGTAATCCTCCCTTAGAGATTACATACAGCTATACATAGCCCTGGGATTACATATACCTGTGGCTACCACACCTAGCTAACTAAGGTCACCACCATTGATGCCAACATCAACATTATGTTCTAGTCCAAGGAAGCCATCCTACTTCTAAGAGAAAATGGTTTAAGCAAAATTTTACTTTATACTATGGGAAGTTACACTGAAAAACAACAACAACAACAACAACAAAAAAAACCAAACCCTCACCATTAGGTGGTTCAAGATCAAATGTAGAAGAGATATCCTATCCTAACTGTGATATTTTAATTTTATCTGCATGAACACAGAGGTGGTCATACATATTTTTATAAAGTCTTCCAAAGTTTTGGGAGTAGATAAGAACATGGATTGTACAACTAGAATTTATGTTTAGCTTCATAGATCAACTTGAGATAAAGGATCAGAGTGACTTACAAAGAAGTAGTGATAAATTGTTCCACTATTTTGGATGCTTGGAAGGAAAATGGCCTGCCCAGAGAGCAAGCTGAGTAGGTAGCACTTCCTTATCTCTGTATTTACACAGACAGGCTGAAGAATAATGGGTCAATCTGGTTTAAGGGCAAATGAAAACGAGAGAAGAAAGAGCAGAAGAGAGAGGAGAGGCACTGTGCTTTTAATTGGTTTTTAACTGTGAAGCCGGTTACAACCCAAACCCAGACTTGTGGAGATTTCCATAATAGGATTTCACATGATAGGTAGCTCATAAATCTTTATTATAGAGACTGCGATGATGTTAATTCAGGCAGGAATATTATATTATTCTATGTACTACATAGTAGCCATTTTTCAAATATTAATAACTTGACTCCTTTAGATTAGAAAAATACCTCAAAATGGTCTGACTTCAGATGATAAATTTCTAGCCCAAAAGTTATTTTGGAGAACAAACCACTCTTTCCAGAATAAATGGACAAAGTTCTCACTGCCAGTTTTTTTTTTAAATTCTTTTACCCAATATTTTCTCTACTTTGGATCAATGTAAACTTTTCAGCTTCTTGTTTTCATTTATCTCTTTTGAACAGAATTCCCACTCTTTCCTTATAAGGCTAGATGGCCTGAACAGGGGCATCTCAAGGAGCCCTCATTAGAACTATTCCCACAGGGATCCTGGTCCCATCCACCATGCTCTGAAACAGAAACATAGCAGAATGAGGAAAAGTTCACATTCCCAACATGAGAAAACTATGGGAAAACTATGGGAAAGCCTTCTTAAAATGCTGCCAATTTTGGCAGATTCTGTGTTTGTCTACATTCTCTCCAACCGAAGGAGAACTGAGGGACTGCACTCCAGAGACACTAGAGGGAGCTACAACATCAGCATCCAAGCGCCGAGCATATTGCAGCACAACAAAATCTAGCTGCTGAATGTGGGAAAAAGATACCATGGTCGGTCGGTCGGTCAGTCGGTCTGTCTGTCTGTCTGTCTGTCTGTCTGTCTGTCTGTCTGTCTGTCTGTCTGTGATTCATGAGAATTAGTGATGCTGAGTTCACTCAGTAAAGGGAGCACTTGATGAAAAGAGCAGAAGCTGGCCAAGAGTCCTGCCTGGGTTCAGGGGTTTCACGCTCACCCTCTCACAGGGCATGCCTGCGTGATCCCTACTCTCCAGAGGGACCAGGGGACCACCACAAAGGGCAGCTAGCTGATCTCTACATGACCCCTGACCCCAGCATGAATAACGTACAGGTGCAAAAGCAGGGGCTTGAAGGGAAAATGGGTACACAGGCAACGGATGAGCAGTTTCTTGTTGCTATCGACTAAGCAGGCCAGCGTGGCTGAGGCTTCTACAGCACTCGCCACCACAGCATCCAGAAGCAATCTGACAAGATTTCCAAATACAGGGAGGAGACACTTTAGTCACTAACTGAGTTATCTGCTGGGAAATGGAAAAACAAAAGAAAAAAAAACCAACCAAACAAACCAAACCCAGATTCAGGGTCAAATTACCCTCTCTCAAGACCTTCTTAAACCCAGGTCAAACACACAACACGCACACAGCCTGGTCTCAGCAGGGGATCTGAGCTGGACAAAGGCTCCTCAAACGTAATGTGAAAAGTTTAATTCCAAACATTCATTTCAGTTCAGGGGCTCATTTTATGTGTTGCTCATGGCAACTGCTCTGCATACCTTTGAGGCAAATTTGTCATTATAAAGCATTTATGTTTGTAATAAGAATGTCAACCCAGACAGCTAACTTTTATAAAGTAGACTGTGGGGGGCCGTGCCTACGAAGCCACAGTATGAGCAGCTGGGAAGGAGAGAAAAGACAGCACACACCTATCATTACTGACCGTTCCAGAATGCCCTCACTGCCTGTTACCTGTAAAGCAGACCTTCCAGCCTTTTGGGTTTAAGGCAAGAGTCAGAGACCTGGGGTGGGAGTCATATGAGTATGATATGGAGCTGGTCACTTACTGCCTATTGATTCTTTGTTCCAAAGGTGGCTTGAACTGCTAGAGTTCACAAGCCATTCTGTTCAGCACGCACCCCCTTACGAATGCTGCTCACCTCATGCCTGCATTCGCAACACACATTTATGTCTCTGACTCTCACACTGTGAACACTGGCTGAATGATTTGTGTTACCTTCTCCTATGAATTCCTAATACTCAGTACAACCAAACCTGAGCCCTTTCCACCTTCACTCTCTGGCCTTTTCTGTTCCTGGTGAGTGGCTTCATTATCTGGCTTAGTTTCCTGTTTTCCAGTGTCAAGTTCACTCTGGATTTCTTTCCCATCTTTACTCCCTACATCCAACTGATTTACAGTTCCTACTGATTTTATTCCTAGATATCTTTCGAATTGTCCTTTCTTCACCTCTACTGTTACTGCCTTCCTAGACTACCACAAAGGCTTTCCAATGGGACTCCTTGCTTCTCCTATGAATTCCCTTAAAAATAACCTTCACAGGGAGCAGAGCCAACTTGAAAAATCTGCTATTACCTACCTACTTAGATACCCTAACAGTCTCTCTTCACAGCTGTGTTTCCTGTGCCTTTTCCATTCGTTCTTACCATGGTGGTCTGTCTATGGCCAGTCTCCTATTCCCGTTGTATCCTTTCTGTCTGAGGTCCTGTTTTCATGCCTTAGGTGTCAAAGGGATTCCAACCTTTGCTTTCAAAGTCTTTCTCAGGAGTTACTTCTGACAGAGAGAACGTGCTAGTCACTCTAACCCTCTTCTGTACCTGGACATCTCTCTCACTATAGTTGGCTCATTTTTTTTTGGTTCACTTTAAGAACAGACACTTGTATCTCAGGGACTAACAGGGAACAAGGCACACAGAACATGTTCAACTTACCTATACAAAACACCAAGAAAAAGCTACATTGAATCCAGTGTGGTTATACTGTTTATTTGCCCAGAGCAGCTAGAGTACACGAACAGCTTTCATGAAACAGATGGAAGTTGGCAAAATAATGGGGAGGGGACAATAGCAGACAGACCTGAGTAATCAATGCTCACGACTGACCTGACTACATGATTGAGGAAAACTGGATCAATGCTAGCTGTCTGCGGAGTCCAGTCTGCCCCAGAGGCTCACCAACTTTGTACTGAACAGAACTAAAGAACGACAAGGTCCTTCGTCATTCTACTCAATTTTCTATTCTTTTCCCCAAAGAAAGTAATAATTACAAAATGCAGGACTCTTCAAAAATAGCCTACATTAGCGTTTATTTTTCCATTATGGGCCCAGTGTGCCTTCAGCCTTCTTCCACTTTATCAGCAGGGAATCTCATTTCCTTCTCACACTATGAGTTTTACAGTGCCTCAGTGAGCCTTAAGTGAGATGGATATTGTAGGGAGTGAATTGTAGACGGACACAATGAGAAACACTGAAGATCACACGCATTCTCCCATCTGGGCTGTTCTGTTGCAGTACACAGAAGCACAGCTGCAATGGGGGTGTGCAGAATGAAAACCTCAACTTCTAAACTGATACCCAGTGTTTGAGATTCTAAGGACATATAGGTCAGTTACTGCTTGACAGTAATTCCTCAGCCAGCTGAGGAATATCCCTTTCTTCTAGTTACAGAGGTAAGATCTCCTACCTGACCCCTGTAGGCAAGGTTGTTACAACCACCTTCAAAATAGATGAAATGTTAATATATGAAGCTGTCCGGGCCTCCACACTATAGATGCTGAGGACTCCACATTGTAGGAATCTGCTATGAGACTTGTCAGGCTGGTCGGGTATTTTAATGCTTAAATTACTAAAGGAATGTTCACATGGCTAAGAAACTCATTTGAAACCTAAGAGATATTTGAGAAGGCAATGTGTAAGTCTTTACCATTTGATTTGTGACTTAGAGCTTAGGTCCCAGATTAGGAATTCAATTAATGTGAACCCAAACTCGTAATTTCCAATATGTTCTCTTACCTTATCAATGTTAAAGCTCTGACTTTTTTCATATTAGGTAATATATTTTGATTCCAAGCTCTTTCTTCTGAGCAAGTTTCCAGCTGAGCCTCTAACACTTCTGCATGCATCGGGCCAAGAAGTGAGGTGCCCACTTACCTAGAATGGCCATGTGTGAGTAGCTGACTACTGGCCACCCACTTTCTGTTATGTTTCAATGTTGGACATATTTGTGTTGAATTATGAAAGTGGGAATGGTTTCTCATCTAGATTTTCCCTTACTACTAAGCTAGTAATTAACTGCCTGTGTAGCTAGCATGAGCTTGTTGTAAATTCCTACCGCTAACAGCTATTCCCCGTAATGCTTTTTCATTTAGTGTCTTGCTTTCTCAGCATCTACCCAAATAAGACAAATTGGGATTTGAGTAAAAAGTGCAATAAAAGGTGCTGGTCTCCACAATTCCCCCCAACTTTATTACAAGCTTTTAACAAGGCTGTGGTGTAGGTGGAAAAGTCAGTAGCCCCACTGGGATAGCAGGAAAGTCCCCATGTCTTTCGAGCTGTGTATCGTCTGGCATTGAGAACAAAAACCTGTACTATGAAAAGAGAAGACACCCACCACCTCAACTATGAACTTCTTGGGGGGAAAACACTCAGAAAGTTAGTTGCATTTTTATATATGTGAAGCATTAAGCGTCTTCTTTAAAGTAACTAAATCTAAACTTAACACATGGTCTTTCATGGCAGCATTTGTTCAAAGATGATTTCATTGAGATAAATGAAAGGAAAGTCTTAATGAGACCAAGCAATAACCTACCAGGTATCTACCCAGTCTCTTCTAGGCAAAAGGCACTAGTGAGGGGTGAGGGGCCAGCTTACTAGCTCAAGTACAGTAATGGGAGAGGTGCTGCTTACGAGTCAGGAGTCAGTCTGCCATGAAACTGGTGGCTCTCCAAACCAGGCCATCCTCTTTGGCCTCCGTTTGCTTTAGTAAAGATGACAAAGGCCCTTCTAAAACGAATCTTAGTCTATTAGGATGACCGGCTAGTGGCTACTATGATTCAGGCAATGGAGATTTTACTTGGATAGCAGAGAGGTTTAGTTCAAGTTTAATCTTATGTTTAGTTTTATTTAGAGACCTGGGAAGTAAGTTAGGGCCTGGAGTCCAGCCAATGTGCAGCTCACCCAGACAGTCTGGTCTGCTGGGTGGGAGTCTGCCAAGATGAGAGAATAAGAGAAAACATGGATGAGGAACAAAACATGGGAACTGAAGGTAACTGACTGTGTGGAAATCAGTTTTGCTTTTCCTTTACTAAGACACTTACTTTATTAAACGTTGACTACATTCACTGCCTCCCCATTTCATATCCCTCTAATTTGCTGGGTCCAACCCCACTATTACACATGGTCTTGGGATCCGAAATCAGGACCTTCGGAAGAGCAGTTAGTGCTCTTACCGGCTGAGTCATCTCGCTAGCCTGGCTTCACGTTTCTTATGAGGCTCAAGCTCTTTGTTTAGCTGCTGAGCCTGTCTACCTTGGCTGTCACTGAATGGTGCTGCCATTCTTAGGGTTGTCCTTCCTAGAGGTTTATGACTGCTGCCTCCATCTTACACCTAGCACTTACTGTATAAGGTTCACACCTTTGGAAGCTCTGAACCACATGCCCCTTCTTGTCCTTTGTCCTGTTGCAGTGTGGGTGGACTCAAAATTACCTAGACTATTGTAAAAACACACTAGTGGCTTCCAGCTTGCAGTCTTTTGGGCCCCTCTACTATGATTTTCACCAGAATCATTAATTTCGTATTGACCAACCCCCATTTGAACCTTCATTATAATCTGTCTTGTTTAAGAGTTATGTTTTTGACTTACTCACTGCATTATAAGTTCTATGAAGGCAAAGCTTTGTCTTATGCAGATGTAAGCCCATAAAGTATCATAATGTTTTGCATTTGAAAGGTTTTGTTTTGTTTTGAAAGGTCACGAAATATTTTACCCAATGCCCACTATTATATATTGTACTAGATTCTAAGCATGTAAGAATTAAAAAGCCATGGTCCTTGCAGTAGATGTCAAAAGTAATGGTTGGTAAGAGATACATGAATGTTCCTATATTGTGTAATTTGAAATTACTGCTTATTTGTATAACTCAGTGTGATAATATCATGCGTATATTAAGTCCTGTAGGTTTTTTTTATTTTTATTTTTTTTAAAGACAGAGTCTAGCTGTAGAGTCTAGGCTGGGCTGAAACCCAGGGTCTTCCTGTCTCAGCTTCTCAAGTGCTGGGACCACAGGTATCTGCCAACCATGCCCAGATATCCTGTAACCCTTTCCTCTCACAATGGCTTTATTATGGTTTGACTATGACATGTTCCAATGGGCTCATGCATTCAAACATGGTAGCTGCATTCATCCAGCTATTGGAGATGTTTGGGAAGCTGTAGAGTTTTTGTGGGGCTTCAGTGGAGGAAGGGGGTCATTGCAGGGAAGACAGTGAAGTTTACAGCCCAGCCCTGCTTCTGCTCAGTGCTTGCTGCTTGCTAATCTAACAAGATACGAGCAGGCAGCATCATGCCCTGCTACCACCGCTGCAGGCCACTCCTACTGCTATGCCTTCCAGCTAGGAAGGGCTGGCATAGCCTCAAACTGTGAGCCGAAATAAATCCTCTTTCCCCTTAAGTTCCTTCTGGTTAGGTAGTTGGTTCTAACAATGGCAAAAAGTAACGGATGAAAAAACCCTCCTCAGAGTGAGTTCCAGGACACCTGGGGCTATACAGAGAAACCCTGTCTTGAAAAACCAAAAAAGAAAAAAGAAAAAAAAAAAAAGAATAAACTGTTTTCTATTTTACAGAGAGACACTAGACTTAGAAAAGGCATGTACAAGGCTAGAGAAACATGGGCAGTATGCAACTAAATTCTAAGTTAAACCAAGTTCTTCAGACTTTAAAACCCAATTTTTAACTACTTTGTCAAAAGGCCTCAAAAATTCTACATGGAAACCACCGTGGGGGTTGCTGCTAAAAATACGGTTTCCTAGGGCTCACTGTCAGCAATTCTGATTCTGTAGGTAAGGAGATGGTCCCGTTAGTGAGGATTCCTCAGGTGGTTTGGAATATGTCATCTGTAGATCAGAAAGCTGAAATTCTTCATTGAGTCTCACCGTCTCCCAGGAGAAGGGCAGTGCAGACAGAAGAACCAGCATGTGCAAAAGCTGAGGAACATGAAGTGGGAGCTATTTACAAGTTATGTTAGAGGACAGGGGGACAGAGATGAGTAACAAGGATAACTAAGGGTGCCTGTGCTTTTAGGAACCTTGATGTGATGATCTACAACCTCAAATGCTCTAGTCTGCCTCTGCCACTGAATAATCACAATATTATATTTCAACAAAATCAAAATCACCTCTAATGACCATCACTCTCACATCGGATTCAACTGTATACTTTTATTCTATAGGTCATTTTAAACAAAGGTGTGCTCCTACTGTTTGGCATTCTAGGACACTTTAAAATAAATATTTTCCATCTTATATAGTCTTTTATAGTCACCAATTATAATGGTTACAAACATTTAGATGGGATAATGTACTTTAATTTATTAAACTGTTTTCTTAATATCAGGAGCTTAATTTGTTTCTAATTTTGACATCAATGAAATTCTTGAGGTTGCTACATTTTGTAGCATTCTGTTATAATCTTAAGGAAAAAGGATGTTTACATCTTTGAAGTAATGAGAAAGAAAATATCTAAGTATAGAACCTATCTAAATATGCTGAGTCTAATGCCTACCATTAAAGAATACTAATGAGTAACCTATACGGTGTGGACTGTTTTCGCTGTTCTGTTAACAATACATTACCTCATTGTATTTTACATGCACTCTATAGTTTATGAAAACAGTTTCACCACATAGCCAAGCGCATTATAACAACTTTATGAGGTAGGCATGGCAGCCAGTTTCTGTAGATGTAAAAACTAAAAGAAGTTCCTTGACCTGTTTAATAACAGAGATAAATTTCAGTACATGGGCCCAGATGACTTCAAAGCTCTTTATTCTGTATTAAAATGCCTTTTAGTTTAAGATAAATTCAAATAAAGTTATTCATGATGAAGAAAAATTAGAATAAATGATAGGAAAATCTTCAAATTCAATAAAAGTTCCAAATTAAAACCACTCATTATAGAACAAAGAGCAACATCAACACCTGTTATGGATTGTACTGTCTGCCAGAGACAAGGGCTATAAGGAGACAATTACAGTTAAGCAAGTTATGAGCAGGAGCCTGATACGATGTCAATAATATTCTTGTAGCAGAGAGACACCTGGAGGCTCAGATGCTTTCTCTGTGATGTCAGGATGCACTGAAAAGGTGGCTGTCTCTAACGCCTATGAAAACCTTCACTAGAAACCAAGTCAGCCACAATCCTGACCTTGGGTTTTCCAGACTCTAGAATTTGGAGAATTAAGTTATGGAGTCTGTGACAGCTTTTCTATCAGGTTAAGTAAACAAAAACCATGGAAGTACCATTCCAACAATAGTTAAGAATGTTCCAGAAGCAGCCTTAGAACTAAGTAGATGTTGAAAGCATTTAAAGTGCATGTTAGAAGAACATGGAATTGGACTGGGAATTGGACTCAGGGCCTCTGCTGGCCCGGCTTGCTCCAGCCCCGCTTGCTGCAGTGTAATTCACTGTAGCTGTCTTCAGACGCACCAGAAGAGGGCATCTAATCTCATTACAGATGGTTGTGAGCCACCATGTGGTTGCTGGGATCTGAAATCAGGACCTTTGGAAGAGCAGTCAGTGCTCTTACCCACTGAGCCATCTCGCCAGCCCCTAATCTTTTGCTTTGTTTTGAGACAAGATCTCGTGTAGCCTACCTACTAGGCAGGCCTCAGACTCTATGTAGCTGAGTTGAGGATGGCTTGAACTCATGATTCTCCTGCCTCTGCCACTAGAGTGCTAGGACAACAGGTGTGAACCACCATACCAGGCTTGAAAGCTTGTTCCTTACAGGACAAGGGTGTGTGCTAGACAGCCATTTGATAAAGAGGACTCAGCAGAAGTCAGGGATGAGGACAAGGTTATATGAGTGGAGAGAGCAGTTTGGATGCAGTTTTGTCCAAAGTGGATGTAGAGTAGAAGGGTGTGGAAAGATTCCCAGCTATTCTGAATTCTCCCAGCCTGGGCCATGGAGCTCTTTGGCTGCCCATACACATTATTCTGTAAGGAAAAGGGAGAAAGCCATGGAGGTGGTGATAAAGAGATCAAGACTATTGCTGGAGAGATGGCTCAGAGGTTAGCAGCATTTACTGTTCTCAAAGAGGACCTCGCTTTGGTTCCCAGCACTTGCATCAGCCAGCTCACAACCATCTGTAACTCTCCAGTTCCAGGGGATCCAGTGCCTTCTTCTGGCTTCTGCAGGGACTCACACACATGGACTGCACATAAACTCATGTGGGGATGTAAGCATGCCACATATACATTACAAAAAAAAAAAAACTTAAAAAAAATCAATGCTGTTCTTCCTAAGGGCTGTTTCCTTTAGGTGTCAACAAAGAATGAGCCTGTTTCCCTAGATTTAGTGAGCCGGGGTGGGGGGGATAAATAGTGCTTCCTTTCTGAGGAGTTATATGAGCGACAGAGTATCAAATGAGAGCATCTTTATGGGTGAACGTATCTGAGACTTGTAGATCTGGACTTTGGTACCCAGCTCTCCTTTCTCTCCTGCCTCTGACTTCTCATATTCCAGGATGGAATGTCTAGCCTAGGCCTGTGTACAAGAGTATTTGGAAAGCAAATAAGTTGTCTAGCTTTACCAGGATCACAGATAGCAATGCTGCATTAAGTTGAATCATACCTTAAGTTTCATTCATATCTCATTTAGAGAACTTGTAGATGAGACTTTAAATCAGGGCTTTAAAGTTGATCCTTGGGAATAAGACTTTTAAGGCACTTGGGATGAATTTGTCTGTGATAGAGACATGAGTGGGAGGGACGGAGGATAGAATCCTATGGACTAAACTGTGTGTCTCTCTCGTTTACAAGCTGAAGCCCTGAAGTGCAACGAGGCCTTATCTGAAGATACAGCCCACAAAGAAAGAGATACTTAGGTAAGTCATATATTTGGGACCTGCATATAATAGGACCAGTGCCATTTTAAGAAGAGATGCCTCCCTTAGTGACTCTCATCACATGTGAGGACTGAGAGAGAATAGTCCTTACCAAAAAATAACCAACTTAACACTCTGACTTTGGACTTTTTGGCTTCTAGAAACATGAGAAAATCAATTTCTATTGTTGGGCTAGGGGTTTCAATTGGTAGTCAGGTGCTTGCCCAGCACACACACACACACACACACACACACACACACACACAAATGCTTATTTAAGCCTCCTAATTAATCTATGATATTCTGTTATGGCAGCCTGAAAAAAACTGACACAAAGTAAATATTTTAATAGTTTACCACTGCTGTGAATATGTAGGTATGATCCTTTACCTTTCAAATGGACTTGCTTTGCAATATTTTAAGAGGCAAGCCCTATTAGGCTACTCTCAATTCACTAATATGGGAAGGGTATTTTAAGAAGACAAACAGTAAAGAGGGTTGTTTGGGCCAACCATTGGTTTCATTTGCTCATCTCTGAAAATGTAGGGGTCTCAGAGTTCTTAGAATTTAACCCTTTAAGACTGTAAATCAATTAGGTACTTCTGGAAATGCCTAGAAAGTCTTCAAAGAGACATTTATATTCAGTATTTAGTGTAAAACACCCTTTCCCAAACCTGCCAGCGACTACCAGTATATAATCACTTGCCACCTGTTCTTTTGAGATTGCTTTTGTATTATTACAAGCAAAGAAATCAATACTACACCATTGATTTAGGAAAGAGACAAGATTGTGTGGCAATAATACATAAAGTTAGTCAAGCCCCACTTCTCAATTGTTTTGAAAGAACAGATAGTTTTATGCCCCTTTCTGAAATAGGTACTCATTCTGCATTGGTGATCTTGTAGCAATAAAGACTCAAGATAGATAAGGTACTATAACCCCAATTGATATAATAGCTCTTGAGAGCTACACAGAATCTCAAAATGCCTTCTTATACTCAACAGTAATATATTAACTTGAGTCCATATCTTCTCACCACAGTTTACCCCTCGGTTTAATTTTAAAAACGTGGGCTGCAGCAGCAGGTCAGGACAGTCAGAGGTGGAGTGGTGAAACTGCAGACTGCGGACAGCTGAAGAGCTGGTCCAAACAGCTCTTGATAGGGAGGTAAGGTCAATTGTTTACCTTACCCATTCATTTACTAAGAAACCATCTGGTCTTTCTAAGCTAAATGAAAGCGCAGAAGTCTTTTAGATATGTTAATTGGTTTTGAACCAGTGAATAGAATCAGTGAAAGCAGGCGGTGGGAACGGAGAGTATTGTACTGAGCCTGTGCTCTTAGCACCTTTCACTTGTCTTATCTCATTGGTCACCACCGGAGTCCCATAAAGTACATGGCTTACCGCTTAAACTTCTAAAGAGGAAACTGTCTGTGAGACCCAAAGACTTTAACTCTCTTTAACTTTGTAAAGTAGGGAAGAAGCCAAAGGTAGCTCATTTACCAAACAGCCCCGAAGACAGTTGTTGGTACCGACAAAGCTACTAGATGGTAAAGTCAGGATCAGAAGGCAAGCCTTTGGGAGCGCATCGTCCACACCAAAGTTATTACTCTTATGGGACTTGTGGTTGAGTGTTGCAGTGAGTATAACTGGACAAGAATCCTCGATGTCAAGTGGCCTGGGTATCTCAAAGTAGTGGGCTGTCTGGAATAGTTCACATGTATTTAAAAAAGTAATAAACAACACGGCAAAGGATAGGCTGCACAGTCAGAAGCATCTGAGTGTGCGTGTGCGCGTGAGTGTGTGTGTGTGAGTGTGTGTGTGTATGTGTGTGTGTGTGTGTGTGTGAGTGTGTGTGTGTGTGAGTGTGTGTGTATGTGTGAGTGTGTGTGTGCGTGGGGGTCTTTGAGAGAGAGAGCGGGGGAGGGGGGTCGGGCGTATTGCTCATGAGCAGGAGTCCATATTCTCCTTCCACTCTCTGGGTCACAGACTCAGTCGTCTGGCCTGTAGCAAGCATCTTTGCTCAGTGAGCCATGTTGCTGGCCTGATATCTCTGCTTAAATCCTAGCTCTACTCCTCGCTGTGTGACCTCAAGCAAGTTAGTTACCTCACTGAGCAAAACCTTCCCCATGTGTCAAATGGAAAAAAAAGGACCTTATGAGCAAGATGTGAATATTGAGTATTAATTTCCTTTTCTATAAAAATGTTTCCCAGGAAGCACACAAGCTACAGAGGAGGGGCAAGCAAAGATCTCTTACTTGGTAGAGAGTAAAGACAGAACCATGGAGTGAAGGGACACCACAGGCTTTGGCTTCTTTAGGCAACCACTGCAAACTGCCAAGGCTTATTTCTTCTAAGAAGAGTCTGAGTTAAAGTCTGTGATGGTTCATGTTCATTCTCAATGTGAAGGCATTTATAAATACCATGGGAAAATACCTCTGGGTATGACTATGAAGGTGTTGGCAGAGAGGTTTAAAAGACTAGGAAAGACCCACCCTGAATGTGGGCAGCAGGGTTTCACAGGCTGGGGCCCCAGACTGAAAACAGGGAGAAAGTTAACTGAGCATCAGCACTCCACGCTCTGCTTGCTGACTGAGGAGCAATGTGACCAGCCAACCTTGCTATGCCTTCACCACTGTGACAGACTGTATGCCACCCTATTGCGAGCCAAAAATCAACTATCCATCCATTAAGGTGCTTTTTGTCAGGTATTTGGTCTCAGTCCTTCCAGACTGTCACAGAATGTTAGCTTCCCCATATTTCCTTAGTGTCTATTTTTCCTTTCAATAATAAACCTGCTTATTAGACCATCTGCTAATATAGGAGGCTCACTCACTTTCACACAATGGAGGAGAGAAAGTGGGAAGGAAGAATGGATCCGATTCAGTAAGGAGGTGGTGATTAAGATTAAGATAAGGCTAGGCACTTCCAAGAAAAAGGCTGGCAGATCTCTATGTGTTGGAGGCCAGCCTGGTGTATATAGTGAGTTCAAGGCCAGACGAAGCTACATGGTGAGATCCTGTCTCAAAAAGAAAGAAATATTAAAGTGAACTTTTCAATGTTTTCCTACCTTGACTGCATAGTTACTGAGTGGATCTTTTGCATATGAAGCAGTGTAGTAAACCGCATCTCCAGCTTCGCAGCACGGTTTGTCGCTGGTTAGCCTGAAGTCTGACCAGCTGTCCACTCCAAAGCGGAGCTGGTCTTTCTGCCCGGCCATGAAGAGGTCTTCACATTTAACTGCCAGTCTCTTCAAGGCATCTGTATGAAGGCTTCGGAGTTTACCCACCACTTCCTCTCGATTGTCAAGTCCTCGATAAAGTGCTTGTCTCTGTGGCTTCTGGATGCTTCGAGTCTGTCTACAGGTAAGACCACGTCGGCTGGAGAGTGACTCCATACTGTTGGAAAATCTGTCCTTAACACTGAGAGTGGCTAAGCTGGAGATACTGTTTGCTGCTGAGGGAACAGGTCTTTCCTTATGCAAAGGTCTCTCCAAGGACTCATAAGACTCGACATCCAGTCCCTTGAGTTCATAGCTAATGGAAGACCCAGCACTGCTGGCATCCCAGTTGGGATCGATATCATAGGTGGGATTAGCCATGACGCAAAGACTGCTTTCCATGGATTTCTGAAGGTCTTTGGAGATTGGCTCTGTATTGGCTCGAATCATTTTCTTTGGCAGTGGGGGTGGTGTGGGTTGGGAAGTAGTCAATCCTTCTTGGTCTGTCTTCTCTCCAAAGGCAATGGCATCATCCAATGCTCCCTTGGGATGCCGTGGATGCTTGGGAGGTATCATAGCTGCTCTAGATTGTCCTGCATTATTTTTAAAGAAAGAAGAAAAGAATGAATCAAATATGTCAACCTCATTTCATAATTTAAACGAGTAGATATGCCTGACATAGGCATGGGGAATCTAGCAATCATCAGTGCTTTCACTGAAATGAAATGTGAAACCAAGGAACAAATGCCTGAACATTGAAGGTATGAATCCAAAGCTTGACTGGAGTAACAAAAATGAATTATGTCTCAGCATTTCTCTGTCAGAGTTTAGGTGGTGAGCTTTGTTTTCAAAAGGAATCCAGATTCTACAGTCCTGTCTCCAATAATATTGTTAGCCGTCACCACACCACAGTACTAGAAAGGAGAGACACTAGAAACATCTGCATGTGACAGTAGAGATGACAGTACTTGTGGCTCAAGAAAATACCTGGGAGTCCTACTGAAAACAGAATTGAAACTAGCAATGAGGCCATCACACAGAGCCTGACAAAATATTCTTCTGTTTCTTGTAGTATCATTCCAATTTTACATTGTATATAGCACCTGATAATACATATATGGACATAGAACTTATGGATCTAATGGGAGCCTGACAAAATATTCTTCTGTTTCTTTTTTTCTTTCTTTCTTTTTCTTTCTTTCTTTCTTTCTTTCTTTCTTTCTTTCTTTCTTTTTTTTTTTTTGGTTTTTCGAGACAGGGTTTTTTCTCTGTATAGCCCTGGCTGTCCTGGAACTCACTCTGTAGACCAGGCTGGCCTCAAACTCAGAAATCCACCTGCCTCTGCCTCCCAAGTGCTGGAATTAAAGGCGTGCACCACCACTGCCTGGCTCTTCTGTTTCTTGTAGTATCATTCTAATTTTACATAGTATATAGCACCTGACATTACATATATGGACATATGATTTATGGATCTAATGGTTATGTTTAGAGGGCAAAACACACAAGGGTTCAATGATACTTTGTTTCTTACATAATGGAGAGAAGACATTATTTTCTAAAGATAGAAATGTCATTAAAGTTCTGTAAGAGTACTAAAATTAGTCATGTTTTTAAAATGAAGCCTTTACTGAAGAGACAGAGGGAGAATATAATGTCTGGCTATGGACTGCATTATGCTGTGATCCTAACCCCTGGTATCTATGAATAGGTCTTCATTTGGAAAAAGAGTCTTTGTTCATATGATAAAGTTGAGGTTAGGGAAGGCTCCAATCAAATATGGCTGGTATCCTAATAAGAGGAAAACACAGTGTGAAGACAAATAAGGAGACCACTATATGGTGACAGGGGCAGAGACAGAAATGATTTAACTGTAAACCAGGAATGCCAAAGATGGATGGCCATCATTAAATGCCAGGCAGAGGGAAGAACAGATTCTACTCAGTGTCTTAAAAGAAGCATGGCTTTGTGGACAGAAGTTTCACTTCAGGTCCCTAGACTTCATAACTGTCAAAGGTTAAGTTTCTGTTGTATTCAGCAACCCATTTTAGGTGCTTTATTACAACAGTCCTAGGAAATAAATACATTTTCTCACTTATAATCATACACAGTTCAGGTAAGTGGATGGTGTGAGAGTTAATGTTACCAACCTGATCTTATCTAGAGCCACCCAGGAGACCTTTGGATATGTCTGTGAATGTTTGTATGAGGCTAACTGGGGTGGAGAGAGCCACTCCAAATGTGAGCAGCACCATACCTTGGGCTGTGGTTCTGAACTGAATGAAAGAAAAGAAAGTGAGCTGAACACCAGCATTCACCTCTCTCCCTCCTGGCTGCAGACGCAAAGCTGCCTCATATCTCTACTGTCATGACTTCCCCACCAGGATACACTGTCCTCTTAGACTGTGAGCCAAAACAAAGCTGTCATCCATGATCTGCTTTCGTCACAGCAACAAGCAAAGTCACAGATATGGATACTTCTGAGGATGCTAATGTGTGCTGGCTTGTTTTCCTAAAACCATATCCTTGAAGAAATGTCAATGGTGAGAATCAATGTAAACTGTGATGATAATTAATTAGTACTGTGATAATCTACTTCTTATATATAGTACTTTGATCAAGAATACCTAGGAGTTTAAATAAACTACCACATATATACAGCAAACTGAAGGATCTTCCCTCTCCATTAGCAGCATGTAACAGTGTTTTTATAAGGAAGAGAGCTGCATTATTATCGATCTTTTGCAAGCTCTTCCAAAAGTTGAAGGGAAGAGCTTGAATTTTGTAGAAGCAACGTTACCTAGACAACCAAACCAAAGACATCCAAAAAACTAGAGACTAATGTTCCTTATGAATGTAAGTGAAAAAAAAAACCCATAAGACATTAAGCAATAGAACCTAGCAGCACTTTAAACATCATAAATACAATAATATGCCATAACAAATTGGGTTTATCCGAAGAATGCATGGTTGGTTTAATACCTTGTAATTAGTCAGCATGTTATACTATCAAAATAAAGAAAAAGGGGAATCTTGTATGATCTTTCAAAATTGTAGAAAGATATTGATAAAATCTAATACCTTCCCATGACAACACTCAATGCATTAGAACAGGACAGACAGTTTCTCTCTCTCTCTCTCTCTCTCTCTCTCTTTCTTTCTTTTTTTTTTTGAGACAGGGTTTCTCTGTGTAGCATTAGCTGTCCTGGAACTCTGTAGTGGCTTCAAACTCAGAGAGATCCACCTGCCTCCCATGTGCAGGAATTAAAAGCATGCACCATCACTTCCTGGTCTGATAGCTTCTATGTCAAACCAAGAGCTAATATTATACTTTTGGACAAGAGACTAGATGATTCCTTCTTAATGTCAGTAACACAAGGACTTCTGTTATTACCATCTTCATTCTATATTATACTCAAGCATTAGCCATGGAAATAGTAACAAATAAAAACATCCAGGTTAGAAAGAAGTAAACCTATTCTATGTATAGATATAATCTTCTATTTTGAAAAGCAAAAGGAACCATGTGAATATCTATTAGAAATAATATGCCAGGCCTGGGGCTCTAGCTTAGATGGTAGAGCATTTGCCTAGGATGCAAGGTGCCTTGAGTTCAAGTCCCAGCATGTCACTAAACTGAACGAAGTGGGGTATACATATAATCTCAGTACTCAAGACATGAAGGCAAGAGGAGCAAGAGGTCAAAGCTATATTCATTACACAGGAAGTTTGAGGCCACTGTGAACTGCATGAGGACCTGTCATTAACAAACAAAAAGAAGAAAAGAATATACCAGTTTAGTGAGACTGCAAGAAAATAATCAGTATACAAAAATTAATTGTAATGACTAATCTAAAACTGACATTAAGAAAATAACCCTATTTGCAACAGAGACTAAAGTATTAAGGGATTAATTTAATTAAGCAAGAGTTGAATGTTGAAAATTATAAAACATTGTTGAAAGAAATTAAAAAGTACCAGGATAAATGGAAATTAGTCATGTTATTAAAAAATCAGTCACATTATTAAAATGACTAATTTTATGCAGTCTATTTAAACTCATGGATCAGAGACTTTAATATTGTTAAGATGGAAATATTCTCCAAATTGACCTACAGATTGAATGTAATCCTCAGCAAAATCTCAGTTGGATTTTTTGCAGAATTGATGTGGGGACCCTAAAATTCATTGGAAACTTAAGCAGCTTAAAAGAGTGGCCAAAAATTATTTAGCTCATTACAAAATTATAGTAATCAAGATGGTGTGGTACCTTGTAGGTGAATGTAATTGGTTTGCAAGGTCAGGAAGAAACCTTTTTATTAAGGTTCAAGTATATTGACAAAGGTTGTCCAAACAGCTCAGTGGAACAGAACAGACGGAGCTGTAATAGCGAATACACATATGCAGAAAGCAAGAGACAAGAACAAAACCTAAGTTGAAGCCCTATGTCACACTATACACAAAGATAAACTAAAACACACCAAAGGTGTCAATGTAAGAGCTAAAACTATAAAACTCTGTATTAATCAGTGCTGGGCATCAAACCCAGGGCTTCAAGCATGCTCTACCACAGAGCTATTGCCTCACTCCAGAAAGGTGACAGAGCACAGAAATAAATGGTCATGTCCTTGAGTTGGGCAATGGTTAGTTCTAACACCCAGTGTAAAATGACATAACAAAACATTGTGCTACAAGTGCAAATAAAAATAAAACCTTGTACCCTTCAAAGGGCATCTTTAAGAAAGCAAAAAGAAAATTTCAGACATGGTCACACATCCCTGTAAACCTGGTATTCTGGAGGCTGAGAATAGCCTTGCTACATAGCAAGACCTTGGATAGACACTAGAAGGGAAAAAGAAGAAGAGGGAGGGAAGAAGGAAGGGCAGAAAGAGAGATGAAAAGGAAATCAAGAGAGGGAAGAAAAAAATACACATTGTATATTTAGTAAGAAACCTAAAATTAGACTATATAAAGAACTCTTTAAAAAGAGCAAGAAATTCACAGACATTTCTCCAGTGATAATATATGAATGACCAATACAAAAATGAAAGGTACTCAACATCATTGCTCATTAAATAACGACACAAAACCACAATACTTCATCATATCTATTAGGATCATTATAATAAGAATAAAACAACAACAACAACATTATCTGTAGGTAACTGGTGAGGATGTGGAGAAATCTGGATGACCATACATTACAAGTAGGACTCTATGATAGAATACCTTGGAAAGCAGCCTTAGAGTTTCTCAAAGAGAAAAATACAGAGTCATCACAGGAGCCAGCATATGTACTCCTACAGCGATATCCAGTGGAAAGAAAACACATGTCTATACAGAAACCAGAACACATGCTTATACTGTATTATTCATAACAGCTCCAAAGTGGAAACAGCACAAATATTTATCACCTAATGAATGGCACACGAGATGTGGTCTAGCCACACAACTGAATGAAGTTTCCCACTTGTCTCATCTCAGTTGTTTGTTCCCCTCTGTAGTACAAATCCAAGGTCTCATACATGCTAGGATACTCTGCTGAGTTCTATCCCTGGCCTTCCTCGCTCACCTTCAAACACTCTGCCTCTGGGGCGTATTTAAGTCTATTCCACCAAACTGACTGATCCTCCCTTTGGAACTCAGGTATGCCTTGTGTATATTTTTCTCTAAGCATATATACAATACTGCTCTTGGGTAACAGTCTGAATTTCCTACTGGGTTGCTCGCTGATAGTAGGGACTATGTCCTATTTTTATACACAAGACCAAGCAAGAATATGGCTGGGAATTAGTGGCTAGGTTCGCGGAAAGACAGATGTAGATAGAAAACATGATCCAGCTTTTATCCAGGTCCTAGCAAAGGTCTTATGGTCTGCCATTTTCTAACCATTTCTCCAAATAAGGAAAACCAGAATTACTCGTGGCTGTGAGTAGCATCGTGAGCTCCAGAAGTGCCTTTATTTTCCTTCTTAAAAGTTATCTGAGAATCAGGGAAGTAGGCACAGCCTATCACAAGCAGTTCTTTAGTGCTTATCAGGCAGGTGGAAGGGGGCCGAGGGCGCAGCTGCCACTACTTTCAGAATAAAGTTCAGACTTTGTACAAGCTGGTCAAGGTTTTTTGTCTTATCTACCACAATTCCTCTTCAACATGAATTACTCCTGTCATTGTACTTTAGAACTAGAGTCACAGATGTCTGTAAACTGCCATGTGTGCTGGGAACCAACCAGTGTTCTCTGAGAGAGAGACAAATACTCTTAACTGCTGAGTTATCCCTCCAGTCACATTTTCTGTTATTTAATCTCTCTCTCTCTCTCTCTCTCTCTCTCTCTCTCTCTCTCTCTCTCTCTCTCTCTCTCTCTCCTCTCTGATTTACTTTTAATTATGTGTGTGTACATGAGTGTAGTGCCTGCAGAGGTCAGAGATATCAAGTGCCCCTTGGAGCAGGAACTATAGGTGGTTGTGAGCCACTTGATGTAGGTGCTGGGAACTGAAGTCAGGTCCTCTGCAAAAGCAATACGTATCTTTAACCACCATTCCAATGCTCTTATTGTTGTACTTTTGCATTCGTAAGGGTGTATTCTGTTTTTGGCCCAGCCTAACCCTTCTCTGATGTTCTCTACTCTTCATTTCAAAATGGAAGCCATCACTTCTTCCTGTGTTCTCTTAGCTCTCTTCCTTTTTTATAGTGTGCCCAGGTTTTTGTTTTTTGTTTTTAATACATCCTTCCAGAATCTCATGTGGTACCAGACAAATAGCATGTGTACAGTAAATGTCTGCTGAACTGAAGGGCAGAAAACCAAGAGAACTGGTCGTTATTCCAAATAGAAAGAGACAGCCCAAGAAGCAAGATATAAAAATAACTACATGGCCCCTCTCCTCCAAAAGCAGTTGGGCTCTCAGGGGGAGCCACGGGCATCTCACAAGAGAATCAGAACTGTTCTAAATGAAACCAGGAGCATTCCACAGTCTCTACAAGTAGGTCAAGCTATCTTCTAAATCTGAAAGTGCTTTGTGTTTTTGTTTTATTTTCTCAAAAAAAAAAAAAAAAAGGTGAGGGGGACAATATCACAAATTCTGATCATCTGGGTCAATGTCCTAAAAGTCTGGTGTCTTAGCTGCTTTTATTTTAAACTTTTAATCTGGCACATTCTTCTGAAGTCTCCGGGATCCAGACACCGAAGCTCAGTTTTCAGCAGCAGATAGAACATCACATACTCCACATTTTTGTGGTATACCGGCTTTTTAAATGGAAAGGAAAGGGGGAAAAAAGAGATTGATTCTAAATCTTGCCCTGCTATAAGCTAAAACGGCCCCTGGCAATGTGTGGACCGGATCCACGTCAAGCCTTACTGTCTTCTTCTGCAGCTCTGTACTCTAGCTGTGATCTCTCTCCACTTAAACATGCCTTCAGATCAGCAGACAAAGACAGCCCCCGTGTCACATTGCCTTCCCCAAGCAAAAGATGAAAACTCAATGGAAAGGGGAAAATGTAATGAGACTAATTCCAAGGGTGTTTAAAACTCACCGAGAATGAAAATGATTGATAGACCGCTCTTACAACTTACAAGGTTGGTATAAATACACAAGAAAGAAGGCATTTTTAAAATAAATATTTAAAAAGATGATTACATACTGCTTGACTTAAAATAGTAATTACATCATTATAATGACGGAAATACTAAAGGCACATTAAGAACAAACCATAATAAGTGTTTGCTTGAGATCTGGTAGCATTAAAGTCTCAGGGCCCTTACATAATGACACATTTAAACAGGAGCTGTCCTTTGACCACAGGTCACTCCTTAGTGACAAGATAGGGAAGCATGGCTTTCTAACCAAGCTCACTGCCTCCAGGCAATCCACACGGAGCTCCCAGGATGGGCTTTAATCCTGAGTATGCCTCTTCTAAAAAGTCTTCAGCACTCTCCGTTTCTATTAGTAAAAGATGCAGTGTTTTGCCCTAGATTCCTCTAGAAAGATGCTTTCACTAACCTTTCAGCACAGAGCAATTACAGGGACTCAAAAGACAGTAGCCTCATGTCTTTCTCTCCAAAAGATCAGGCTATGCTAGTCTTCCCAGCTCCTTACCTGGAACTGCAGCTATTTGGTATTAAACAACTGTTTTGCTAAATTGAAGTACTAAAGCTCCAATTAACAGAACATATCTTCCTATTTAAACTACAGTTTCAATGTTCATAACTAATCTATATCCCTCTCTCTCTCTCTTTTTTTTTTTTACATCCCTATCTCAAAGTAAGTAACATACACGAGAATGGGACGAGAAAGGAATGCAGAGACATCCATGTCCAAACACGGAAACACGCACTGCACTTTATACAGTCATCACACACCGCCACCGTTCACCGGCTGTGTCAAATGAATAGGGCCTCTCGTTGGCTGGGCCAGCACTCTGTCCCCAGCAGCAGGCTTCTGAAGCTTAGGAGAGAAGGACCGCCTCTGCTAGGCATTCTGTCTTTACTGTGCTGGGGGTGGGGGTGGGGGACGAGCTCAGTGAAATAGAAGCAACAACTGGCAGGCCATGGTGTACAACTTCCTGTCAAATAATAAAACTGGCTGGCTTCCAGAGACCACTTGCATGGATCCTCAAATAGATCACTTTTAAAGAATGTCAGTAGTGTAGCAGCTGACAGGTCCAATGTTTACACAGTCTTGTTACAGAAAACCTCCCCAAAGCCACAGATCATTTATTTAGGGGTAAGTTATCTATGCAATTTGAATACTGTACTCTACTGACTAATTCTCCGATATAAAAACTATTTTAAAATATGAATGCAACTAACTTGGGAGCAAAAATTCATTTCTTTTAATAGAAATAATTACAATTATAGGAGGTATAACAACAAATGCTCAAACAAATGTTCAAAACTGTCAACTTCATTTTTTTAAAGTTCCAGATAATCTTAACTGTAATTCTTCTTAAAATATTTTATTTATTATTTATTTATTTATTTTGTGTGTGTGTGTGTGTGTGTTTGTGTGCATGTGTGTGCACACTCATGTACATAGGTTTGGGGCTCAGGAGGACACTGTGGAGAGCTGGTTCTCTTCATTCCCCATGTGGGTTCCAGGGACTTGACTCAGATTTGTCTGGCCTGGTGGCAAGTGCCTTTCTTGGCTGTGCCGTCTTGATAGCCCTTAACTGCTTTGGTTCGCTTAATTAACACTTCAGTGTATGCTATGCTTTCTGCTCAGTAATTATTGAGCACATAGATGAGTTGTAAGGTGCTCCTCAGAATGACTTCTTAGGAGCAGGCATTTCTAATGGTACTCCATACTCACACCAAGACCAGCAGTACAGCGCAGGTGGCTGTGTATGGATGCCCACCTCACTTCTGGCAAACAATGTGCCGCAGGCTTTGGTGTTTGAAAGGGGAAGCTTTAAGAATTTGCTCAAAGTAACTGAAATGAAGTTTGTGGACGGACTCTTATGGAGACCCATAGGAGACTGAAGCAAAGTTTATATAGTTCCTTAATTAGGAAATTTATGCATTAAGTCCAATAGTGGAAAAAATAAGGCAGGTCAATAGATTTATAGAGCATGTAAACCATGACTTGAAAGTCTCTTACGTGAACTTTCCTGGGCACAGTCAGATTTCTTTCATCTGGGAATCTTCAAAAGTCAAACCCAGCAGTCATTTTTAGCTCATTTATTCAAACACATTCTTAGCACCTCCTGTGTGTTTTAGATAATGTGCTAGGCTGTAAGAATACAGGAAGACGAGGAAGCCAAAAATATGTAGAGTAAAGGGAGACTTGATTGAGCTTTTAAAAAAGCAATGTATAGAGTTCTTAGTTACAAAGTGAATGAAGGAGATCTAAAGTTATCAGCTGGCTTTCAACAGAGTAGAACTCCTTACATGTTTCTGATTCTAGCCAGATGATAAAGTAGTCAGACACACCCACATAAAAGACATCCAGTGACCCTTCCTCAAGACATTTTAAGACAGACATAAGAAAGAGACAGTGGTTGTACACGCCTTTAATCCCAGCACTTGGGAGGCAGAGGCAGGCAGATTTCTGAGTTTGAGGCCAGCCTGGTCTACAGAGTGAGTTCCAGGACAGCCAGGGGCTACACAGAGAAACCCTGTCTCAGAAAACCAACCAACCAACCAACCAAACAAACAAACAAAAAAACAAAAAAACAAAAAAAAACAAAAAAAAAAAAAGAAGAAAAAAAACCTCAAAGAATGGCAACAGTTTAATAAAAAGGGATATTCTATCACTTCTTCAGGAAATTGCTTTGGGTGTAGACATGTCCTAAATTTCATACTGAGTGATATTAAGGTCAAGGCCAGTTCACTCGTGGTCCATGTGAGTGAAGTCACCAGCCTGTTCGGTGGCCTGCTCTGATGACCTATTTTGTTTACTTTGTTTCCATCAGATAGAATCTCACACAAAACTTGGGGTGAGGCTGGCGGCCAGCAAGCCCCAGCAAGCTTCCTGTCCCTATAGTGCTGGGGTTACAGGCATGTGTGGCCCAACGTGGCTTCATATGTGGGCACCAGGGACTTAAACTAAGGTCTTGCACAGCATATATCCCCTTGTCCCTGAGCCCCAACCCCTATTTGTTTTTAAGATAGGGTCTCACGTTTCCCAGAATGGCCTTGAACTCCTGACTTCCTGTTCACCTCCTAAGTGCCAGGATTACAGATATGGGTTACCATGTCCAGCTCAACAATAGCATTTTTTAAAAAAAGTTACTGGAGCTTTTAAATCACAAAAAAATTACCCAGTGGGGAAGTTTAAACCTGCATGGAGATGATTTGCTGAATGTCTTAAGAAGTAGAGTTCCAAATGCCACCTGCATATTTGTCCCACCAGGGAAAATGGCCATAAACCCTCCCCCAGCTTCCAGAACAGATGGGTCAACCTTAACTAGTACTCCTCTTAAGCAGAGAAATGAAGCGTACCTCAAAACATACAAAGTCAAGCACGGAGCTCCTGAAGCACTTAAAGAAGGCTTAAAGCTAATGATTTTTCTAGGTCTAACTTTGCCATGGATTGTTCACTTTTTGGTGGTTGTTAAGTGCATTGACATGCACTTGATAGTTAAAGTATAAAATCCACTATGAAGTTGGACAGCTTCAGAATGCCTGGAAGATCAATGAGATGATTAGACCTTAGGTCTGGTGAATTTTGGGGTATGATATTTTCACTTGCAAGTTTTTTGGTTTGTTTTTTTAAAATAAGAATAACAACAACAACAACAACAACAACAACAACAAAGTTCCAAAGGAAGACTGGATAACGTAGAATCATATACTTATGAGAAAGGAAAGCAGTCCACACTTTTTCCTTTCTTCAGGTGCTGGGCATTGAACTCAGGGTCTTGTGATTGCTAGGTAAGAGCTCTACCACTGAGCTAAACTCAATGTCTTTCTCACAGGACATCTTGTATTTTTGGACTCTTAAGTAACTATAATTTTTTGAAGTCTTTAATTTTGTGTCTGAAAGTTGATGACTGAAATTCACAATCCACCATCAGGGTTTTGCAAGAATGTAATGACTGACAGCATTAGAGCCATGAATGCCTAAGGCTCTCTGGGTTCTAATCTTGGTTTAACCTCCTCTGCTTTGCTTTCCTCATCTAACAATGAGATAAAGTAACTAAACTTACAGTTAAACTTGGAAATTTTTAAAATTCTTTAAAAATTTTGATATCTATCTATCTATCTATCTATCTATCTATCTATCTATCTATTTTTGATGTGGGGTCTCATGTAGCTCAGGCTGGCCTGAAAGTCACAACTCTGCAGCTGAGAATGACATGGAATCCCTGAGCTTTCTACTTCTACTTACAAAGAGCTGGGATTAAGGAATGTACCACCATGCCCCACTTTTTCTTTTTTCTTCTTTATTTTTTTGGGGGGGAGACAAAGTCTTTTTATGAAGCTGAGGTTAACCTCAAGGTCACGGTTCTCTTGGTTTAGGCTCCCAAGGGCTGGGATTCCAGTTGTAAGATGCCATACTCAGTAGCTAATAGAAATTTTAGGAAGAGATGCTGTGTGGTATTAATTCCTAAAAATTGTGATATATGTTACCAAGACTGTTATGAAAGAAATTTTAGCATAGCAAAGATATCTACTCATATAATTCCTGATATGCTATTTTAAGGCATGATGTAAGTAAAAATTTCATCTTACAATGTACTTCTAAAAATATAAAGGAATGAGAAAAGTCCAATAAACCATTCAACTATAAAGTTTACTGGAACTGAAGTTAGAAGTCTTTTCTTGTAGAATATAATTTCAAGTACTTGAGGGTTGTTCTGACGGAGTCTCTCAGACATTAGAATATTTCTCCTATGGCTTCAATCTTTTGGACTTATAAATTAAGAAACCTATTATCTTCAATTTTCAAGCAGACCAGCTGATTCTGATATTGCTTTTCCTTAAAATAACATGATGGAGGAAAACGACAAAGCAGGGAGATGAGAAACTAGGTCCTTCAAAGATATGCTCCAGAGGTTTCTATACAGGGATCGGTGGTTCCTACACAAGGGTCAGTGGTTCATGAGAATCTTGCTGACACTTGATCCTCAGGCTCTTCTTGTTGCTCACACTTTCCCCACAGGAGACAAGCACCAAACCCCCTTATGCTATTCCAGGTTTTCCCTTTCAGAAGGAAAGAAACTGTGTGATACTCAAGGGAGGGAGATCACTCAAGGGAGGGAATCCCAGAAAAATCAGTGAAGAAAGTAGCGACCTGAGGAGGCTCTGCAGGCACCTCTGAAGCAATCCTGTTTAGTCTCTTTACATGTTCTCATTATCCTGTTAGCCCCTGCCCAAACACCTCCAACGATAGGACTCATACTGCTGATACAAGCCAGAAATCACCCTCCACATTATTCAATCCTGTGTATATTTTGCCCTGAAATCCTCCTTCGGTTTGTCCACTGTTCTCCCTACCTTGACTGAGGCCCCCGTCATCCTGTCATGTAGTCCTGCAGTAACAGTACCTGCTACCAAACACCATAGCCTATGTGTACCCATTCTAACTCACGTCATTCTGTCTTCTCGAATGCCTTTTATGGGTCACTATCACAAAGAACAAAAGGTCTAAGATTTTAACCTGAAATATATCTTATCTAATGCTTCACATTGCAGCAACCTCAATGGCTGCAGCACCAAGCTATTCTGTATCTCCATGGTCTTGTTTACTTGTTGCCTCTGTCTTGAACATTCTTTCTTCTCTCTGAAATTGAGTTAAATCAGCTCAGGAATGGTTTCCGGGAAGGCTTCTTTTGACATCCTTCTTTGTAGAATATGAAAAATATTGCACGCGTGTTTCTGCAACTGTATTTATCACATTATACTGAATTCAAGATCCCTCCTTTTCTTCAAGGTAAGGTCTACATCAGCACCTTTAGCACATGGCACAGGGCTCATGGTAGCAGGCATTTACATTAAGCCTAGTAAAATCCTGAGTATTATGTTTTGAAGCAAATGTAGACTTATAACTCCAATGGTGTAATGCACATGAAGACAAGGCTTAGGTACTGCCTAGCCAACCTTTGCACTTACCTAAGTTGCTGTAGGTTGCGCTGCAGGGACTCACGTCGGTAGGATCCAAAGTGTCATCTTTTTCTTCTTCCCTTTCCAGGTTAGGTGGAGGCAGGGTTGGTGTGACTGAAGTGCCATCTTGCTTCACGGCAGGAGTTCTTGGATCCTGAGGAGAAAGTTCCTCTGGCACTTCATGGGTCATGCGACTGAAATGATGAGACAGTCCATAAAATTTGTATTCAAAAGCTCTATTAACATTTAGATTTATAGAGCAGGGTGTGGTCACACAGGTCTTTAATCCCAGCACTTGGTAGGCAGAGGCAGGTGGATTTCTGAGTTCGAGGCCAGCATGGTCTACAGAGTGAGTTCCAGGACAGCCAGGGCTACACAGAGAAACCTTGTCTCGAAAAACCAAAACCAAAACCCAAAACAAACCAAAACCCCAAACCAAAAGACAAGTCTGGAGCATCCTTCTGGTCCCAAAGCACTAAAGGCCAAGCTTTCTCTTCCCAGCTCCCCCCACCCCCAACCAATGTAAAAGTTCAATAAAAAGTTCAATAAAAGGTCAAGTGCAAGGCATGGTCACTAACTGCTGGAGAATAAAACGGCTAAGTCAGCTCGTTTCAAGTTGCTGGCCAATGAAATATACTCAAAATCAGGTGTCTTTAAAGACTCCAGGGTTTGGGAAGTGTTCTGAGACCATCAAATCCCACCATACTCTTTCTGACTTCTTTATGGGCAAAGAGAAACGGGGAGAAGAAACTTTTTGGGGGGGCGAAGGGGCAGCATGTGTGGATGTCTGTCTTCAGGAAAGAGGATGATACTAACAGTCCTCAGTGAGTTCTCTTGCTTTTCTGAGGCAGGGTCTCTCACTGAACCTAGAGCTTACTGATGGCCTAGACTGAGTGTCCTTCTAGGAAACCACTGCATCTGACTGTGGAGGTAGAATGTTGAAGCTTTACCATTTTTTCCTCTCAAAGAAGAAAAGATATTTTAGTTTCACAAAATGTGTTGCCTTGAAATTAGAAGTAGTTTACATTAACTTTCACCCAGCAAAGAGAATTTTCTTTCTCCTTCAGTATATGCATAACTATTCAGTTATATCCAATCTTGATGAGGAGTGTGCCTCGGAGTGGCGGGGAAGTGTCACTTCACTTTGGCTGAACAGGGGTGAGGGGGCCAAGCTCTTTGTCATCAAGTCCTTATGCTGTCCCCTCTCACTGTCCCTTCTCATGAAGAACCAGTTTTGTGTGGAAGGCCTCGGTTTTTGTTGTTTGTTTTTTGCTTTGATGACTACAGTAGCCCACTGAGAAGAGCAGCATGTTGACACAGGCTGCCCTGCTGACTGCTGGAGGAGAAATTCCTTCCCACTTCGCCTGTTCCCAAGAGCCAGAGCCCATAATGGAACTTCTAGTTCACTCTGCACTGCTGGTATAAAGAGAGACCTCAGGCTCTGTTGGCTTGGAAACAGTATTTCTGAAGTTGTGCAGCCAGCAGATTTCTAGACTTATATTTCTGTCCAGATACATGCATAATTTTTAAAATTAAAGACTAATAAGAAGGTCCTCCTTCAGATTGCCCCTTAAATCTGCACTTGATGTATGTTCTAATGACACAGAGGTAAAATCTTTTACAGAAACCTGTGGGCTGGAGAGACTACTCAGTTGATAAAGTACTTACTGTGCAAGAAAAGGACATGCATCAGATCCCCAGAAACCATAAGAATTTGCACATGGGTGGAATGTCCCAGCACTGGGAGGGCAGAGAAAAGCACTGGGACTTGCTGGCCACCTCTGGGGTGTTACAGGTTCATAATCTCAGCTATTCCAGAGGCTAAAACACAAGGATTCCTTTCAATTCAAGGCCTGCCTGGGCTCCATTATGACTACAAGGCTAGCCTGGGCAATGGAGCAAGGCTGTCTCAGAATAAAAGAAGTTTAAAATGGGCCGAGAATAGCTTATGAGAAAGTGCCTGTGTAGGTTATGCTAGAAATATGCTAGGTTCTGGATTCAGCATCAGACAGGCTATTAGGGATCCCTAATCTCAGAACTTACCCTTGGTCCTTTTTCTTTTATTTTAAAGTTAGCTTATTTATATATTACACATGAATGTGAGTATGCATTTGCCTGTGCAGGTCTCTTTGGGGGACAGAGGTTGATGTTGGCCATCTTTTTCTGCTATTCTCCACCACGGTTTTGTTTTTTGAGACAGGGTCTCTCCTGAACTTGGAGCTCACCATTTAGGCCAATGCGCTCCAGTGCTGCGGTTAGAGTTGACATGCCTGCTTTTCTACCCTAGTGTTGGGGATCAGCTACTGTGAAAATCACTACAGGAGCAGCTGTAATCCCTCTGGAATCCCTGGGCCTGTTCCACATCCATAATATAGAACTTTGCTCTAAGGGTGTAGACAAACAAAACATGGATGCTAAAAAGCAAGAAATATCAAAGACTCACCCGCTGTACTCGCTCACACAATTCCCCATTGAAGGACATTTTCACAGGGTCTCCTCAAATCTGTTAGCCATGTTCTGAAACTGACCGAGCAGAGGCCACTGAAGCTCTGAAGAGTTCCAAGCTGTACAAGCTATGCCAAGATACTCGAATCCTGTACCTCAGTAACACCCACTGCACCTTGACCTTTACTATAGGGGCTTGGTCTTGGAAATGTGTCAAGTTGCCTTTGGTGAGCTAAGCATGAAAACTTAACCCTTTGAGAACCAGGGCAGCATAGACTACATAACAGGTTGGAATGCACTGGTATATAAGGTTACAGTTAAAATAACTATCAACTATAGAAATCTATGCAACAGCTTTATGAATTTGCAAATGTATGCTGAAATGTTTAACCTGCATTTATAGTAACAGTCTTAAAAGGAGTAAGAACTTTAAAGACGCATCAATGATATGTCATGTCTTAATGCTTGATAGAAGAACAGCTCTTTGTATTATTAACATAGTAAAAGAGAAGAAAAAGAGAGGTTCTAAGAGTTGAAATGTAGGTAGTACTACAGAGACCAAAAACTGAAGAAGTGAGGCAGCATGAGCAAGAGCAACTCATTCCTTAAGTATAGACACTAGAAAGAGACAGAGCAGCCAGTAGAAGATGGGAAAACCTGCCTCTTAGTGTCAGAGTGGGCACATTAATTGCATAAAGGAGTTTGGATCATTTCTTAAGAAAACAAATGATCAAAATAATCAGAAAATCTTGTCAAATTCTGAGGTGATCCTTTATACAGGCTTTATCTGCCGACAGGACGCCTCACTACCATTACACTGGGAGATGTGTAATGTGATGGAACACTTATGTGGAAATTAGATGCTGGCAGTTGTTTTCTTAGCACTTTGATCTTCTGAACTAATGACTCTATAAGGAAGGAGATAAAAGATGATGGAAACTCGCCATCTTATCAAGAGACGAGTGGGGAAAGTCCTACAAAATGAAAATCATGAAGAATATAATTTGAAAGTCTTATTTCAGGCTAACACATGTTGAAATCATAAAATAATGACCAACTAGGTATTTTTTCAAGGTAAGTAAATTTCATATTCATTTTTATAAAACAAGACTATGTTTAAGTAATGAATGGCCCATGAGCTTTTTGTAGTTCTGCTATTTAAATTCCTTTCAAAGAGTCTCTAGTCCTGTAACAGAAGGTGGAGAGTTTGTAATAACTATGCTAATGATATCTAAGTCCTTAATCTTTATGTTCTGTCACACTGGCTTAGCCTCTCTGTCCTCCGTCAGTAATCATTCTATTTTCATAGTGGAAGGTGATATGCATCCGGCTGCACAGCTAGCTCTTGGGATCCCTGGGTCCTATATGCTCAGCTAGAAAACATCCAGGAAAAAAGTGGACCAATGGAACATATACACTTTATTTTTTCCCACTATTCCCTAAACAAAACAAAAATACTAGTCACACAGCATTTACATTGGACTAGGCTAGGATAAGTGATCAAGAAAAAGGTTAAAGTCTATAAAGAGACATGCGTGATGGGACACTTCGGTAAGACTAGCCCTCAGAAAGCTGATGCAGGAGGACTTGAACTGGGAACTCAAGATTAAGTTACATAGTGAATGTAAGGTTTGCCTAGGCTAGATGACCAGATTCTGTCTTAAGAAAAAACAAAACAAAATGTCTGCAAGAGGTTATATGTAGAGTAAACTATATATCATTTTACAGAGAGACTCAGGCATCCAAAGATTTTGTTTTGGTGTCCAAGGAAACCTTGAAAGCAAACCCTAGCAGATCCTGAGGGGTGACTGTACCTAAATTCTCTAACCAACTTTTCATTAAAGAGTGTTTTTAATTGCAATTTGATATGTTTGACCTAACACTTAAAAAACTGTCATATTTGCTACAGAGATTATTCTTCTGAATTTGTAGAATGAATATAAGGTGTTCAAAAGCAACAGACACACTGCTACAGATCTGTCTGTTATCTAATAAATCCCTTGAAGGTTAAATTTCATCAGTCTGCAATATTCATACATAATTCAAAGTTATGGAAACAATCTCCCATGTGAAGGCTCTCTTGCTTTACCCAGGTGGTAGGATTAATCATTATAGCATCAAATGAAATAATCTTTTTTTTTCTTGAAAAATTTGTTCAAGACAGATTTTTGTAAGAATTCTGTTAAATGTCTGAATGTACCTTTTAACAGGCAAATCAAATTTCCCATCAGTACAGATTAAAGGCCTTTCTGTATCTAAATATTTCCATAATTTTAGTTCCACTTTAAATTTCAAATTCAGCCATGTTTGTTCAGCTTCAGAAGGGGCAGTTAATGAAACCAGAATTCTACTGAGACTAAACGTCTCTTGGGGCAAACAGTGTTCTTTATTTTACCTGTCAGCTTTATTCAGCTGCTACAGATGTTTCTATGTGTTCAAAACCACCAATAAATTACTGCAGTTTTTAAAGACTCTACTTCCTAAAATCTGAACATCAGAGGAATGTTTCAAGGTTCTGTTTTTGGGCTCATAGGCTGGTTACTTCTAGGGTTTCAAGGGACAATGGCCTTTATAGAAGTGGGGTCAGCCGTTAACCTTCAAGAAGAGTCATCATGACCGACACCTTTAAAACCTGTTGGTGGGGAAGAGAGGGGAATACTCAACCAAAGTCAAACCCCATTTCTTCTTGTATCTCTACTTTTCAGACCCCCACCATGGTGACATTTCTTAATGCTACCTTGGTCTCTAAGCCGTCAACTTGATTTGGCCATATTTCCCAATCACTGGCATTCTCAGGTGGGAAGACATAGCTATTGATCACTATCTAGTATGTCCAATTTCCCACTAAGCTTCCATAGCCTTTGAAACGTCAAACTTCTTATCCTGAACTGAGATTAACCTTTAACTGAGATTGGATGAGGTCCTGCTACTGTCTAACAGAATATGGTCAGACACAAGGAGTTCTAGTGTGTCAACCAAGTGCACACAGGATACAGCAGGCAGGTGCAAAGTCTTGAAATAGGCTCTTATTTCTTGACACTCTATGGGGTCCACGTAAAAAATAAAAACAGATGTGATAGCCGTTTTAAGTGTTTTCAAGGCACCGATGCATGCTGGCAAAGCAAGGAAGAACACAGGCCATCAGTAAATCACAGTCACCTGCATAAAACTGAGAAAAGTTATAGTTTTAAAAGGTTACAGTTTTAAAATCCTGTGAAATACAAACTCAGAATGGCATCTGTGCAAATGAACAGTAGGTGAATTCATTTTGGAAAAGATGACTAAAATAAGGTTGTCATTCTCAATGGCTATCAAAATTACTCAGCCTTGGTTTGCTTTTGAAGAATAGGGTGAAAGAGAGATGCATTTCCTGAAAAGGCAAGTTCTTAGAAGAAAATGCCCAGCTCTCACCATGAGATCTGGCTGTGGGGCATTTTCTCAATTAGTGATCAAGGAGAGGCCGGCCCTTTGTGGGTGGTGCCATCCCTGGGCTGTTAGTCTTGGGTTCTATAAGAGAGCAGGCTGAGCAAACCAGGGGAAGCAAGCCAGTAAAGAACATCTCTCCATGGCCTCTGCATCAGCTCCTGCTTCCTGACCTGCTTGAGTTCCAGTCCTGACTTCCTTTGGTGATGAACAGCAATGTGGAAATGTAAGCTTAATAAACCCTTTCCTCCCCAACTTGCTACCTGGTCATGATGTTTGTGCAGGAATAGAAACCCTGACAAAGACAACTGCAACAAAGAACTCTCTGGACAGTCTACTCAGTGCCACATATGCTGTGCACTTCCCATATAATGCACCAAAGTGTTGGGACATAGAAGCAAGTCTTCCCACTTCACAGAGGAGAAAACTGAGGCTAAAAGAAGCAAATGACCTGCTTGAGACCACCTGAGTACAGAGATGGCAGTGTGGGAATGTAGAGGCATCCAACCCTGATGCCCACATTCTTTCTACCATTCTGAGAGCATAAGACGAGGGAGAAGCACATTGTACAGACCCAGTAAATGTCTGATTGTAAGGCTGCTTTAAAAAGGAAAATTGCTTTAATTGAAATAGGAGATGATGTGTAGTTTGTGAAACACAAAGGAAGGCCATGGGGTGGGGCAAAGATGTCAAAAGGGGAGATGAAAAAGAGGGTAATAGAAGACAGGTGACATAAATGTAGATGAGGGACCACTGTGGGGAAGAGGGGACCGACTGAGAGCATGGGGGGTACGGAAGGAGAGTTGGAGATGAAGACCAATAAGAGCAAACTATATGAAAATGTCATAATGAAATCCATTATTCTGTATGTTAATTTAAAAAACTAATAAAAATAATAGATAAATTAAAAAAAGAAATATGAAGTAATAATGAATACAGATGTGTTCTATTTTGAAAAATCCTAAACAAGCCAAAAGAGTAATTATTTACATTGCAAAAGTATTTCTTCAAATAGGAGCCGCTCTTGCAGAGAATGTTCATAGATAATTGTCCTTCTGCTAGTAATCCGAATTTGCTGAGTGCTAGGCACAGCACTTAACTACACATCTAACAATGGCACCCGAGGCAGGCTTGTTCTCATAACAGCAACAACTGTAAGAACAGCAGCCAACGCATACATGGTATTCGTCACATGCCTTTTCTCAACCATGTTTCTCATCAGTGGCATTACTAACATGTTTGATCAAGATAATTATGTTGTGGAGAGCTATCCACACACTAGGACCATTCCAGTATTTTCTGCTTTCTTGGCTGTGATAACCAAAAAGTGTCTCCAGACTTTGTCAACTGTCCTAAGAGAGTACCTCCGTGTTCCTCCTGAGCCCTTTTATAAATTCAGTCATGTTATACAACAACCTACAGGGCAGGTTACCCTCTGATAAAGGGGCCACCAAAGGATCATGCTCATCATGTCTGAGAAACAGAAAGTTAAAACTCTTGAGAAGACTATGGAGAAGGAGGTGAGAAACTGGAGACAGGCCAAGCTGGCAAGCAGAAGTCTTATGCAGAGACCTCATTACTGTGGATAAACAATGGGATTTAGCCTTTAGGAGTACTAGGCTATTTTAAAGAGAAAAAGGGCAAGAGACTGGGCAAGAAGAATTAGCAAAATACTTTAGTGAATTGAGGTGAAAGATGCTGTAAGGTAGAGCATAGATGTAGTGTGTATTTTGCAAGTTTAGTCAGCAGGACTTAATATTTTGAATCCTTGGAGGAGGAGCCAAGAGAAGAACCAAAGACAATTCCATTTTCTGGCATGAACACATGGATGGGTGGCGGGTCATTTATAAGAAGGGAAGACTTGGGACAGGATGTACTTACAGGGAATAATCAAATTCTGCCTTGCACATGTTTCATTGGAAATACACTTTTCAAGTGAATGCAAGTCATGGGGAAAATGTGATAGGTGGAGATATACATTTAAGAGTCATCAGAATTTATATGTAAAATTTAATGCCACTGATATTAAGCCAGTAAGACTTAAAGAATCATTTTCAGTATATGGTTAAGATTTGAGTGGTACACTGGAATAAAAGTGAAGTGACTCCTGGAATTTGCTTCAATCATGGGATATGGGAAAAGATGAGGTGTAAAGGAGACATGATATGTAAATTCATTTTTTTGTTAAATTTTTTTATTTGTATGGATGGCTTGCCCGCATGTCTATCTACTGCATGTATGCCTGGTGTCCTTGGGGGCCAAAAGAAGGAGTCAGATCCCCTGAGACTGGAGTTGCAGATGGTTGTGAGCTGCCATGTTAGATGTTGGGAATGGAACCTGAGTCCTCTGAAAGAGCTGTCAGTTTTCTGAACCATTGAGCCATCTGTCTAATCTCTACATTGATTTTTTTTTTTTTAAAGTCTCACTATATAGCCCAGGCTAGCTTAGGCTCATGATTCTATTATCCTCTTGATTTAGCCTTCCTAAGTGCTGGGAATATAAACTATACTATACCTAGAAAATGGAAAATGTAGCTTTGTGGTTGTAGGGAACTGTATCAGCTTAGGACCTCAAAGACCAAGTTCTCAGCACAGAGGTACAAAGAGCAGGGAAGAGACAGACAGGAGATGGAGCTTAAGGAAGAAGGGGAAGGGAACAAGGGAGAGGGGTCAGGGGTATTTGTGTCGAGGAGGGGGACAAAGGACTGCCTTTGGATGTGGCCCATAGGCAAATGGCAGTTTATAAAGGTGGGGCTGTAGAGATGGCTCAGCTGTTAAAGGCTAGATTCACAACCCAAAATATAAAAGCACAAGGGAAAACCTTGTGTTAGATGAGGTGTTTAATTTTCATTGGTTAGGTTAATTAGGTAAGTCAAAGAGGGCTTTCATTGCTGGACGTCAATACTTTGATAGCTGGATCTTGGTAGTCAGTCTTAGGAGGAGGAAGAGGACAAGGAAGGTAACAGGCCTTGGTGGCCAGCTGTAGGAATGTAATCTAATGCTTTTTAGCAAGGGAGAAGGAATGAGTGAGAAAGGCAAAGCCTGTCAGAGCCATGCTTGTGAACTGGCTAGAGTCCCTTCAGGGGTAAATATCTGTGTCTGTCTGTCTGTCTGATTGTCTGTCTGTCTGTCTGTGTATTTACTTTTGTATATAGTACAAATTTTTGTACTCTAAAAAGAATTTTCAAAAATATAATGACCCTTTTAAAGATGATTTTCTTTAAAAAGTAATCCTGTACTTTCAATTCCAGGCAAGCAATATATGTGAAGGCCTTAGATGGGAAGAAGGCTGAGTACCTGGAGGTCTGTGAACAAGAGGGTAAGACTAAACAGGCAGGAGGACGGCACTCACACAGGAAATCTCTTTCAGAAAGGTATATGTGACTTCTCAAAACAGGCTGCAGGGACGCTCTTCAATTCTGGTTACTTAACTCTAATGGGGAAAAGGGTCAACTCTTACTGTTCTATCAATCCAACTAGGTGCTATTTGTCTGTATAGCATCTCTGTCAATGGCTGTCATTTTCCCTGTTGAATACAAAAGAAAACCTTAGCTCAAGAAATGAAATTAAGCCAGTGGTAAAGTGAGAAAGCCAGATCTTTGTCAACTCCAGAGCTTGCATTTCCTCCACTACATTATTCCCTACGTTATGAATGCCGAGTTCAGGAAGAGTTAGCAGACAATGTTCTAGAAGGGACAGAGCAGAGATTCCTGACTAGTCACAGGCCAGGCTACTCATCTCGTTATTTCCTCTTGGTCCCACTGGCTTGAGGGGAAAGATGTGTAAGGACATAGCGCTGAATCAAGATCCCATTACTACCACTAGCATAACTGACGAGAGACTTTCGTCTTTTAATGCAAAGCTGTTCTGGTATCCAGCTTAATAGAAGATGGGCAGATTTCCCTACTTGCTTCTGAATTTAATCTGTGGAGACATGCTGCTTAGTTAAAGAATATACAGGGACTCAGTCTCATCTAGATTACAGGTGGAAAGTGGGTATACATTAGTAACCTTTGAAAGAACGTCAGCCATTTCCTGGCACTGTGTTAAGAGTGCCAAATGGCATTTCATAAATGTTAGTTGCAATGTGGGGTCTATCAAAGAACTTTCTGTTCTCAGTTATATTAAAATCGATTTGCATAATTTATAATGTTACAGGGGCAGTTATTTAGAATTATCCTTCAAACACAGATGCATTCTGCCATAGGATATTAATAAACAAACTAATGATTGACCTCCTTAGTTATTTAGTGCCAATCTCATCTAGCAAATGGTTTAAGGATTAGGAAGTGGTCAAAGTCAGTGCTATAGAGAGGTATCTGAAAGCTTGAGTTTTATCACAAACAAACATAACTGGTCTCCTTGAAAGTGGTTTGCCAGTTGTCCTTTCTCCGGTCAGTAAAAGAAGGTGCTAAAGTTCCTAACTGAAGCTGTCCAGCGCAACCCATTTTTCCCTTAGGATCTTTGGCATGCACCTGAGATGTACATGTGTACTTTCATTTCGGCACACAATTAAAACCAAAAGACAAGTAATCAAGGGTTAAGATTTAATACAAATTTCCTACTTAGTCTTAAGCAAAACTGTTTTTCCCCCTTTTAAATTCCTAGTACAATTTGATGCCATGGCCTTGTTTGGGCTTCATGGTAATTACTTTTATCCAGATGTTTCTGCACTGTCAGTATAAAGGTCAACAGAGGGAAAAGAAAATATCAGCATCTGTGTTGGTTAGTTTTTCGTCCTGTGACAAAATAATCTGAGATGATCAATTTATAAGGAGGGAAGATTTATCATGGCTTACAAGTCCATGGTTACTTGGGAGCCCTGCCTTTTGGTCTGTGCCTAGGTAGTGTCATTGACAGTGTATGCAGAGAAAGCTGCTTATGAGAGAAATGGATAGGGAAGGGATGAGGGGAGACAGGGGAGAGACAGGAAGGGATGAGGGGAGACAGGGGAGAGACAGGAAGGGATGAGAGGAGACAAGGGAGAGACAGGAAGGGATGAGGGGAGACAAGGGTGGGACAGGAAGGGATGAGGGGAGACAGGGGAGAGACAGGAAGGGATGAGGGGAGACAGGGGAGAGACAGGAAGGGATGAGGGGAGACAGGGAGAGGGATCCAGGATGAGAAATAGAGAAACTGAGACTGGAGTCTTAAGATTCTTTTTAAAGCCAAGTACCTCAGGGACTCCCTTCAAAGGGGCTCTAATTTTTAATTATTAATAATTTTATTTGTTTACATTTCAAATGTTATCCCCCTTCCCAGTTATCCCTCCAGCAACCCCCATCCCCTCCCCCTCCCCCTTGCCTCTATGAGGGTGCTCTTCTACCCATTCACTCACCCCTACCTCACCCTCTAGCATCCCCCTACGCTGGGGCATCAAGCCTTCCTCCCTCCTACTGATGTCAGATAAGGCCACCTTCTTATGTATCTGGAGTCTTGGCTCCTTCCATGTATATACTCTTTAGTTGGTAGTTTAGTCCCTAGGAGTTCTGGGTGGTCCAGTTAGTTGATAATGTCCTTATGGGGTTGCAATCCCCTTCAGCTCCTTCAGTCCTTCCCCTAACTCTTCCATTGGGGTTCCTGGGCTCAGTTCAATTGTTAGCTGTGAGTATCTGCATCTGTATTGGTCAGGTGCTGGTAGAACCTCTCAGAGGACAGCCATACCAGGCTCGTGTCAGCAAGCGCTTCTTGGTATCAGCAATAGTGTGTGTGTGTGTGTGTGTGTGTGTGTGTGTGTGTGTGTGTGGTTGGTGACTGCAGATGGGATGGATCCCTAGGTGGGGTGGTCTCTGGATGGCCCTTCTTTCAGTCTCTGTTCCATTTTTTGTAAAGGGGCTCCACTTAATGGTTTTATCCCCTCCTAGGAGACCCATGGACTGCTCACTTAGATTTAACACAGGACCATTTGGGATAGATTCATTGACAGTTTCTGTTTGATCTTACATGGATTGCATGTGAAAAACCACTGGACTACTCTGCTTTAAAAAAAATATGTTGTATGTTTCAAAAATAATATGTTTTTAAAATAATATATTGTATGTTTCAAAAAGCTTGAAGACTCTCCATCAAGAAGTGGAAAATATTTAAGAAAACAGGTGTGGTTAACTTGATTTGAATATTACATAGTGTGTGTATATCACGTGATACCCTATAAGCATACAATTTTTCTTTTTTATGTATCACTTAAAAGGTGCATTAACAGTGAGTCAGGAGTCTGTAGATGTAGCTCAGTGGTAAAGCACTTGCCTAGCTGCATGAAGCT
>NW_022196906.1:51094066-51111914 GCF_008632895.1 Mastomys coucha | reverse complement strand
GTGATAAACCAATGGTCCACTGTGGAGTAAGCTTCAGGGATAGCAACAGCATTTTTAAAGGGGTCACACAAGAGGAGGAGCAAGAGAAAAGGAGACCATTTGACTATAATTTATGTAGGGCAATGTGATATATGTAAAAATACCAATACATGTATAAAACACAGATTAGACAAAATTAATTAAAATATCTATCATTTGATATAACTTTTTGTTTTAAGGCTTACAATACATTCTTTAGAACTTTTGAAATACTAACTGTATTAAGTATTGTCATCATGCAGAAGAATGGACCACCAAAATTCACCCTAATGGAAAGCCTGTACCCCTAGCAAACATCTCCCCTTCCTTACTGCCCTAACCTAGCTTCTGGTGAGCTTCTCTTCTTCTCTTTGAGTTCCACTTGTTAACATTTCCCATCCCCTACCCATTACATCCTGCTTCTATTTGTTTCCCTCTTTTGCCTCCAATGTGAACTAGCTGATAGGTGCATGTGGGAGAGGGATGTCCAGGCTGGCCTTGAACTCACAATCCTGCTGCCCCAGTGTCCTTACTGATGGAATTACAGATATATGCTGCCATACTCAGCCTTCTAATTTGTCTTTTAAGATCTGGTTCCAATTTCATTTCGGAGAAGTCGCTTTCAGCTGATTTAATCACTAGGTGTTCTGGGCTACTTTATCATTTTGTGCACGGAGCACTTACCACATTGAGGACAGAGGGGCTACTAACACTTTTAAGCATCTAATATGCCAGACCCTGGACAGCCTATTTTATGTCTTCCCATAAAATGTTCAAATTAATTCTATGTGATAAGTATCACTATAGCCCTATATACTGAAGGACCAGAGAGTCAAAGCTAAAGTCAACCCAAGTTCATTATTGCAGCAACGTCTTTCTCCTATTTGTTCTAAGGCTAATGCCACACATTCAATTTATGTCTTTGGAAAGTCAAATAAATGTTAGAAGTCCTTAATACCAAGCACAATGTTCTACCAGGCTCGGCTCTCATCTTTCAGGCCCTGCAGGATAGCAATCAGAAGGGCATTTTTTCATTCTTCATTCTTTACAGACAGTTTAGATTTGGCATCTTCATTTACTTATAGAAAAACGGTATTTTCATTTCTTTCAGCTGTGTGTTCCCAGGCACGAGATGGTAATTGAATGATCACACTGCCATCAAACCAGAAACACAAATGTTGACATTTGATTGTAATGTTTTCCCTCTCAAAGTTGCTTCAAGTAAATATCAATGACAATCCAAGTAAATGAGGTAATTATTTAAAAAGCAAATGGAGTATAGTTTTCAATATACATATTCATGTTTTAAACTTTCCATGAGGCTAAAAATAACCTATTGAATGCTTCTTTTTTCTACCCACTCTGGGACATTCTAAAATGAGAAAATTTAAATATGCCTCTAAGAACTGTTCAGTATCCCAATCATGGCTTTATTTATGTACCTTTAGAACAGTGTTAAGACTAATGATCCTAAAGTGTGGCTCAACAACTTCAGCCTGTTGGATGTGCAAAGTCAGGATCTACCTCAGACCAAGTGAATTAGAAACCCTGGGAATTGCTGGGTGGTGGTGGTGGTGCATACCTTTAATCCCAGCACTAGGGAAACAGAGGCAAGTAGATTTGAGTTCAGGGACAGTCAGGGCTACACAGAGAAACCCTGTCTCAAAAAACAAACAAATAAACAAATAAACAACCCCCCCAAATTAAATTAAATTAAAAGAAAGAAGGAAAGAAAGAAAGAAAGAAAGAAAGAAAGAAAGAGAGAGAGAGAAACAAATAAACTCTTGGAGTAGAACCTGGCAGTGTGTTTTAACATTCCTCTGGACAACTGTGAAACAGTCAAATCTTAGTATTGGTAAAGCAAATTAACTGTGTCATTTGGATTCATGGACAGTTCTATAAAAAAAATAAAAATTCAATAGAAAGGGGTCTGCCGTGCCCAGGGCTTGGGCTACCTCAAGTCCACATACAGTATAATATAGCTATAGGAAAGAGTCACAAAAGAAAAGCTAAACCATTATTTGGCTGTCCTCCAGGGTCTGGATACATCTACTACAGCCATACTTGAACAGGAGGAAAGTCATTTATTGATCTGTAAGAGCTATATGCCATTCCCTCCCAGGTAATGCGAGCTATGTGCTATATAAGTGGCTTCCTTCCTAAATGAAACAGGAGTCTGAAGTCTGGCATTGTATTACTACTGGAGCATGACCGTCTATCACCATGAATGTAAACGGGAGCCTAAGATTCAACTGACGAGAAGGCTGCTCTCTGCAATGCACTGCCTTTATTTCAGCTGCTTTGTTAGTAAGTGAATTTAAGGGAAACTGAGACTCACTAGCATTTTGACATCTATGTGGAGGTAAGATCATTTTAGTAAAGAACATGCAGAAAACTTCCTGGCATTTTGCTAGGAAAATTGAAGAAACTAAATGATCATTTTTCATTTGTATATTTTTTATAGAAAATAAAAATCAGAAGTTGTTATCTTTGCCAGAGAGGAGGCCAGGCTGGATGGCAAAAATTTACTGTATGCCACCAGGGAAGATGACTCAGAAGAATCAAGTATTTGGGGCACTTGTTCAAGACTAAAGTGAATAAGGATTAAAAAGAAACCTTTTTGTTACAAACTTTGGATAAATGTACTTGTTTAACTGACAGCTAATTAACTTTGTTTATTATAGTAATGAGAAGGCAAAACAGGGTCCCTTCACACAAACATTTGTATAAATAAAAGCAGGCTATATATACATACACATATACATACATACATACATACATACATACATGTATGTGTGCATGTGTCTGTTCCTGTGTAAGCATGTGTATACAGTTCTGGGACTGAAGCCAGAACCTTACACAAGCTTGTATGTACAGTTCTGGGACTGAAGCCAGATCCTTATACATGCTAAGCAAGTACTCTACTACTGCTGGGTTACTCCTCTAGTCCTTTGTTGGATCTTGAGTTCATTAATAACGTAGCATTTTAGGAAGAAAAAACGTTTTAGAGTGAGACAGATCAAGATGTGGATTACAGCTCTAATAAACACTAACTTAAGATTCTGGTCAATTCTCCTCCAATTCTCAGTTCCTCATCTGACGAATGCACTCAATTTATAAGGCTTTAGTAGGATTTCAGAAAAATATTTGGATGTACCATGCAGAGAGTTATGTGATCAAAAAAGAGTAACTGAAGTATTTAAGAAGAGTATCGCCTAGAGAACTTACAACTGCCTGGGTGAAGTGAGGATTGTAACCCTTGATCTCTGTATCAATAGCTAACTTTTCTTATTTCTTATTTCTCCTACATGTTAAAAAAAAATCCATAAACTGTTTACTTTCAGCTCCATTCTTTCTCTACAACGTTTGAAAAGAGGCACCGATAAAAAAAAAAAAAGCCTAAATAATCACTCAAGATAAAGTAATACATATGAGAATAACAACTTGGTAAAAACCATAAAGATTTTCTTGGAGTTTCATTTCATGTGCATGCGGGAAGGGGCATTCATTTGGCTTCTTCCTTACTCCACCTCAGCATCCAGAACATATTATACATCGACATTACAGTGCTATGCTTTTCTATGTTAAAAAAAGCCCCCTGCATTTACCAGAATGTGATGCACTACTTTAGCTAGAGATTCAGGGCCATAAGCCTTGTTCAGTGCAATGAGATCACTTTAATAATATTCTAATCTTAGAATGTCGTTATCAAGATGGATAATGACCATGCAGCACTTCCTACAAACGGAAATGGCTGTTGTGCAATCCTAGAAGATATAAAAGAAAGCTTAGCACTTGAAAATGTATTTAAAGTACTTTCCTACATTCCGCTTGTTTGGTTTACATACCTGCAAGCTTTGTCAGGAATCTGAGATGGAGGATGGCTGCTTTTCTTCTCGTCTGAGTTCCGTACTAACACCTCCTCTGTTCTTCCTTTCTCTGCCCCAGCCTTGCTTTGGTCCACACTGAGGTGGCCTTGGTCAGGGTCACACCTGTACATGAAGACTATAGCAGGCTTCTCACTGGACTCTCCTTTTGCCTCAGTGAACCAGTGATGGCGCTGGACTGGAGGAGGCGGCAGCATGTGGATGACTGTCCCGTCCAGGCCCACCAGTTTCCCTTTCTCTCGCTCCTTCTCCTTCTCGTCTTCCTCATCTGTTTTTCGGCGGCGGAAGAAGCTTTTAAACGATATCCAGCGTTTGGGTTTTGCATCAGCTGCTCGCCTGCTGCCTTCAGAGTGCAAAACTGATTCGGCTTCTGTTGACCTGGTGGGACTGGTCGGCTTCGTCCAGTTGGTAAAGTGCCTCTGCAACAGGTTACTTGCGTGGTAAGGGGAGGAAGTAGACCGTGGTGGAGGAAAGGGAGGCGGTGGCTCACTTTGGGAGCTGGTCACTAATTTGGAGGGAGGAGAAGTCACTGGCTTCGTGGATGGATCTTTTTGAACTTTGGTAGTAGGGCTTTCAGTGGTTTGATGGACCTCACCTTCCCCACTTGACTGAGATGTAAAAAGAGATTTGGGTCTGACTGGTGGGTTTTTAGGAATACTTTTTGTGGTATCTGCATCTGGAGGAATGGCATACAGCTCTTCCACACTGCAGGCCTTGGGGCTAGATTGAGGTGCTTCTGGTGGAGTCTGGGGGGGTTGGATAGATGCCACAATCTGACATAGGACGGCACTTGCTTTCTCCCTGGTGCTGCTGCTGCTGCCCGACACCTGAGACCCTGGCACCCCTTCTGTTTTGCCCACAGGCTCTTGACTGGGTCTTTGGACTTTTGCTGGGGAGCTGTGGGTGGAACTGTAGCTTCTTTGTGGAGAAGACTGACCTCTGTTGAGACAATTGTTAAACTCCTGCACCTTCTGCGCTACTGAGCCTCTTTTACGCTCTGTGCTGTTGGAAAACCCTTTAGCTTGGGGACAGTCTGTGAGCTTGCTGGTAGTGCTATCAGACACTTTACTTTCAGTTTCTATTTCTTCATAAGTATGGCTTATTACGCTTGTGGTTTTTTCCTTCACAGAGAGTTCTCCACTTGTTCCCAGAAAACTTTTGTAGATGGCGAGATTGTCATATGCATTTGGATTAATGACAATGGGAACTTTGATGGCGTTTTTGGAACTCCGGGCATAGGATGGCTCATCGTGGATGATAATGGGAAAAGGTGGCATCCCGGCATTGTTGTAACTATTAAATTTTATTTCAGACAAATTAGGTGACTTAACAGGAATGGTTTTAGAGGAGATGTTTGTAGCCGTGGGTGAAGTGGGTGCCGATTTATGGCAGTTTCTCCTTGGAGGGACATTTGGCTCAGGTCCCCCAGTATTTAATTCTATTTTAGGGATCTTTTGTCTTGGACTGGTGCTGGAAGTCCATACTTCCTGGTATCGGATTGCACTGGATTTTTTGAGATGGGCATTTATTTGTCCTGGTGTCAATGCAGGTGATGTAACTGGGGAATTTGGAGTAGAAGATGAACCTTTTATCTTGGGGCGCCCCAGGTGCTCGCTGGCCATGGCTGCTGACACATCCACAACTGTATATGGCTTACACAGTGGCTGTTCCAGATTTACCACGCGGTAGGGCTTTGTCTGCTCTTCTACTGGGACGAGGCTTATGGTGACTGCCTGGCCAGCGATATCTGTAGAAGCTTTGCTCTCTGGCTTCTCAGTTTGTACTGCAATCTTTCCATCCTTCTCTTGTAGGCGGAGAGCAAGGACAGCTTTGTGAGTCTCTGGAACTTTCACCGAGCTTTGGGAAGTCAGTGATGAGTCCTTCTCCTCACTGTTCCCAGGAGGACTTTCAAAATTAGACTCAGTTTCTGCTATGTCCTTAGAATTTCCTGGGTTACCAGGAGATAGCCCCCCATTACAAATCTTCTGGGATAAACTGCTGGCTGTTTCAGAACGTGACTCTTCTGTAAAGGAGGAATCCGGTGATGTGCAGTCAGATGATACTGTGCTCTGAATGCTTCCTTGACCATAGGAGACCCCGGAATTTTCTTCATAACCATTCAGGATTTCATCGTAGCTGTCATCATAGTCTACAGCACAGATTCTCTGCAGAGACTTATTCCGTAAGGGGATAGTATTCCACTTTTTGCTCACAAAGAATCGAACGGGAGATAGGGTGTTTGCCCTGAAATTAGCAAAGCGAGGCTGCCCTCTCATGCGAATCTCCATGGCTAACAGCTCTTCGTCGCTCTCGTCCCAGCTCTCATGCTCCTCTTCCATGGTACTGAAAAGCACATCTTCCTCACTCTCCTCGCCACTAGAGAACTCAGGGTAGCAGAACCTGCCTCCTTCATTACTGATGACCTCTGTGCTCCCACTCAGGATGACGTGCTTGCCCTGAGAGTCCTTCATGTTCCCTGTCATGCAACTGGGTGGGATCTTTCTTTCCAACGAGCGTCTGTAGCAATCATTTATTCTTCCCAAGAATGTTTCTCTGGAGTTTGTTTCGTTTCCTCTTATGGGAGGGGTGGCATCCAGACCCACTATCTCCTTTAGCACTTCGGTGAGCCCATTGTTGTTATTGGATATCTTTTTTGCACTGTCATTATTGGCACACTGCTGAGGAACACTGCCACTGCCTTCAGTATCACCTTCAGAATTGTTGTTAAGTGGTTTCTGGCTCAGAGAAGTCTTGTTCTGGTTCCACCCCAGGATGGCAGGCTTGTTCTCACAGTGCTCCTGGATGCTGAGCTCACCACACACACTCTGCCCATCTGCCACCATCATAGTGGGCTTCACAGCTATGGTGGGCTTTTTAGCCACAGGGGGCCGGAAACTGCCTGTGTTCCTGACTCGGTGGTTGTTACTGTGATTGGCATTAGTTTTCACACTGCTGTGGGTGATAGGCGTCTTCTCAGAGTCTGGAGGAAGCTGGTGCAAGCTTTTAGGTTTAAAGCAATTCTTGCATTCGCCAGGTTTCCAAACGTGTTCAGTGAAGGTGTTACAAGCAGACATTTTTAAAAATAGAACTTCACAGACAATGCTTTTCCTTCAGTGCATAGCAAGACTTGCATTTGCATCTGTGAGTTTTCACCTCCTTATGTTGTCATAGCAGCTCCTCTAAGTACGATCGATCTGTGGGGAGGAAGAAGAGAAAGCAATCTGAATGCAAAAGGCATATGAGATTTCCCTACGAATGATGTGGAACTAGCTTTAACTTCTAAACTTCTTCTTCAAAGGATTGAGGAAAAAAAAAACAATTCGGGGGCAGGGGCACAGGGTGTTTATAACTTTTCTACAGTTAATCAGCATCTTGGAAACTTACTCTCAGGCAGCATCTATGTATAAGTAATTTCCAGCTTGTTGTGTGTCTATGGAAATAATAGTGTGACCTCTTCTCCTGGGAAGGCCTATGTGTATGTGCTTGAGTGCACATGTGTGAGCGTGCACAAGTATGGAGTCAGGGGTGGGTGTGCTGGGAGAGAACCCGGTGCCTCAAGTACACTGAGCTATACTCTCAACCTCCTGGGTTTCCCTCTGATACTTATCTTTGAGTGTCGATCAATCTCTGCTTGACATATCTTGGTCCCTATGAGTTAGTTTTTCTTCCATTCACCTTTAAAATGTTAGCTGCTTAACAGACCCTTCACATCCAGTGCACTAAAATGAATCCCTCCTTTTCTCTAAGTTGGTTTTTCCAATTTCTTCTCCTTACACCTCACTGGACTCCGTTCTTGCCATCAGCAGGCACTGCCAGCAGTTCAGATGCTCAGCATCTCTTGTCCAGATTACTGGATTAAGTGAGGGTGAGCCTTGTACCATTCTAAGCCATCATGCTTTCTGTTGTTGCTACTTCAGGTGTGGTTCTCAGAGAAGCACGCCAGCCTCACCTGGAACTTGTTGGAAATGAAGTTGCTTTAGGTCCAACCCCAGACCCACTAAACTTGCATTTTAATCTCAGCTGAGCCCACTGCTCTCCTACATTGGCAGATGTAACTGCATCGCCTTCTTATTAATTATCATGGAACCAGGTATTCTTGGTCAGTCTTACCTAATGCAGCACTTCCTAATGTTAGTGTGCACACTGGTGAGTGCTGCCAGGTGAAGAAAAACTACACAGGGGACACTCTAGGCCTCACCTAAGTCAAAGCTAGAGAAGAATAACAAATCTGAATTTTAAACAAGGTATTAGAAGTTATAAAACTAGATCTATGCCTCTTAGCACCTCCTCTTCTTCTTGACTGTGCTATCAACTCTTGCTGTACTATCCAATTGGGCTACTCATCTCTTCTTGGATTGCAGAAGCCCCCTTCTGTTTCCACTGACTGGGGCCTCCCTCCCTTCCTGTGTGTATGTGTATGTAAGCATTTGTGTTGAGTGTGTGCACACGTGCATGTGGAGGCCAAAGGATGACACTGGATATCTTTCCCAGCTCTTCTCCACCTTGTATGTTGAGATGGGGGTCCTGAGCTCACCAATTTGGCTAGGCTGGTTGGTCAGCAAGCTCCTGGCATCTGTCTGTCTATGTCCCCACCAACACTGGGATGATTAAATGCACTATGCTTTAAAGTTCTGTGCTACTCACCTCTCAGCACTGCAGACCTTCAGCCCTATACTTCTATATGGAATGACAATGAAGTGTGTTGGCAGGGCCAAATCTCCTGAGTTCAAGACTCAGAATAAAGCTACAGTGAGCACGCGTGTGCGCGCACACACACACACTCACACCTCAAAGAGGACTTTTTCCTAAAGTAAAAAAACTTTCAGGCCGGGCGGTGGTGGTGCCCACCTTTAATCCTAGCACTTGGGAGGCAGAGGCAGGAGGATTTCTGAGTTCTGAGTTCGAGGCCAGCCTGGTCTATGGAGTGAGTTCCAGGACAGCCAGGGCTACACAGAGAAACCCTGTCTCGAAAAACAACAACAACAAAAAAAACCAAAAAACAAAAAACAAAACAAAACAAAACAAAAAAAAACCCAAAAAACCAGAGGGGATTTGGGAGTGTGAATGCAAAGCCAGTGAAAACAAAAGAGGGATTTTAGTAGATATGCTGCCACAGACTATGTTCATATACAGCACACACACACACACACACACACACACACACACACACACACACACCTTATAGCTATGTGACACTAAATGCTCCCTTGTCATACAGAAAAGCAAGTGAGAACCGCAGTGAACTTCCTGGAATGACTAGTGAGCGAGCATGTGTTTAGGGGGAGTTGAGCATGTGGAGCACTTGGGGGGACTCAGATGTTTCAGGCAGTTTGGAAGACAGTTTGGCTGTTTCTTATAAAGTTAAACATAAATTTGCTTCAATACCTAACAATCTCATTCTTCGATATTTACTAGAAACAATAAAAATGTCTACTTATACCAAAACCAGTATACAGAGATTTACAGACAAAAAAAAACTGGAGACAATCATACACAACTACACACATTTGTCAAAACTCATAAAACTTGAACACTAAAAAGGGTGAATTTTATTATATGCAAATTAAACTTCAATAAACCTGAGCTACAAAAGACAGTTTGGGCTGGACAGAAAATAGACTAAAAAAATAAAAGATAAGAAAATGTTCAAAGGGCTGCTATGGGCATGGTAAGATATGATGAGAATCTGCCAGGGGTGTGGCGTCATATCGGGAAGCACAGAAAGTCAGGTGAAAGAATGACTGGACTTTGGAGAGAGTTAAGAGGTGCTAAGGTGGAACTTATTCTAACCATGTGCAAGGATATTTACCAAGATAGGAATACTGGGGGAGGCATAACTTCTGTAGGAAGATGATCAGAGCACACCCTGTGAGCCCACGTACAACAGAGGAGGCTGTTGATTTTCACCAGTCTAGATCACAGGAGAGAACTGTGTGGATCTCATGTGCTTGGGGATTATAGTCCACAAATATTTTCTAGGCTAGGAAGAGCATAGAAAATGGCACAGAACATGCTGGGGTTTGGCTTTGCAGTGAACTAGGGAGAAGATATAACTATATCTTTCAGAAAAAAAAAAGGCAAATAAAAGCTACATTCAAGATAACGAGGCAGACAGCAGAAGAGCAGACAGCTATTTCATATGCTGCTAAGAGGTACTGGAAAATGAGGGCTTACGTGTCCTATTACACTTGGCAGAACAAGTGTAGGTTGGCCTCTCTGTGTTCTGGTGTAGCAGTGAGGATGGAATTCAGACTGGTGGGCTGAACAGCAAAGCGACAGGACTTGGGCAGATGACTCTTTGAGAAGTATTTGGATGAGAAGAGTTAGATTCAGAAAGGACTTGTTGATTTTAAGATAGGGGAAAGTAGGTAACATTGTATGGTGATATTGGGGGAAAATAGAGAAGAACAGGAGAGGCAGAAAAGGCAGGGAAAGAGAGCACAATTCAAATCTGAGAATGTTAAAATCGACAAAGCTCTCATTTCTTTCCTGTTGTTCGATGAACCAGGGGTTCTGAGACCAGAAAAGAAAGTAACTCTCCTACATTTACAGTAAATGAGAGGCAAGAACTGAGACATAAGGCTATACTATCTGTTTTGTTTATAAAATGTATTTCTATGATGTATGTGTTTATGCCTGAGGAGGTCAGAGGATAACTTGCAGAAGTCAGATTTTCTTCCCACCCATGCAGGTTCCAGTGACTGAATCAAGCTGTCAGGCTTAGCATAAGCACATTTACCTGCTTAGCTACTTGCTGGCCCTAGCATATGTTTAAAATTGCTAATTTTTTTTGTTAGCTTTGCCCCTTTTGTGTAGTACAGTCTTCCTGAAGAAACAAACAAACAAACAAAAAACACCAATGCAAACATGAAATAAAATGAAAGCAGAAAAATTGTGTAAAGCTACTATTCAGAATTAATTTCTATTAGCAATTTGAAGCATTTCCTGAGAGTCAGCAAGTTTTCCTTTTTAAAAAACATATCCTGTATACTAAGCATCATATGACACTAAACAGAAAAGCGTAAGACATCCTGCCTAATAGCTTGTTAACGAAGCTGACCTATTCCTCGTAAGGTACTACAGGTTTTCTTTGTAAGTAGTACAATATGTTTTATTTTTCCAAGACTAATAAATATGAAAAATTATTTCCCATTCTGAGTATGTTAGTTAAACCAAATGATGGCTGTTGAATTGATTACAACTATCACATTAACAAAACTGTCAAACGAGGTTCATCAAGAACAGTTAACTCATGTCAGCACTAGAAGCCGATCTTAGAGTGGCCATTCCTTTGAAAGGCCTTTGAATCTCTGTATCTATGCTGCCATGAAACCCAGAGATGAAAGGAGCACAGGCCTCCAGCAAGCACCAGATGGAGCTGCTGTCTAAGCCACAAAACCTGGACTTTGAGGCCTTCAGTTTTAAACACTAATTATGTTTGGAGACAAAGATGTTCAGCTAAAGATGCTGTCAAAACTATTTTAACTTAATGCAGGCCCTTGGAGAAAGAAACTATATCATATGCAGGCCCATCTGAAGCCCAATATTCTGGCTTTCCTGCCTTTGCAGAGTCACTTAAGGGCAATTGATAACACCTACAGCTTTCTCCTCTCATTGACGGCACTGTCCAAACAGGAAACTTGAGTCATTAAAGTTAAGTTTGAGACATTAAAGGAAAAAAAGTGTCTCCTGAAGCTTGAGCATACGGAGACACTGCAGTCTGTGCTGACATGCTCTGCTTATTTGCCAGAACAGGTCTGATAAGGAGTATCAAAATGCGATGTTTGTTTGTTTGTTTGTTTTTACAAAGCTCATTTGCTTATATATTCTTTATAATCTTTTTATTTAAAATTTTTCATAATTTTGATTATGTTTTCCCTTTGCCCAAATTCACCCCAGCCCCCTACCTATCCAACCTGATATTCTCTCCCCTCTCCCTCTTTCCAAAAACAAAACAAAAATGAAAATCAAATAAAACACACAAAAAACTAATGAGACAAAACAAAACCTAAATAGCACCCCTTAAAAACTCCAAGCCCCGTGGAGTCTGTTTTATGCTGACCTTCTTGGAGTGTGGTTGATATACCCCAAAATACTCTGCTGGAGAAAACTGATTTCCCTTTCTTAGCAAGTATCAGCTGCAAATAGCATCTGAGTTAGGGGTGGGACTTGTGCCCACTTCCTGTCATCACTGGGATGACTCAAAGGAACCAGTGTCCAGACACAAAAGGACTGATACACATTTGAACTTACAGAGATGGACAGCACACGAGAACAGCACAGGCTCAAACCAAACAAAATTCCTTTAGAACCCTAAAGCAAATCCTCCAAAATGTCGATGGGGAAATTTAATGGCTGAAGCTGCCTCCAGAAGCTAGCCAGGACCCCATGATGTAAAATCCTATTTCATAACTTTCAGGATGAAATCCCTCTGAGCTACAGATACAGCTGTTCTAGAGTAGCCGATTTCACTGTGAGTCATGGCGGCCTCTTGAGAACCTACTGTGGCTCTCTGCTCTCCGCTGCTCAACAATGGCTAGTTTCCTTCCTGCCCAACTGTTTCAAGTAGATTTGACACAAAACAACCAATTCATCCTGGATTTCAATCTTGGATTAAACTGTCAGCATCTCAGCTTGTCAAGAGGGACACAGTTCCTGTCCTTAAAGAGGGACTGGGTAGGGGGTCCATTCAACGCCACACACAGTGCATTCCTTACAGGAATAACCAGAGGAAAACCTAATCATCATGAAGGAGTGGGAATAGATTGCTAAGGTCCTCGCTCAGTACTTCAACTCCTGAAGGCCATTAGCTCTCCCGATAAAATCTGTCTCATTTCCACAGTGGCAGAGCCAAGAATCCTCACTGCTGTCCACAGGCTTCTAAGGTCACACTTTGAGGAGCGAGGCCACATGGCATCCCACAGTAGCCAGTCTCTATGATTCCAAAGTGAAATTTATAAAGCAAGGTTTTCATTAGGATTTGTAATGGAATATGTGATACACTTATATATATTTAAAAAAGCAAAGGAAAATGTGACGAATACCCCATGTCATTGTTCCCAACTTTTCCTTTTCCCACAGTGAAAAATGCTGACCCGACATGCCAAGACCTTCAGCTTATGACTAAAAGGGTGGAGAGGAAGTGGAAGTGAAGCTGCAGGAAGAGGCTTGCAGGAGATAAAAGACAGTGTCACTGTGGATCACAAATAGAAACTCTATGAGAAGGCTCTTCTGGAGACCTGACGACGATGATGATGATGGTGGAGGTGGTGGTGGTGGTGGTGGTGATGATGATGATGATAATGATAATAATAATAATAATAATAATAATAATAATAATAATAGTAATAGTAATATCATTTTCCTGGCCACCACAAGAATAGGCAAGCTCTTAAGATAGGATGTTCTCTTATCTCAAAAACAGGCAGAGCAAAACATACCTTAAAGCTCCGTTACATGGCAGAAGCAGCCCACTGCCTTTCAGCCGTTCTAAGCACAGCAGTCCTTGCTATGGCAGTCATCCCAGGGAAGAACAGAGCAAGTGCTCCCAGAGCGGCAATGCAGCTCGGTTCCCAGCTCAGCGTCAAAGTCTGACTCTGACACACCAGTCAAATATGATTAATACCACTCCTAATTACAACTTGATGGCAACGAGTTTTAACACCAGAGTAGTAAAGTATTCTCTGAACTTTTGTCCATTTACCAGAAGATAAGCATTATCTGATAATAACCAAAGGCTTCTTGATTTTATTTTGTTCATGATCGGTCTCTTTTGCTTAGATCAGAACGTCCCCTCTAACACTGCTGCACTTGCCAAGACTCTATTTATCCTTTACAATTCTGTTCAGGGGTTACCTCTGTGACGACTTTTCCTTCTGACTCCCTAAAGACCACTCTTACTATATCGCACCATACTATAAACTACAATTCCTGAGAAGACAGGACTGTGCTGTGTCCTTTATTATTTGTATCAATGGACTGCCGAGAAAACACTAGACCCTAAGTAAGAACATGCTGAACAAATTCTAGGAAGTCCTAGACACAGGGTCACTTTGCCCATGAAGACTCACAATTTTCAAAAAACCCTGTGACATACATGATACCATTGGTCCTGCTCTTAGAATGAAGAAATTGAGCCGGGCAGTGGTGGTGCACACCTTTAATCCTAGCACTTGGGAGGCAGAAGCAGGCGGGTTTCTGAGTTCAAGGCCAGCCTGGTCTACAGAGTGAGTTCCAGGACAGCCAGGGCTACACAGAGAAACCCTGTCTCGAAAAAACAAAACAAAACAAAACAAAACACAAACAAACAAGCAAGAATAAAGAAATGGGGATTTTCCCAAGGCCACACAGAACCTGTAAAGGCCAGAGCCAGGGTGAGTGAATGCCCGCTGTGTATGTACAAATGGCACAGTTCACCTCAGGCATGACTTATGACGAAGACATGTTGTGTACATCAAAAGAAAAGAAACAAGAAGAGAGATAAAGGAGATAAAAAGCAGAGGGAAAGGGAAACTGGGAAGAAAAAAATTCATTATTCTATGAAGAGAAACCCGATTTGTATGATTTTAGCAATGTAACTATTTCTGGAGACTTTGTTATCTAGTGTAACCTGTACTTTGGTAAGTGATATTATATTTTCAACTACACTAAAATTTTCCTTCTTCAGCTACAGAAAAGTAAACAATGCATTCTGTAAAACATTTATAATTTAAACTTTTAAAGAAAATGGTAAATTAATCAACGTCTGAATTAATACTACTTTGAGAATATAGATTGATTGCTTCAAGAAAATACTGCAATGTAACAAGTTTTAATTAAAATTATACTGAGAGTATTTCTTAAACTAGGATCCAGGGTGTAGTTTTCAAGGGTCTGTGAGTTCTCAAAATAGGTTAGTATTGACCTAAAAGTAGAATCTCTGTCTAAGATAAGTTAATATAGGGACTTGGGGCATGGCTCAGAGGGTAAAGTTCTTGTGTGAGCATGTGGACCTGAGCTCAGATCTCCAGCACCCACATATAAGGCAGGGCTAGCAGTGGGTGCAGGTGACCTAAGCACTGACTGAACAGGCTGATGGCTGGAGCTTGCTGGCCAGCCAGCCTGAAACAACAAGCTCAGTGTGAGACCTTGACTCAAAAGCATACATACATACACACACACACACACACACACACACACACACATACACACACACACGATGGCAAACAACAAAGGGTCACACCTATAGCCAACCTCTGGCATCCATATGTACACTAGGGAGCACACTCACCTTCATACATATGAGCGTATCCACACTTATACTACACATACCCTCACGTAAATAAATTAACATAAGCATATGCTGGGCTGTTACAAAATGGCCACTTATAAGTAATAAGCACTATTTCTAGTCTATGTGTACATTTGTGTTTATAATCTGAGCTGGCACCAACCACACTATTAATATAAGAAATAATGAAGAGACAAACAGGCTCAATTCTTATGTAAATGATTCAGTATTTCCAAGTGAAGACAAAAATAACACTATGATATAAGCCATATTTACTGTGCTTTACAATGTTGGATTTTCAGTATGTTAGAAAGGAGCTGGAGAAGTGGCTCAGTGGTTAAGAGTACTTGCTGCTCTTCCAGAGGACCCAAGATCTATGCTCAGCACCCATGTGGGACAGCTCACAACTACTTCTAACTTCAGCTGGCCTGCAAGGACCCCTCTACCCACACTGCATATACTTATACTGGTATAAACACATAAATAAAAATAAAATAGGCCTTGAGAAAGGAAAGACAGAAATACGGTATAAGAAGACCATGCTGGGCATGGTGGTATATACCTGTAATTCTAACACTTGGGGATAGAGGCCGTAGGATCAGACTTCAGGGTAATCCTTGAAAACATTATGAATTTGAGGCCAGCTTGGCCTACATGAGACTCTGTCTCAAAAAAGATGCAAGCCAGTGGTAATGAAAAAATTGGGGTAGCGGGCAGTTTATATTCAGTATGAATGACAATTTAGTTTCAATAAAGCATAATCTACCATATTATATTATCAATAATTTGTATTTCGCTAGTTTTTTTATGTAACTTTAATATGGTTTATAATTAAATAAAAAATATAGGGAATTTATAACTATTTCTGTATTTATATTTAAGTAAAATTTTACAATGTATATTAACATTAAATACTATAGTTACTAATTTGCCTTCAATTCAAGGAGATTTATAAAGTACTAAAGTTCAAAAAGCAGTGCCTTAGAAACAATACTCTTTTATTTTAGGTAAGTATTCCTCTTGTGATCTTATTCACATTATTAATTTGCTAAGCATCTGTTAAAGAGATGTAATTATTTGACAGTCTTTATGAAAATGAATCAAAATAACATAAAATGCTTAATTCTTTGTCTGACTGGTAAACATGCCATTTCCTGTTATTAAATCTGTATCCAGTGGAAATATGAAGGAGAGTGATCCCTCCCAGCCCCCTCCAAGTGTATCTATGTCGCATCTTGACTTGAGCATTTGGGGAGCTGCAGCTACAGAAATACTGTTAACTACACTGCGCAGGCTTCAGCTTATTTACTATTTATTACTTTTATACAGAATATGTATTCCAAATTATTTGTAACTGGCTTAAAAAAAAAAGGAAAAGCTTTTGCAACCCACTTCAGACTTGCATTTTGCATCAATTTCAAAAGATGCCATCAGAGTATATCAGGAAAAAAATTTCTGAATTACATTTCACAAAAGTGGAATGTAATATTGCTTGTGCTGTAAGAACACGGGTAGCAATGGAGAAGAAACATGGCAGGTGGGAAACAATGTGGTTAGTACATCTCTGACAAGGCTAGACCAGACAAGCCTGAGCTAATGGAGAGGCAGTGGGAACTATTGAGGCCGGATTTGAGAAGCTAAGTAGTTAAGAGTTATCAACCAACGGGGCACTGGGGAAGAAAGAATGAAGATGACCTGAGGGCCTTTCTTGGGTCAATCCCAGGATGATTTCCCAAGACACATAATAAAGTTGTGGATAATCAAGCTCACACCAGTGACACTCCTTTAATTGTCACTACAGTTGAAGTGTAGCAAACAGTGGAAAAGGCAAAGCAAGACAACACAACAAAACTGAACTGATGCTCTGAATGAAGGTGGCAAACATATCCTAAATCCAGGCAAGTGAGTAAAAATACCCGGATCTTTAATTTAAGTGCTTTCCATACAAACTTGACTCTTAACCTTGAGTAAAAATAATATATAGTAGGAGTGATATGAAATGTACAGGTGGCTGAAAGCAGATGGGGAGACAATGAAGGTGACAACCCTCTAGTTAGCTTTATTCTACCATAGAGTAAAAGCAGAAAATCAAAACTGGTGCTGAGTCACTGCAGTTATGGAGTCAGTGATGGGTAGGAAAGACAGGAACTGTTACCAGAGGATTTCAGATGCCTGTGAACACATGCACACAGGTTTGCTAGGGCTGTCCTCAATAAAAACAGCCGCAGCCTGGACTTCGGGGACATACTGGATTTTAATAGAAAAGGAGACAGCTGGACAGGAGAACCACTATACCACCTTCCCCAAAGTGCGCTGGTCTGCATCCCTAAAGATAAATGCTGGTGGTCTACATCCCTGTCCTAGGAGGCGATGCCTCTGAGGTTCCAGCATGTCAGGAGGTGTCTGCCAGTCCTGAAGAAGTGCTAGGTTCACGGCTCTTATGCTTAGCAGAACACTTGGTATCTCTGCTGTTCCTATTTTAATAACCCATCACCACAAGAACACTTAGAAGCACAAACAACAAAGACTCAAGGATATTCCTACCTATGTGAGTTTGTTCAAGTTACTTAAACATTCTGTGCTTTATGGGCCTTATCTTCTTTTTAAATTAAGAGAAACCTAATTCTTTATAATATGAAAAAAATCAGAAAATGAAGATATTTAACAATCCTTG
>NW_022196906.1:51092902-51094056 GCF_008632895.1 Mastomys coucha | reverse complement strand
AAAAAAAAAGCAAAAATCTTGCTACTTGCCCTTCTGGGTCTTTTTCTAGTATTCAGACAAAGCAGCACATGTACACAGATAGACAGACAAATGCCATATAATCAACAGGCTATTTGGGAACAAAAATATTTTTAAAATATTTTCTGAAATTTACAATCTATTCTAAATATCACACAAATGTAAATTTGGGTTAAATACAATTTTTAATTATTCAAACAAACAAGGCAAAAAATGAAGTTGCATCCAGAGTCCTTTATTAACTTGGGACTATTAAAAACATTTTTCATATGTAAAAGTACTTCTGGTATGGAAAGTTAGCTGGTACCAAAAGTCAACCTTTGACCTCCACAAAGAGTGTACCTACCATGTGTACACATGTGGATTATATATGCATGCTTCACATACACATACAGAATAAATAACAAGGCCGTGGCATGTGGCTCAGGTGTAAATTGATTACCTAGCCTAAATGTGTGATGCCCCAGGTTTGATTCCCAATACTGAAATAAAAAAGAAAGGGCAGGAGTCTACTGATTTTTCCCATGGTTTTTTCCATTTGCAAATATTTAAGGATGTAATAGTCCCAGGGCCTACACCTCTTGCTCCTGTCTTCTGAAGCACTAGACACAACTTCTAGTCCTCTCTTCACAGACAACTGGCTAGCTTTCTTCCACAATATATTCAGTCCTTGGCAGTTTCACAACACTGGGAAATTCTCAGGCCGGGTCAACTCTGAACGGTCCATCTCATGCAATAGCCAAATCTTATTTCAATGGCCAAATTTTAGTTCTCTAATCTACACTCTCCTTTTGACCCACCTCCTGCAAACACACACAGATCCTAGATTTGCTTTTTGAATGAATACTGAGATGATATATTGCTGTTTCCTAACTTCCCCCTTTTTAAAAAAGCCTGTTTTGTACCTTATTCCTCCATAAAATCACAAAGAGGTCTCAGTTGTCTATAAAGTACCCTTGAACTCCAGAGGAGAAAAGGTAATTCATGTTCCTGATGCCATCTTTCGTCTTTTCATCTTTTCAAAGCACCCTTTCCTAGGTCCACTCCTGTAACACTTGCTAAAAATTCTACAGACCAAGTCAAACTGGACTCCCCTGTGATGTTGCGCATCTCACTCTTTTTTTTTTTTGAGTTCT
>NW_022196906.1:51072287-51092372 GCF_008632895.1 Mastomys coucha | reverse complement strand
TGATTGGGTTACCTCACTCAGGATGATATTCTCCAGATCCATCCATTTCCCTAAGAATTTCATAATCTCACTCTTAAAGTTAACTGATCCTTCCCCAAGTCCCTACCACATGCCACTCGTGGCTATTTGTATATCTCCTTCCCTTATTAATCTTAGGTACTTGGAAGGTAAGGGACATTTCTCAGTGCATTATGGCACTGTTCTGCTTTTTGAATAGATAAATAAGTGGTATGGAGCTATCTAGTTTTACTGAAGACAGAAATGTTCATATAGTAACAAGGGACTTCCAGCAGCAGATGGGGAGATAAAACATGAAAATGCAAGCTTGAAAACCCAAAAGCATTTCAGTACAGGACAAACAGCCCTGTATGCTGTAATGGCATTACCATATTCTAGAACAGCACCGTGTTGGATGTTGACACTAATTACAGTGGGGCAGCAAAAAATGTTAAATTATGTTTGGTATGCTATGTTTAACAAGAAACAAAGCAACAAAAGTGTGACTATGTTTTGGAAACATTTTCATACAAATGGTTTTATTATTTACATTTATTAGATTATAAAATAAACTCAATTAGAACAACTTTTTAAAATAGGAGGAAAAAGCACTCCAAATTGTATTTTGCATAAAAACCAGGTCACAGCAGCACTAAGTGATTATCTAATTAAAATGGCTTAATATTAAAGATTTCAAACTTACAAAAGTAAGCCAAAAAATATTGGTAACTGATGCTCAATCTCCCCAAAGGCAGAGAGAGGTGGGGTGGTGGATTTTTACTGTGCACATAAAGGTATCCACTCATTCTCATATCTCCTTAGGGAGGAGATGAGGGGAAGCCCAGCCACGAAGGGAAGGTAAAAATGGAGAGTGAGAGACAGGATCTCCCGGACAAAACTGTGGGAGGACATCAGGAGAATTGAGAGGAGAAACAAGCAAAGCCTAGCACAGGAGCAGGCACATTTACAAAACGGACAGCGCTTCCTTCATTTTCCCCTCTCTTGACTTTCTTTGTTCTAATTGACTTCAGGCTGATGCATGTACCCTGAGATGCATGCTGAATTCCAATGAAGTCCTCCTACACGTATACTTTATACCAACACAATCCAGTTAAAAGGATTTTAATTGGTGTGCACCATTCCCTGCAATTTCAACATTTAAAAAATGAATAGTCTCACTAAGTACCAGATGGTGACATGTACTAATTAATCAGGACTATTCAATGAATGAGCATATTAAAATGAATGTACCTATTAGACATGTGTTGCCGATGCTCTATCCTGAGGAAGTGGCTCCGTAAATGAGCGCCCACGGAAGGTGCAGCTTGCAAGCATCTCCCACAATGATTTGCAGCAGTAATACTATCATACTTGTGTTTCCCTCTAGATCACTCGATATTTCATGTTAAGCAGCCATGAGCCCTGCTATCCTTCCATAATCTACTCAACCTCCTTAAGTTAGAGCGACCTAAACACCTAGTCTGCAGTTTTCTGCTGTACAGAAAGCTCTTACACACTTAGCAAGGTTGGTTTTAAAGGGACAGTGGGTGGAAGAGATCAGATAGCGTTCTCGAGTCTCCTCTATGTGTCTGCTGGGCAGTGGGTGCCAGAGCTTCCTACCTGAAGAAGTGACAAAGTGCAGTGGAATTCTGCCTGACAATTTGCGAGGTTGCAGTGGACAGAGATACATAACCAACCTATCGGCAGGTCTCAGAAGAGGAAGACATCTTAGAACGCATTTGTTTTCTTATCTCCATTCACGACTCTTCTGTTTTATCTTTTGTCACCATCACTTCAAACATGTTCTAATAGAAAATTGCCCAAATCTCTCTAGATTCATAGGAAACAATGTTTTCTGATTTGCTGAGAGCACTAAAATACCAGAGCAGCAGATTAGATAAGGAGGCAGGAAGGCACAAAGAAACATGGAGTACTGTGAGGTAAGTTTACTGTCTGGCATCTGGCAATCAATGACAAACATTAGTCACCTCCCACAGGAAATAAGGAAATGGTGGGATAAAACTGCTCCTTGAAAATTCAACTCAAAGAGGAACTTAACTCTAAAAGAAGTCTAAATATGATCCCTTCAGGGAATTTAGGGATTAGGATAAAGAGTGTGATTTAGAAGTATACCTTCAAAGATGAAGACAATATGCACTACCTCCTAAAAGAAGCCTACAAGACAGAACTTTGAGGAACTGGTGCTTGTTTATGGTGTGGCAATGGTTGTTGCTTAAAATGAAAGTATTACCCCAAAGAATCCTTAGGAGAGTGCAAGCCAATAATGGAAACAACAAAATTTGTAGTTATAAGACTAGAAAAATCTCCCCAGTGGCAAAGGCAATTTTTATTATTTTCTTTAGGCTCTTGCTTAAAATCAAGAGGTAGAGTTTATCCAGCATTCAAGAAGAATTTAATTAGTTTGAATGTAATTAAAAGTAAAATGACATGACCATTTTCATGATGAGGTTTTTGTGCAATGACTGAATAATCTTTAAAAATTCTATTACTATGGTTTAATAATTTCTGATAGACCCACTGCTTTCAAAGTTTTGGTCATACTAGACAATTTAAATGAAAAACATTTTGGGGTAGCATTCATTGTAGAGTATGTTTTCTAAGACTTTTATGTTCTGGGCTGCAGAGATAGCTCTGAAGTTAAGAGCATGGTGTTCACACCATCTGTAACTCCAATTCTGGGAGGTTTGACTCTTCCTGGCCTCTGCGAGCACCTGGTATGCACATGGTATATAAAACCGAACCCATATACACAAAATAAAAATATATTTAAAAAAAAAAACAAGCCTCATATTTTGAGATAAAACCCAGTAAGACAAGATATCAAAACCAATCACATATGAATTCAAACACAAAACATAACTATGCTAAGGAAATTGACCCCTGACACAGCAAAGGGAAAACCATGCCTAAGACAACTTAAGGAGACTAGACAACTAGCAAACTACTCCGAACAACAGTTTATTGCATAACCGTGAAAAGTACAATTGATAAATGTGCCATAAATCTACAAAGGAAGGAAGAAAGGAGGGGAGATGGAGTGAATGACTGTGCAAGCATGATGGCACCTGAACACACAGGAAGGACGGAGCTGCCTTAATGTGAAGAGCAACGTGCTGAGCACACCACCACTCCCAGGTCACAGCCAGCTCTAACCAGCAGACTGCAGTAATAGTTAATATCAAAGCTTTGTCTGACTTGAAGAAACACAAAAGACAAAAATAAATACCAACTCCTACAGAAAGCAGATGAATCAGATGCACATGGGGAACCAGTGTGGTCTACATGTGCTATCAACATAGTTGTGGTTGGAAATCCAACTCCTGTTTCTGTCTTTAAGATGCAACTCTGAATTAGTCACTCATGTCTTTGGCTAAATGTCAGGCTACTTCCAAGGTACCTGAAATTCTTGGAAAGGGGCCATGAATATATTAAGATAAAAATGGACAATGAATTAAGTTTTCTCTGATGATAAAATAGTGAAGAGATGATGTTCAGGATATGATGTGTTCCTCGCTGCTCTCAACCTAGAAAGAGGTAGGATGGATTATCTCTTTATGAAGGAGGTTGGGGGATGATGTTTGGAAATAGAGAAGCAGTAGAATTAAGAAGTAAAGCTTATCAAGTTATACAATATAATTTGGAAAATTTGGGGTTAATATATAGACTTTAAAGCTTGATAGTGGTGAGACCTCTTAAGATTCTTGAAAGATAGCACAAGAAAAAGAGCCAAAGAAAAAGCATGAGAAGCACATATAGACAAAGAGACACACATATAGGAACCCCATAAAAACATACAACTAGAAACCTACACACACGCACACACACATGCACACACAACCTGTAAGGTTTAAAAAAAAAAGCCGTGACAAAACATGAAACAAAGAATGCAGCTGCTGTGTTTGTTCTCTATTGGCCATCTACTGCTGGGCACGAGGCCTGCCGTTAAGAGTTTTTTAACCCTGGTGATACTTTATTGCAGAGAACTGAGTTTTCATTGCTAGTGCTTATCAAGTGGAGATAGCTCCTGGGTTAGGGGTGTGGGCTTGCGTCCACTTCTCTGTGCTAGGACCCCATCTGCTGTAGAGCTGTGCAGGCGTGTGGATGCTGCCACCGTCTGTGAGTTCATCTGTCTGTCAATCCTGCTTGTTCTCTTGCTGTCCTCCATCTCTGTTGGCTCTTACACTCCTTCTGCCTCCTATTCCACAGTGTTCTGTGCCCCGAGGGGGACTGAATGTTATGAGGTCTCTCTCACTCTGCAAGTTTTCTGGCTGTCGGTTTCTGTATTTGTTCCCATCTAAATATTCTAAAAGAAAAAACTTTTAATGCTTTTATTTTCCTTAAAGAATCTGTTCCCAGACACTTCTAACAATAATTTTGAGTTGCTTGGATTTGATATATTTGTTAGCAACTACATAGTTGCTAAGTACATAGTTGCTAAAAATGGGGCACCAGTATCTCAGTACTTGTATAGGGGAATATTTATTTATTTATTTATTCATTCATCCCAGACAGGTTTTCTCTGTATAGCCTTGGTTGTCCTGGAACTCACTCTGTAGACCAGGCTGCCTTTGAACTCAGAAATCTGCCTGCCTCTGCCTCCCAAGTGCTGGGATTAAAGGCATGCACCACCAGGGGAATTTTAATTGGACTTTTGGGAATGGATGGGAAAGAAGCTAACATTGAGACAATACAGTTACTATGCTGAAAACTATGCTAACTCATCTATCCTTTTGACAACCCTGTATCATTTTTCTAATTTCCCAATGAGCAAAGAGATCCAAAGGTAAAATACCAGAAAACAGGAACTAATATGAGAACCCAGGCCTGGGTGACTCTAAACTCCTGCTTTATACAATAATAACATTTGTAAAATGTGTCACACCAGACATAAGTTATATGGTTCTTATAATAACCCCCACCCTGACATTGGTAGAAAGGGAAAAGTAAAAAGAAACAAGGAATGGAACCATTTCAGTACCAAGCAGAATTCCATGAACTACATTGACCTCTACCAGAAAACCTTTAGGGCATGAACCGATGGCCTGATAATCCGAGCTGCTACTGAGCACACCTTTTCCTCTTTACCACCAACTCTCCAACTATCTGAACAATAGTTCTAAAATGAGCAGATTCTCAAAACAAATGAAGAATACTCTTTTGACTGTTGGATATGGTTTTCAAATTGTGATGTGAATTTCAAGTTATAAAAAGTAAAGGTACCGGGCTGGAGAGATGGCTCAGTGGTTAAGAGCACTGACTGCTCTTCCAGAGGTCCTGAGTTCAAATCCCAGCAACCACATGGTGGCTTACAACAATCTGTAATGAGATCTGATGCCCTCTTCTGGGGTGTCTGAAGACAGCTACAGTGTACCTATATATAATAAATAAATAAATCTTAAAAAAAGTAAAGGTACCACACACATCCCAGGTAAAACTTGGTGCTGTTTTTAGTGGAGGGCCTTTTAAGCCTTAGCATCTGTACATACTGGAGTGCCTTGTGGAATGCACTCTCTGATTCAGCAGGTCTAGGGTGACAGACCACACACACTTGGGAGTAGAAGTTTTTAGAATACACAACATATGGAGTGGATGGAAATCTGGGAAACAGCAGTTGTAAGAACTTTTAAATCACCTTTCTTGGGGCCAAGCATATCTAGTTCAGTGCTAGAGTGACTGCTTGCCAGGAAAGAGCCTCACCCTGGGTCTTATTTATAGCATTGGGAAAAAAGATTCTACCAATTCCTGGCTATGTGCTAAAAGCACAGTTCAAGGGAGTTTCGTTATACTACAGAGCATACTCTCTGGAACTAAATCAAGGATGAACACAATTCTGTAGAACAAAGTTACAAGACTGACATTATCACATATCAGAAGTTGCTACTGGGGCTGGAGAGATGGCCCAGCAGTAAAGAACGCTTCTTGTTCTTGTAGAAGACCCAGGCATAGTTGCAAGCACCTACATGGCAGCCCAAAGCTATGTGTAACTCAAGTTCCAGGAGATATAATGTCCTCTTCTGGCTTCCACAGGTACCAAGTGTATATGTGGTACACAGTTATTCATGCAGACAACACACACACACATAAAAAATTTTAAAAACTAAACTTGACTAAAACTTAACTAACACTACCAAGCTTGCTATAAGGACACTGCAGTCAAGATAATATAGCAGTGGCAACAGAACAAACAGATCAATGGAAAAGCCCAGAAATAGATGTATACGAACACATTGACAGGGAAGCAAAGGCAATACAATGGAGAAAGTATATTCTTCAACAAATGATGCTGGAATAACTGCACATCCTCATGTAAAAATCTCGACAGACTATACAACTTTCACAAAGATTAATCCTAAAGAGTCACAGATCTTAATGTAAAATGCAAAACTATTAAAATATCTAGACAGTAACAGGAGAAATTCTAGTTAGCCCTGGGTTTAGCGATGACTTAGATACAAGAACAAAAGCATGGGCCATGAAAGAAAGACTCAACAAACTGGGCTCAGTACACACACACACACACACACACACACACACACACAGACACGCATGCACACGCACACATGCACATGTGCATGTGTGTGTGTGCATACATACACACACACAAACACACAAACAACTGCTCAGAGAAAGATATCATAAAGAGAATGAAAACATCAAGTCACATAGTAGTAGGAAATATTTGCAAAAGACACATGAAAAGAAGCTACTACCCAGGTTATAAAGAACTCTTACCTCTCAACAATAAAAACAAATGATCCAATTTACAAATGGGTGAGGGTTCTGAAGAGATAAGAAGACACAGGGCGTGAGTAAGCATATAGGAGTGCTGTGTTGCTTAGCGTAAAATACTTAGACAGCATCACAGACTTATTAAACTGGTTAATGCTCAACATACTGACAAAGCCAAATGCAAGGCAAGGATGGGAAACAGTAGAATGGTAGCCATTTTGACAGATAGGGTATTAATAAAAGAAATGTAATCCTATATAATTTATTAATCCCTGATATTTACCAAATGGAGTTGAAAACTCAGGTTTAAAGGAGCTGCACAATAACAATTATGGTACCTATATTCCCAACTGCCCAAACTTAAAGCAGCCCAGATGTCCTTCAGTGGGTGAATGAATGAGTACATTTTGTTACACCCACTTTCTAAGTCTATTTCCTATTGCTATAACAGAATACCCGAGATTAAATTATATATTATATTCACTGAATGAATTCATTTGTTATACCCATTTTCAAAGTCCATTTTCTATCGCTATAACAGAATACCTAAAAATGGCTAATTTATACATGTATATAAAGGAAGTTGTCTATTCAGCTCCAAGTTCTAGAGACAGAGAAGTTCAGCATCCGTGGCTACATCTGGTGAGAGCTTCACACTGCCTCATAACACAGCAGAAACAACACATGGCAGGAGGAATGTATGAAAGAGCTCCAAGCAGATGTATTTAGAAGACAGGAGGGAACAAAGGAGCTGACTCATGCCTAACAACATACTTGAGAATTAATCCACTCTCAGAAGAATAACATTAATCCCTCTTAACAATACTACTTCTGGACATCAATACTAGCAACCAACTTTCAACATGTTTGGCAGAAGCAAAACCACATTCAAATCACAGCATCCATGTAACACAATACTAGTGGCAAATATACTTAAAATACCAAGTCAAAAAAAATAAAATAAAATACATGGAGGAATTTTAGATGTATGCTATGAAGCAAAAGAAGCCAGTCTCACAGGACCATATACTATGGTTACATCTCCATGTCAATTCCTACGACATTACAGAATATCCAAAATTAAGGAGAAAATAAAAGGATCAGTGAAGGGAGAACTGAAAAATATATAAAACAGAATAAATTACGAGTAGGGTGAGAGGATATTGATGCCAGTCCACTTGTACCACACTAGTGTGCAGAATGTTGACTATACAGAAGACAGTATGCAGGTATCAACGAGGTTTGGTGCCACACAGAAAACTCCCCGTATCTTCAACTTTGCAGTAACTGAAAGCTGCTCAAAGAAAGAGTGTCTGTGTCTGTATCACACTGCTTTCTCCCAAGGTTCAGGGATCATCAAGAAAGAAGAGGTGGAAAGACTGTAACAAACAGTGGCAATGGATGACGGCTTTTGTAAGAGTAGACTACTTTTATGTGTAAGAGTGCTTTTTACACACAACAGAGGAGCTGTACAAAACAGAACAGCCATGACTGCATGTATAAGACCTGTATGAGAGAGATCCGGTCACACAAAATCCCAGCACGAAGCAGGGACAATTCCCACTCTTAGCAGAGGAGCGTCAGAAGTGATTGAAGACTGTTCGGAGAGGGACATTTCTCTTTCAGGGATGCAGTCTCTGAGAGGCTACTGATGTTCCAATGGACGAACACACATTAGAAACATGTATGAAAATCTCAATCAAGAGGAAAAAAAAAAAGCCAAGCACCTATTTAAAACAACAAAAATGATGGACTCTGGAACAGTTAAAATCTAGTATACTAAAATAACTCATTTTGGTAAAATGAAAGAATTTGATTGAGAAAACTAATTGGTCAAAACAGAAAGAATGGCCTTTAAAAAGGTATAAAGTTATTCAATTATGCATGTCTTTGACCTTCTGCATTACTACTGTGTACAGACACAAAGCACACAAATTACCACCTGAGTATGACAGCTCCCACCCCTAACCCTAGCGAGTGTGCTAGCGGGTGAGTGCTAGGACTGTCGAGGCTACAGTGACCCTCTGTCTCAAAAAACAATCAAACAAGTAAGTGTAGGCTATATAAAATTTCACTTTTAATTATTATTCCCTCCAAAGAACAATATCTATTGTTACTACTTTAAAAACAATTTAATTATTAATTAATTAATTAATTAATTTCTTTGTATGTGTGCCTCCCACCATTTTTGAAAATAAGAGCTAATTGTCTAAGGGTAGCAAGGAGGTTTATACTTTAAATTCAATTACTTACTCGCTTAATAGAAAGGCAAGAAATAAGTATTAAAAAAGAGAAAAATGGGGGAGGTAATACATTGAAACCAGTTCTAAAGAAGGAAGATACAGGCTAGGATTCCACTTTAATGTGTCTTTAAATGTGACTTTAAACTGTTTATGACAGAAGAGATGCAAAGATTCCAGGGCTTCCTTATGCCTAAGGCTCCTGAGCGCAGAGGTTTCTCACAGTACCTAACTCATGTCCAGACACTATATGCAGTTTGTCCTGAGCATATTTTTTTTCTACCCTTCAGGAAAAGACATCTTTTCTAACAGAAACTATGAAATAAGCTAACAGATGGTGAGGGCATCGAACCAAGTCTAATTTGAGCTGAATTCAAAGTTTGATTGTCTGGAGACACAGAGGCAATATACCTATATTAGTATCAAATGTCTAACACTGATAAAAAGGTTGCAGAAATATAATCTGCTAGTTTCAAACTCTGGTGAAGTCTCACATCCTTAATCTCTGTTCAGGCTGATGATAACCAGTCCTTTTATAACATGGTGAAAGGATAAACTCACAATACTGTTTAATTTCTCCTTCCACTCGGCATGATAGGTAGATTGGCAGCCTGCTCTGAGCTGCCTATGCCTTAAAGCTGTAACATGTGAAGTCATCACCTTCTACAGGTTCTTCTTCTTCTCCTTTAGGGCATTTATTCTAGCCCACTGGGACTTGATTCGGATTTCTGATGTCTATGACTACCAGATAATATACTTGTCTATGGCAGTTTGCTGGGGCAGTAATAGGAAATTAATAATGCACAAGGCTCAGTCTCCACTTGGATACTCACTCTGCCAACTGGTTCCTCAGCCTGATGTTTGTATCTTTACTGTTTTACAGTACAAGTATAGTTAGTTATCCTTGTACAGATTTCTTACATTATGGTGTGGCAACATAATGTGATTATTTTTCAAAGCCTACATTCAATGCAGTTTTCACACACAGGGAGAATAGTCATTAATACATCTACCATTAAAGTTATGGGTAACAGACTGACGTAGAAGGCAGTGGGTTGGCTTCACAGACGATAAGATTAAAGTTGTTTTGGATGTTAATGTTCCAAAGAAGTCCTATGTGTGAAATGATTTTTAAACTCATGGCAGTCTACCATGTTGTGATTTTGCTCTGATTCTACCCTTAGATTTTGTCTTTATCTTCCAGGAGAAGGTGCCTTTAAACTGTGGCAAGATGGAGACACACAGGCAATTAAGGGATAGGGCAAGGGAAGGGAAAGGAAGAGAAGAGAGCAGCTGATGTCCTGGGATCTTGTTTGTATTTCCCACTAACCAAAACTTCAACTGTTTTGACACAACAGACAAAGTCAGAACCTCTGTGACAACTGTCAGCATCGAGACAGCAATACTTCTTTTTCTGAGAGCTATCTCAAAGGCTGTTAAAACAGTTAATGACCTAAGCCTAAAGACATACAGCATGTGACTTGAGTGTAACCTTACCAGCACCCATCCCCCACCCCTGCACCTGAAATGATACACCTCATAAATCACATTACAGTTTCTTCCACAAAAGGAAATTCTTCAAGACAAGAGAAATAAGTATACCAGCTTATACTTTTCTCCATAATTCAACACTTGGCTTTACTCTTTCAACCCGGTTATAAATTACATCCTTTGAGCAATGTAATTTCAAAACCACAAAATCACATACACATGCATGACTCTGGAGAAGCCCACTTGGGAGTACACTAATTTGCTTTTACTCAACAAACTCCAACTTTGTTTCACAGCTGCTGACTCCTTTCTGTCAAGGTAGAGTAGTAAGTAGCCATAGTTAAGTCCAGAGGCAACAGTGTTGCTGTGCCTTCCCCTGCCTGTGACAAAACAAAAACATTTCAGTGACCAAAAGTATTAAAGCTTAAAGTAAGAAGGCAAATCACTATAGCCTGACTTCTTCATTTTAGTAGCAAGAAAAACTTTAAAAGATGTCAAATGGTTTGGTTAGCCATCAAAATTAACATAGTTTGTCAGAGACGGAGTACTTTTGTGCTTTCTGCCTTCAGTAAATGTTATAAAAGATCAAGCTTGTGAGTCACAGCTGGCTTGTCAGTTGCTTCCCATTTAAATATTGTCTAGAGATGTTTATATGGAACAAAGGTAGAGTCCAACAGCTGAACAGACTGTGTATGGTATGAGAGCTCTAACGTGTTTTTAATCTGACCCTAGTATAATAGCATATTTTTCAAGGCGTGTATGTTTCATTCAAATTAAAACTTACTTAAGTAAAAGGGAATTTCTCTAGTCACATTCATAAAATTTTCACTAATATTTACCCAGTTCCTCATCCTTACAGGATTATATACCTATGTAGGGGGCAGGGAATTGAACTAGGGTCTCACTATAGCCCAGGCAGTCCTGACACTTGTTGTATAGCCCAGACTGGCCTCGATCTACTGAACGCTTAGAGTACAGGAGTGTATCATCACCCCAGGCAGGGTTAAGAGATTTTCCTCAAGACATATATTTTCTTACAATCAAGGATAAAGAACTAATAATTATGAGGTGTGAAAATAGCATATGATTTAAAAAATAAGTGTCAGAAGAGACATTTCTTATTTTCATGTTGGAGATAACCAGATCAGGCAGGCGAAAGCTCCTGGGCTGTGTTTTTACAGCTGTTAGGTGATTGGTTAACTCTGGGACTGCAGCCCCAGAGTCTCAGTCCCCAAAGGTCTTTGTACTTTTTTTTTTTTTTTTCCCACTTTATAATTTCTTCAGATTTCTTTGGTATAGAATTTTAAGGTCTAGATTAACTACTACTCAAATCCTCTGGATTTCAAAGCTTCTTTTGGAAGAAAAAATGAAAATTGACCTTAGTTACAGATATCTTCTGGGGGCACACTGCATGGCATGGGTCAAAGTGGACCGAAAGATAAATCAGGCTCCTAAATTTTAAAATAAGGTCAATTCTGCTTCTATGTAATTTTGTCTCTTCTGGACTCAATAACAGAGGATACATATTTATTCTGAGAGACACCTGAGATGATTTAACTTAAAAACTGAATCAACCCCCCTTATTCTAAGCTAGGGTATCCATCCTGTGGCCTGTGCGAAACAAAACAACTATGGATATTGCCTGACACAAAACTGTAAATTAAAACATCACGAGATTTTTTTTTTTACTGTGTTTGTTTCTTTTGTGTGTAATTCAATTGTATGGTTCTCTAGGGTAAAGTTTGTAGATGACAATGCTATGCTGCAGTGTCACACACATGTGACTTCTGTTTACAGGTGTGCAACTTCCAGTACATTATTTTGTAAGTGCAGACAGTTGAACTGGAGCCACCAGATATTACATGTGCTTTCGCAGAACTGGCAATTCAACAATTATTAATAATGTTTAATTTACGATGGTAAACAATAGACATTTTATATGTAGAAGACAAGTAGGTATTATTTGACTGCACCTTGGTTATGTCTCATGCACTGCCCACCAGGCTTTACAAGTGGTTCTCCACTTTGTGCCGCATTGGCAGCTATGTGGAGGGGCCCAAGATATGCTATTTGTGGACAATTAATTTTCACAATAGTCACTTATAAATTATATTTACATAATATAATATAGCTAGCATGGCTTCTCCAATACTGCAGAAGAAAACAGGACCCCAAAAGAAAAACTATGATTGAAGAACAGATGTTCAATGAAAACAAGAGAGAAGGCTACCTAATAAGTAAGGCACTCTGTTTCATTTGTAAGGAATTTGCTCATGTTTTCAAAGACTGTAATTTGAAAGGCACTGTATACAAAACATGCTGTCAGATTTAGTGTGCATCAAGGGCTGCATCCTAAGTACAAAGGAGTAAAACCTGAGAACAGTCCTCAATACATTTACACAGAAACAGATTCTATAGCTAAGTGATAGCATCTTTAAAGCAAAATAACTAAGATCACTTACTGCTGAGTTTATTAAGATTATACATGAAGATCATGGCTTACTTATATGATCTTAAGAAAAAGGCATGTTTCTAACTTCGGTATGTTTCCATAGACTGTGGCCAGGGGGAACTGAAGAGACTGGAAAACCAAACAAAGAAGTTTACCAAGAATGAAGCAGTAAAAAAATAAAAATAAATAAATAAATAAATTTCTTTGTTCATTGGTGTCATTACCAAAGGTGCTTTAGAAGAGAAGGACTAATATGAAAGACAATGAAATTCTATCCAAAACCTCATGTTTAATGAAGTATTATTACATAGTACATTGGGAAAATTTATGCACTAAAGCATTAAAAATGGATGACCTCCGCGAGACTGAATTTCAAAAGAGCCAAGAGACTAAATCATTACTAATTCCAGGAATGCCTTAAAAGTGGCATTTGACTATGGCTACATTTACTTTATGAAAAATGGCTGAATCAAGGACAAATTATGATAAGAATTTATGATTTACGACATGATATGACATTTATGAATACACACACATATGTATATATTCATTTCAGGACTTGACAATTAAAACTACTTTACAAATTTGGGATTTTTGGTGGACTTTACTTATTTAAATGAATCAATAGATGTCTCTAAGGTGAATACCGAGTGATCAATATAATGCTTCAAGTCATAGCAGCATTTAAAAAATTATGACAGGCTCAAATCCAGGCAAGTAACTTTCTGTGTTTTGGCATGTGAAATTAAATGCTGTCCTGTGAACAGCAAAAATCATACAGCTTTGCTTTTTAATTTGACATAAAAACTTCAGATTTTTTTATACCTAAGATAACAGACTTCAAGATTCCTCTGAAAATAATGAGTAGTTTGGTGTGTCTGTGGCTCCAGTTTCAGTTATCTGTCAAATTTCAAGCAAAATGCAGAGAGCTGGGGTCTGGCATCCAACTTAAAGAAAATGTTGATAGTATCTTTACTAGACTCTGATAGCTCCTATCTTCCCAGAGACAGACAGCCTCATTTCATGACCATTTGATTCATGTCATCACATACAGCAGCACACATGTAGCATGAGCAACAATTTTCCAGAGTGAGGCACATGAGCAGCAGCACCCTGGAAACCCAAATGTCTGGTGAATACCTTCTGAACTCACTGAGAATGGTGGCTGACTCCCATCAAGCCTGATGCTGACCCATTAGTTTCTCAAATACAATGTTAAGTATCTGATTTCATGCTGCCCTCTTCAACTTTTATGAAAAATACTTTTAAAAAAAATCAATGAAGTTTTATTACTTAGACACGTTCATGTTCATTTTCTTTATTAGTGATCTGCTTAACAATTTTAAAGGACTCTCCAAAAGGGACACAACATAATTAAACAAGCATGCAAGGATGATTTTGCTTATCTGTGGTAGTAGGAGATCCTGAAACTTGTACACAGATGTTTTTGTTTTCCTCACGAGCATTCATTATTTTGTGTTTTTAATGTTAGCCAAAGAAAACTATTTGTCTAATGTGGTCCAGAGAAGCCAAAAGTAGGATGCCCCTGTTCTAAACACAGCATTCTACCCAGTGGAGGTAAACTGGGGACATCTCATGTATCTGTTCCTTTCTCTAACACTAGCAAAGAGCCCAACTACAAGCAATAAACCAGGGCAATGTTATCTAAAAAATCCCTGTGAAAAGCAGTCCATCAATTCGGACTTAATGCCACAAACCTATCATTTTAATATTTGTGTGTTCTCTGTGTATGTGCATGTGTTCATGAATGCTGTAGCTTTTGTGTGGAGGTTAGAAGATAGTATGTGGGAGGCAGTTTTCTGTCCACCACGTGAGTTCTAGAAATAGAACTTAGGTCACCGATCTTGGCTACAAGCAATTTACCTGCTGAGGCTGGCTTCATATAGATAGCTTATGTAAGAAATAGTTAATCACAGAACATTTTGAGCTCTTTAAAAAAAAAACAAAAAACCCAGCCTTCCTTATTACCCAAATGATCCACATAATATTTTCTAGAGTTTAGTAGCAGAAAAAAAAAATCTGGCAGTTTTGGTGTGTGTGTTTGTGTGTGTGTGTGTGTGTGTGTGTGTGTAAATTTGTAAAGAAAATGTGTTGAGAGATCACAATCCCTTATATTTAACATATTTGGATAGCAGTACATTTTTATAGGTTTATTTATTTATTTTATGTATGAGTGATATATCTGCATATATACCTGCAGGCCACACAGAAGAGGGCATTAGATCATATTACAGATGGTTGTGAACCACCATATAATTGCTGGGAATTGAACTCACGACCTATGGAAGAGCAGCCAGTTCTCTTAACCACTGACCCATTTCTCCAGCAGTACATCTTCATTCATTAAAGAACTGCAATGAACTAGAAACTTAGCAAGTACAGTGGACTTCTATCCTATGCATTTGAGCAAGAGAAGTAAGACATGAAAGCTGTTGATAAATAAAATCCCTGCTATGTAAACATGAGGACCTGAGTTCAACTCTCTAGTATCCATGTAAAACACCCATAATTTCAGTACAGGTGGGGATGGCAGGGGCACAGATAGAAACACCCCAGGCGCTTACTGGTCAGCCAATTGGTGAGCTCTGGGTTCAGTGAGGGATGTTGTTTTAAACAAAAATAAGGTGGACAGTGATACAGGAGGAAACTTCATAAATGTGCAAACTGCGCCCCCCCGAAAACCAAAGCAAACAAAAAAACAAAACAAAAATAAGACTTGTATACATCAAGCTTTGCGGGGAATCAGGGTAAAACTCGAATTCTTCCCTGAAAGAAGGGAGACTTGAGGAGAACAGAAGTACACACATAACAAAGCAGAGGAAATGATGGCATTTTTACAACAGAGTTTGGAGAAATGAAACTTAGCTCTCAGCAGAAAGAATAAAGGTGGTTTTTATAGATAACATGAATCCCAGCAACCTTTAGGCCACCCATACTCATCTATATTTTTAAAGATTAAGCTCTGATATTTAGAATTAATGACTTACTTTGAGTTAGTTTTTGTTTACTGTAAAGTAAAAGGTTGTGTCTCCCCGTTCACACATCCAATTGTCCTGGCACCATTTACTGAAGAGATGGCCCCTTCCCCAGGTACTGGCCTTGGTGTGCTTGTTTAGGAAATGAGTGGCTGGCCACACAGGGCTGCTCCTAGTTCTAAATGCTCTATTTCTTTTCTTTTCTTCTCATCTTTTCTTTTCGTTACACCACACGACACTGTCGGGGTTACAGTGGCCTTCTAGTGTTAAAATAGGACTGCATTATGTCCTCTGATTTTGTTTGCAGTGTTGCTGTGGCTTTTCTAAGTCCTGCATTTCTTTACAAATTTTACAGCCAGCTTATTAATTCAACCATTGCATTGAAAATTTCCACTATGTAACACAGGAATCTAAAGACACAAATTCTTCTAGATTAAAACTTTGGTACATTCTACAATGTTCTGATTTCATTATCAGTTTAAGATATTTTAATTAGCCTGTGATTTCTCCTTACCTGACAATTTATACCCTTCAAGTATTTCTCCTTGCTGTTGACGTCTAATTTGACTTCACTGGGGTCAGAAAAGAACCTTTAAAGTTCTATTCTTTTAAAATTTGAGATTTGTTTTTTGGCCCATAGTAGATTAAAAGAATGTGCATTCTGTCGTGACTTGATGTCATGCTGAATGAGCATCAGCTAAAGCTAGTTGCTGAAATACTATTCCAACAATTCATATATTTGTTTGGTTGGTGAAGTGATGCTAAAATCAAGTATGATTATGAGTCTATTTTGCTCTTTAGTTTTGTCAAGTTTTGCTACATGCTTTTTGAAGCAGTGACTATGTTAATGAGCACACACATACATGCTGTTTTAGGATCCAGATGAATTCCAATTTAATTTTTTGGCTTAAATTATTTGGCTGTTCTTTTAATATTTTTAAGTTATGTATGTGTGTGTGTATGGGGTATATGAAACAAAATGCAGGTGTGGTAGAAGCCAGAGGCACTGGATCCTCTATAGCTGTAGTATAGGTGGCAGTGAGCCACCTCACATAGGTGCCGGGAACTGAACTAGCATCCTCTTCAAAGGAGGAGTGCACCTTTACTGCTGAGCATTCTCTTCAGCCATTTTTTATCTATTCTATTTTGTGTTCCTTATATAAGTTGTCCATAGGGATTACAGAATATATCCTTAAAGCTTTCTAAGTCCATTGTACTTAATAATATATTACTTCCCATAAAGTATAGGTATATAATTACACAGGGCCATATGATTCCCCTCACAGCATAAATCTCACAATAAGATATAATTTTGTGGTTTAAAATTATATAGGCCATCAAGAAATTAAAAGAAAGGTTTAAAAAGAGGTCCTTGCCTTTCACCTAGATATCTAGCATTTTTTATGTTCTTCATTCAAGGTTCAAGTTTCTGTCTAGAATTATTTATTTTCATCCTGGATAAACTCTTTTAACGTTTTTGCAGGGTGAAGGGCTGATGCAGGTCTAATGGGATTGAATTTTCCTGGCTTCCCTTGATCTGAAAATCATTACTTTGCGTTTATTCATGAATACTTCCACGGGCTATAGAGTTCTAGGCTGATTGTTTCTGTTCAGTGGTTTAAGGATGCTTCTCTCCTCCATCCTCAATGAGCCTCTGATTAGAAGGCAAACATTCATGACCCACACTATGCAGTCCCTGTATGCAGAACATGCCATTCTTTGCTGCGTTATTGATCTGCTGTCTTTTTGCTGCTCAGCACCTAACTATGACACAACTCAGGAAGGGCCCCTTGCGTGTATTTGGCTTGGCTTAATTAGCATTTTGTAGTTGCAAATTGTCTTTCATCAGATGTCTGAGTTCCAACCATTAGTAACTCAACTCTTTTGTTCCATTCCCCCCCCTCCTTTTATGGATATTCCAATTCATGAGCATTTGATCACTGAGTGCCATCTGAGAGACTTGGAGGATCTGTATATTTCTCCTTCCCTGGAAGTTTTATTTTTCTTGTTTTCACTTGGATAATTTGAAATCCTTTATCTCTCTTCTATTGTCCTATTCAGCTGGTAAGCCCATCCAGTGAAAACTTCATTCTGTTCTGTTGAAATTTCCATGCACTGAAACTGTTGTTGTTTTACCTTGCTGACAATAACTCTAATAGCTATGTTAAAACCCTGGTTTAATTCCAACATCTGGCTCATTTGGGGGTTGGAGCTAACTGATCATCTTTCACCAGCTCCATTTCCCCAGTTCTTTGTTTGTCAAGTAATTCTGAATTTTATCCTGAGCTTCCTGATTCTGTCATTTTTCTCTATTGAGTAGTTTTCTTTGTTTCAGCAGATGACTATAAATCTCACTGCAAATGTTTCTTTTTCCTCACAGAGCAGATGTTTTGCTTTTAGCCAGACAGATCTGAGTCTATTCTGAGCTACTAAGGTTCAAGACTCAGTCAATAACGTAGGCAGAAAAAGAAATGAAAAATGAGCATTAGTTTATTTTCTTTCAGGGTGCATTTTTCTCAGACCTCATAATTTCCTAGTAGCTCCCTTTTGGTTCACCAAACCAGAAAGACTGCAGGTTCTACCATGGCCCACTGCTGCCCATTCAGTATGGTATGATTTGTAGGAAGTCTGTGGCTGGGAGAGAATCTGAGGAGGTACAGATGTAGAAATGGAGGATGTACAAGGTTATTCAAGGGGAGGCCTAAAGGTGAGGAGCCACATGAACAATGATGCATCAAATAATGCTGTACCACAAGAGCAGGATTCAATTATTTAAATTGTTGAATGGCAGCTAGATATAGGAACATAGCCAATCAAATATATATTTTAGGCAGAAGAGTAATATAATTATATCTATCATTTTAGAATCAGATTAATATATCTGTATGATATAAATGAACTGCAATATGGAAGATGACTGTATTTAGGAGATTAATAGGGAAGAAGTTCTAAAAATTGCAGGTGGAAGGTAATAAAATCTTAATTAGGCCACTGGCAGAGGAGAAAATAATGGAAATGAGATGATTCAACAAATGACGGAATGATAGTCCTAAAATTTTTCAATAATCTTTCAACAGAAGATTAAACTTTGCTATTACTATACAGGGAGTATACTCATTGCCTATTTAAATACTGAGGGCTATTTTAAAAGCAAGCCAGCATAAAATTGTTCTTTGTAAGCCAGTAAAGATTCTAGGTTGTGGCTACAGTGGTTCAGTATCAGATACATGCTCATTGATAGGTGATAGAGCTATATATGATAAACACATATAGAGCAAACTGAAATGGATCCCTTTCCCCAAGTTTTCTTCCAAGTAGAATATAAAGTTGCGATTAAGTAAATCAGTTCCAGGGCTGTCTTGCTGCAGTGACATCAGTGTCCCTATGTTCTCAGAGTATGGGCTATGAAGACAGGACAGGGACTTCCACCTTCACTGTGCTCCTATGGAAGCGAAGGAGGCTTTCAAGCTCTTGTCACACAAAAGTAAATGTCTGTCAAGGCCAGGAGGTAGCATACAGAAGGGCTCATTAATCTTCAAAGCACTCTACCTTCCTTAGTTTTTTTTTTTTTTTTTAAACCTACCAAATTAATTGTCTTAGAATTTGGAACATTTATCAACAGGGAAATCTTTCATTATTACAAAAGTTACACAACTTTCTTCTTGAATCACACTTAACTATTGTTTCTTTTTCTTTTTTAAAGATTATTTATTTTATTATATATAAGTACACTGTAGCTGTCTTCAGGGTGTCAGATCTCATTACAGATGGTTGTGAGCCACCATGTGGTTGCTGGGATTTGAATTCAGGACCTTCAGAAGAACAGTCAGTGCTCTTAACCGCTGAGCTATCTCTCTAGCCCCAACTATTGTTTCTTATATACTGTGAATATAGATATCAACATTTCCTCTATCCTCCACAAAAACAATGAATGTATTCAAAGAGATGAACAATTTAAATATGATTGGACTTTTTTTCCAATGGAGGGAAAGGGTTCAATAGTCACTGTTACTGTTAACCACTACTACCACCATAACCAGAACTACCACAACTACTCTCTACCACCACCACCACCACCATCACCACCAACACCAACACCGCCACCAGCATCTCCACTACCACCACCACAGCTATCACTACCACCACCACCGCTGCCACC
>NW_022196906.1:51063600-51072238 GCF_008632895.1 Mastomys coucha | reverse complement strand
CCACCACCACCACCACCACCGCCACCACAGCCATCACCGCTCCAATGCTGTTGGTTACTACTTAGAATATCTTACTCAAAAGAGGATAGAGCCCATTGCTTCTGTATGATAGGAGCTGACAAAATTATGAGAAATCCACCAAAGCATTTCAACAAAAACCTAATTGAAAATCCACAGAAGTCAAGGCAACAATGACAGCCAGTTAGTCAGCCACCAAAGTTCACGAAAACTGCGATAAAGGAGTCCATGTGTGACTGCTGGTTAGGCTGTCCACAGACTACAAAACAAATCAGGTTGTAGGGGGACAGGTTTTGTTTTTTTTCTCCAAGAGTGCTATGGCAACGCCTATCAAAATATTACCCTTCTCTGTATGAAACAAAACAAAAGCAAACAAAGCTTACTGAAAGTTTACATGCCTTTTGATGTTGCAATCAACTCCTAGGCATTTAGCTTAGAAGGCAAAGATCTGTTCAAAGATTAAACTGCATGCACAAATGTGTCTACTGATGTTCCAACAGTGCTACTTCTAACAGGGAAATGAGAGAAATCTGTCTCATAACAGGGAACTGGTAACTTAAGATGGTATTATAACATGCCAGAATATTATACAGTTTTTATTATATATTATAACTTTATATTATACAGTTATTAGTATTATACAGTAGAAATGATTACTTAATTGAAAATTTCATAAATTATTTAGGGTAAAAGACTATACATATGCAAAATTCCAACTTTGCTAAAAATAATAAACATAATTTTAAAGATTAAAAGAGTAATAAATAATAAAATGTTAAACAGAAATGCATACTTTCACCATAAATATTTTATTCAATATTTCTTGCTTTAATAATTAAAAAAAGCACTGTTACTAAAAGCAGTTGTATATGCCCTTTGTCTACAGGCAATGTACTTCAGATATTCTAGATCAAATGGTCAAGTATCAACCTTGCTCTGTCTTTCCAATTCTGAATGAATACAGCAAAGATCATTAAATGTCTATCACATGGTCATGCGGGATAGATTGCATTAAATTGTTATGAGTTTGGGGACTCTAATGACCACTTTGTTGCAAACAGACACTAGAGCAAGACTATGTGTATCCTATATAGGATTTGTTCTCCAGGGGTGAGAGAGTAGTACATTATCCAGGTTTGATATTAAATGTCTTCATTATTTGTGAACAGCCAGATGGTTGGTAATAATGCACAGATATCTTGAAATATAGGCTGACTGATTTCAATTAGCACTGAAGTGAGACAGATGATCGAGGATCTGCACTGCTCAGCCCAGGGGCACTGAGACTGTATTCTTACAGATGAGGATTCCATCAGCTAGGATTCATATTGATGTAGTATAGCTAGTAGATTATTCTCAAATAATACGTGTGCTACTGAAGACAATCTCTGCTATGAAGCATCTATCTAGCTGGGTAAACATTTTATGCTCACTATAAGAAACTAGCTAATATAACAGAAAAAGGGAAATTTCATAAAACTAATTTCAGCTTATACATGTATATTTCAGAATGCACTAGGAAATATCATGAAGCATTTGAGCAGCAACTAAAATACTTAGTTGAAAACCTTCAGTAGGTTTGGACCAAATCAGAGTGAGTTGATGAGCAGATATTGTCTTTCAAGCTTGCCAGTGTGATGCCAGCTTTATGTTATGCTCTCTGATGTGCAGCTGTGTCGCTCCTGATGATTGCCTTGACTAGAATACTCTGGGACAAGGCAATGATGGCACTATTTGGGCTGTCAGCTCAACAAATCCAGGTGGGAGAGTAGAATGGAATCAATGTTCTTTAAAAAAAAAAAAATATGGCTGGGCATATAAATTTATTCTCTTCCTAATAGAAGGATTCAAATGAACTTTCAGAAGGTGGGTTGACTCTAAGTCCCCCAAAGTCACTGAATTACCTGTGTAAACATGGAGTAAAGCATTAGTGAAAACATAAATTTAGTCTTTAATTTTTTCCCCCAGTGATAGTGGAGGGTAAGGCAGGAAGATCATGAATTTCAATCCAACCTGAGCTATATATAAAGACTCCATATCAAAAAAACCAAAACCAAACAAAAAGACATCGATGCACACCTTTTTCTGTTAGAATAGTGTTAATAAAATGCTGGACACCAAGAAAATTAAATCACTATTAATACTTGTTTCATCTCAATGTTCAACTATAAATTGTCAAATATTTATTATTCTGTAGGTCCTAATAATATGATATTAGGTATTTAATACATATTGTAAATCACTAGTTTTCCAATTATCTTGCTATTTTACAAACTAAGAACAATTTCATTTTATTTTGGTTTTACAGAAGAAAAAATTGAAATGTCAGAGAAATCAAATAACTTACCCAAGGTCACAGAGCCCAGGTCTTATTCCGAAGCCAATGTTCACTAATAAAATGGGAAAATCTCTTTTAATCAACTGGTTTGGGTGAACTAATTTTCTTACACAGAGAAGCAGGAAAGGTTCCTTTGGGACATACCACTAAAGCCCTAAAACAATGCACAGAGTTCTCTCACTAAAAAGAGGTGTAACTTGCAAATGCAAAAGAAAGAGTAAATATTATGAAATAGCTTGAAATGGCAAACTAAATGCCATACATAGCTAAAATATTAGGCAAGAATAAATTCAGAATAAGAAGATAAGAGCTCTGTGTAACAAAACCAAGTGTTTCGCTGGGCACAGCAGCCCACTCCTGCAACCACAGCCGTCTGGGAAGGAGCAGGAACTCCAGTCAGGACCTCAGCTACACAGCAAGCTCAATAGTAGTATGGACTAGAGAAGGCCTTGTCTTTTTAGTACTCTACTCGGCCCACAGAATGGCTAGCTAGACTTTTGGCAGTACCTTTGACCATATTAGAAATGTTATTTTCTCTTCTCAGGGAGTCCATGCATCCCCCTTGAACTCGTCTTGTTACTTAGCCTCTCTGGGTCTAGAAACTGTAGCATGATTATCCTTTACTTTGCATGTAATGTTCACTTATAAGTGAGAACATACCGTGTTTGTCTTTCTGGGTCTGGGTTACCTCACTCAGGATTATTATTTCTAGTTCTATCCATTTGTCTGCAAATTTCATGTTATTATTTTTAACAGCTGAGTAATACTCTACTGTATTAATGTACCACACTTTCTTTAACCATTCTTCATTTGAGGGACATCTAGGTTGTTTCCAGTTTCTGGCTATTACAAATAAAGCTGCTAGAAACATAGTTGAGCAAGTGTCTTTGTGGTAGGATAGAGTGTCCTTTATGTATATGCCCAGGAGTGGTGTAGCTGGGTCTTTACACAGATTAATTCTCATTTTTCTGAGAGGGCATTATATAGGTTTCCAAAGTAGCTATACAAGTTTGCACTGTCACCCCCCCCACACACACACAATGAAATGATGCCTAATGATATTTCTTTGCTATATTCATAGGTTGGTGCCTAACCCATTTTGTTATTAGAGAGGTTTCATCCAGTGACTGATGGAAATAGATGCAGACAGCCATAGTGAAACATTAGGTGTAGTTCAGAGAATTCTGCTAAAGATGGGGAAGGTGGATTGTAGGAGCCACATGGGTCAAGGAAATCACAAGAAAACCTACAGAATTAACAAATCAGGATGCATTAGGGCCCGCAGAGACTGAACTGACAATCAGGGAGTCTACATGGTTTTTTGTTTGTTTGTTTGTTTGTTTGTTTTGTTTTTGTTTTTTTGTTTTTTCGAGACAGGGTTTCTCTGTGTAGCCCTGGCTGTCCTGGAACTTACTCTGTAGATGAGGCTGGGCCTCGAACTCAGAAATCCGCCTTCCTCTGCCTCCCAAGTGCTGGGATTAAAGGCGTGAGCCACCACTGCCCCGGCAGCAAGGATGACTTTGATCTTGCTATTCTCCTGCTTCCACATCCTCAATGCTGGGCTTGTTATACTAATTTATTGTTTATATTTGTTATTCCTATAAAAACCACTAATTCTGCACAACAGTGAAGACAGGGTCAAAACTATATCCCTGTGGATATACTTTAACTATATGCAAACCAATTTTAGTTTCTGTACTGTTTAATTTCTGAAATAGCCTTTTATTTATAACATTAACATCAGAAATGTAACCAAAGTAAAATTCAACTCAAGAGCCTGAGACACTACCTGCTTTCTAGTCCCACATGGTTTTCCACGTTTTACCTCTGTAAACTAGACAGTCCTGCCCTCTCCTACAAAAAGCACTGAGATCACACTGGCTGACCCAGCTAACACAATACAGGAAGTGGTCAGTGATCCAACTCAATGTCCAAATTGTTCAATAAACATTCTTAACTGCCCCCTCCCCGAATCCACTGCAGCTCTTTTAGAGCACTATGGCTGTTGACCTTGATTTATCTCTGACTTACCAGATGGGCAAAGCCTGACTAAATTGAATAAACTCTTAAAAAAAAAATAGTGCTGTTTTAGAAGGGTCAATTGGTTTCAAACAAAGGCTTTTCGTTCAGTAAGCAAGTCCCATAGAACTCCTTCCTCCAGGGATAAGCCAGTGTTTCCTGCTGGGCTCCAGCATACAAAGGGGCAAAGGAAGTGGTAAGTTAATGCACACACTACCAGTACACTGTTAGTCCCCAGAGTGCCTAGTGTCTGACAGAACATAGAGATTTCTGTACACTGCTACGCTAGCATGTTTTAAGATTTTTGTTGATGTTATACTATTTGCAGGATAATACATTTAAGAACACTCAGTGAGATCCAGCTGATTCTTTTCTTTTGTCTCCACAGCCATCTGACTTGTCATGTCCTTGGTCACCTTTCATACTCTGGTCTCTGGCAGTTCAACTGCTGCCATCTTTGCCTGTTGGCCCTTTCCAACTGGAGCTATACATGGTCATTAAAATAATTTTTCTCAATTCATTTCACAAGAGAATTTGCTTTTCAGGAAGCTCACAGTGACTCTCTATTTATCAAAGCCCTAAGTACCTTAGGTTCTGTGTGTGTCTCTAGATTACTCCCCAACTACAGTACATTTCTTTGTATGTTCACAAAGGGCCTACAGATAGTTGACAGTGTAACTCACTGACTGGTGTTAAACAAGAATAGTTATGTAGATAAGTCACAAGGCTGAGGTTCTAATGGTTTGGAAAGATCTCTTAGGACATAGGCGATTTTCTATTATTACAGCCTCTCGAGCTGTGGGTTCTGGTAGTAGCATTTTCTATAAGGTATTCCAGCCCACAAATGCTGGCACAGAGGCTTGCAAAAATATAAATTTTTATAATCAGAGTATCCCTTTTCTAAAGTGATTATTTAAAAGACTGAAAGTGTTTCAGATTTTAGTTTAGTTTTGTTTTGTTTTTGTGGGGGTGGGGAAGTTTGGATATTTGCAGATACATAAGATAACTTGAGGATAGGACCCAAGTTTAAGCACAAGATTTATTGATGCTTCTTTTATATCCCATAGCTATAGCCTAAAGGTAACAGTATTTGGTACTTAAATAATTTTACACACACACACACACAAGGTTTCAAGCTATAGAATTTTCAACTTGGGCATCATGTCAAAGAACAAAAAGTTATAAATTTGTAAGCATTTCATATTTTGGATGCAGGGTCACAGACATATAAATTAAGTTCATACTCTTAGCATTAGGCTTTAATTTTTTAATCAAAATAGAAATAGAATCAATATATTTTAATTATTTCAAGTTTGTAACAACTGAGTGCTTGCATGTGCGTGTGCGTGTGTTTGTGTACAAGCACGCATATGCAGAAGAAGGCTATCATTCTGTTTCCTGGTCCTGATATTAATTACTCATACATTCTTTTATCTTCAGTTGTTACAGGTAGCCCAAATAACAGCTACAGTGAATTACACCTGAGCGAGTGGGGCCGGCCGAGGTCCTGAGTTCAATTCCCAGCAGCCACACACATGATGGCTCATGGCCATCTGTACAGCTACAGTGTACTCATACACATAAAATAAATAAAATAAATCTAAAAAAAAGAAGAAGAAAGAAAGAAAGCTATAGGAAAGTTCAAAGTTCAGAGTAAATTAGTCTAATTAAAAGGTATCATGGGCCATAGGGGAAGTTCTGCATAAATATTCTTTGGGATGTAGAAAGGAATATTGTATAGAGTATCTCATATCTTTTTCTTTTGGTTTTTGAGACAGAGTTTCTCCGTGTGGCCCTGGCTGTCCTGGGACTAATTCTGTAGATCAAGATGGCCTCATATTCAGGGATCTACCTGCCTCTGCCTCTCAAGTGTAATGTATAGCCCAGGCTGGCTTACACCTTGTGGTCCTCCTGTTTCCTCCATTGTTAGCAAATCCTACGGGTGTGTGGCCTCACAACTGGTGAATTCACTTTAAAAGGGGAAGATGGAAACTGAAGATAGGCTCTTGTTACTAGAACTGCAATACCGACAACAGCAGTCAGCATGTAGACAACAGAACAACAGTACACAGCATGCCAGGCAGGTATCACTGCTACCTCTTTTAATTCCCCACTACTTTATCAAGAATCACCATTCCTACTTTACATACATGGATATTAATCTTCCATCTTGCTCTTGGTCTATGCCAAACTTAAGTTGTAAAAGATCTGAACTTGGACTCATCGATGGCTAACTGAAACATCTGTTTTCTTCTATTTTACCTTCTCCAGAAGTTCTCAAGTTTTAATGATTTTTACTATGATTTGAGATATCCTTCCAATTACAGACACGTGAGTTACACTCCTATACATGCTAGCAAATTTAAACTAGAGCTCAAACAGCTCCATTTTTAAGAGGCAGTTTGGAGGGCTGAATTCTCGACTGTGTGTCTTGCATGAGTGATGCACTGGGTTAGATCTCTACCACTGCAAAAAATGAAAGGGAGGTGAAGGGGGAGGAGGGAGAGGGAGGGAGGGGAGGAGGAGAAGGAAAGAGATAAGGACAACAGAGGCAGTTTAGGTGCTTCTGATGTGCACCAAAGAAGGAAACACGTACTTAAAATTAGATTGGAGGGGGGGCATAATGTTTTAGAAACATCATTGTGCAAAATAGCTATGCTTGGCTTAATAACAGGTCTACATTCTAATAAGTGTGGGAAAGGCTTTCACTGTGTGAGCATTACAATGTACTTACACAAATAGTCTCACTAAATAATGCCAATTTATACTGACTACTACTAAGTATCTGTCATTGACAGAAAACACTAGGCACCATTACTGAACTCATTCTTCCACAAATTTCTTTTCATTGTATTTTGCTGGCACACATTACACCTACCCATTCTCTACTGGTGAAATCCCTGAGTGTATGAAAGGATTGGTTTAGTGTAAGAAATATGAAAGCACCCTGACTCCAGAGAAACATCAGTAGGACTGACAGTATTCCACTGATAATCACAAAAATACACAATTTATAGACACAGACACACACCACACACACTTGCCCATTGTACATGCATGTACACCAAACATATTTAAAAAAATTTTTTTTTTGTTGTTTTAAGTGTTGAGACAGGGTTTCATGTAGTCCAGGCTGGCTTTAACTCTCAATGTAGCTAAAGATGACCCTGACTTGATCTTAGAGCCTCTACTTCAGAATGCTCAGATTGTAGGTACCACACTTGAGTTATATGGTGCTGGGGACAAAACCCTGGGCTTCAGGAATGCTAACCAAACTATCTATCTGTTTAGCTATTTCCCAAGCCCAGTGTTTCCAAAACAAATCTTGAACTCAAATTTAACCCCTACTTCATTTCCCACTCAGTCCCAATTGCAGGGCTAAATGAACTGGCTAATTTTACCACACACTTAGAAAAATTTACAATAATTCTGGAAATCTATTCCAGAAAACAAAGATGAAAGAAAAAATATGCAATACATTTTATAAAACCTGCTTTATTCTGTTTCACCAGTTAGAATAGTATTTTGTTAAAATTTTAAAAGCCTACACGAATATACAGGTACCACCTATGTGCCTGCCTGGTGTCCACAGAGGCCAGAGGAGTGCACTGGATTCCCCTGGGACTGGACTTACTGACAGTTGTGATCTTCCATGTAGGAGTTGGGAATTGAACCTGGGTCCTCTGCAAGAGCAGCAAGTATTCTTACTGGACTAACACTCCAGAGACAAAAAAAAAAGTATTAAAAAGCCAAATTAATCAAAAGTATAGTCTACATCCCTCAACACAAATACAAACTTTTCCTATAAGATAGTCCAAGATACACAAAAGGAATCACACATTACAGATAAATGAGATTCATCAATAATAAAAATTAAATATTAAATTACTATCCTATGTAACTTACCATATGAAAAGCTCAAAATGAAAACCTATGATATAAATTTACAGAAAAAAAAATCAGTTCATAAAATACAATATTCATCGAAATGAAAATGATAAGTGTCCTAGGAGTAAAAGGAATTTCTGCAAACAAACCAAGTCCCTTACTCAGCTAGTACCACACATACCCCATTGTGAAAGCCTGCTTTCACCCTGCTAAGAGAGCAAGGCAATGGTGTTCTTATTCTTATGTCCCTTAAATGTCTAACAGTGAAAAAAGGCAAGAAAAAAGGTGAACTATTAAAAAGAAACATGCCAAGTGGATCAGGGACCTCCACATCAAAGCAGATACATTAAAACTAATAGAAGAGAAAGTGGGGAA
>NW_022196906.1:51041128-51063210 GCF_008632895.1 Mastomys coucha | reverse complement strand
TTTGTTTTTTGGAGGGGAAACTGGGAATGGAGAAATTTGCATGTAAATAAAGAAAATATCTAAAAGAACAAACAAAAAGAAACATGCCATTTGTATAAGACATGGCTATATATTTGTCAATGTTTTCCATAACTCTAAATATTAAAAACCATTTAAAATTACTAATTGAAGATTTTAGGAAAACAAAGGCAACACACAAAAATCAACTACATTTATATATACAGGTAACATATTAAAAGAAAGTAAAAGTGCCTTTTAATAGGGTATGGTAGTGTAATCCTATAATCCCAGGCAGGATATTTTTAAGTTCAAGGTCAGCCTGGATGACAAAAGAACAGACAATAACCCAAAAACAAAGTGGGGGAAACCTTTTAAATTTTCTTCAGAAAACATAAAAAATAAATAAAGAGTAACTCCTTGGATATACATCTAAAAAATCAGGTCCAGGAGTTGCATGTTGCGAAGACCACACTGATGAGGCGGGCACAGAGGCAAGTACCTGTAAAACTGTCATTTGAGAGGCAGAGGAAGAAACACTGTGGGTTCATAGACTGAGTAACATAGAAAGATCTGCATCAGCAAGTGCGTTCATGTGGGAACACACACACACACTCACACACACACACTTACACACACACGTGCATTACTGAAACATTAATAGAAGTTTAACAACCCAAATAAATGGAAAAACATACTATGTTCTTCACTTAGAAGACTCAACAAAGATGTCAGTTTTCTTCAAAATGATTCATAGATTTGATAGAATACCAATGAAACTTCTGTCTTTTTATTAAACAATACATCACAGGCATTTTTCGATATGAACAAATATCTATAACATCAATCAATTTATATAGTTCTATACCCTTTCATTTCCCAGATTTACCCTAAGATTATTATTCCCATATGTTTAAAGTATTTCTAATATTTCTCTGTCATAAACAGGGTGTAGTACATATTCTTCTAATTTAATCTTTGCACATATCTTTGTTTTTCTTAAGATAAACTGTTGGAAGTACGGCTTTTGATTTAAGAGATATATGTTACATATGGAGAATATGTATTTCTATTTTTTCAATATACATTCTCAAAATATTACCTAGAAAAAATTTATTTTCACAATTGACTTAAACCTTATTTCTTCTGAAAAGCTTTCTTCAATTAGAGCCTTCTCATTGTTCAATCTGTATAGCTATTCAGCCTCATTAAATTATTATTATATTTATGGACTATATAGGAAATTACTGCTTTAATAAGATATTATGCCTGTAAGCAATCTACTAACTATGTCTTTGAGAAAATATTAGAGAGGAAAAACTACAGAGTAATAAACTGATAGGCTGTAAGGCTGGCGTAAAAGGCTAAGGCAATAGAGACGAGCAGGTAATTAGAGCTCCTATGGAAAGCCGTCTGTCTGATCAGCACTCTTCCTGTGCCATTCGAAGGCACTGGTTGCTGTAGGGACTACACTTTCTGTATTATCTTTGGAATTAGTCACAAAATAGTTTTCTGAAGTTTTTTTCTCAAATTCTGAAAATCATGTCTCCACTTAAAAAGAGTGAAATTTAAGACAATCATCTGGTGAACAAAGAATCTAATAAGTCATTTAGGATTATCTATTGAGCCTTGTTCCCCTTGGGCAGGAAATCATATACATTAATTAAGAATTATCCAAATTATGCATTTCTGCATTTGAAGTCACCCAAAAAATAATTAGCTAGTATCAGTCATGTCCAACATTGTGAAGATATTTCAATTAAGAAAAAATTAATTATCTTGTTAATGATGAAACTCACAGGACAGATAGCAATGGGCACTGTGACTGTGCTGCTATTTGATCTAGAAATTGCCCGCTGTTTATTGCCCAAATTTTATTTCTATACCCCAAGTATGTGATTTTTAAAATATGGCAGTCCACGTATTTCTAGACCCCTGCAAACATTAAGCAGATGTAATAAAGCAGGAGCATATTTTACATAACCATGTGTCAGACTAAATTTAGGCTAAGACAGAATAAACACAACCCATATCTGATTTATATTTGACAAATACATGAATATAAGCTCCTGTTTTGAATGCCTACATGCTGTTTCCATGGCAACTGCATAAACATTCTCACAACACACAGTCATCTTCATTCTTTACATCCCATTATTTCTTTTTTTCAATCTCAAGGGGAAGCCTGATTATTCCCTATGAAAAAAAAATCAATCAATGGTTTTCTTAATCAGTGGCATTTGAAGAGTAGGTGGCACACTTCTTTTTATGGAAAAACAGTTTCCCCAATGTTCTCACTATGTGACAGAAGACAGGGAATATAATATTAGCTTTAGGAAAAGGACGAGTACACACTACAATGAGTAAATTTGCAGACAGAGTGTGCATTGGAAAAGTTCAGCAGGCTGACCCAAGGGATCACATACAGCTCCTATTTCTGTTTTCCATGTGCACACTATATAATGGAGACTCTGCTTTGGGGGAAACATCTCTCCTTCTTATGAGTTTTGGTGGTCACAGAAGAAATTCTTTTGCTAATTTTCTAATCTGATGTGAATTATATAGAATGGCTAGCAACTAGAGGCAAGAAAAAGACTACTGACTTCAGGACACAACAGAGGAAGGATAGAGGGTCAGATACTGCAAGGCATCCTGAGAAACTTCTGAGACCTTGTCTCACAACGAAAGGTGAAAAGAGGGCTGGGGTGTAGCTCAGTGCTTGAATGCTTGCCTAGGGTACTCAAATGCCCTGATCCAATTCCCACTCTCATTATCACACCATGCACACGGCATCCGTGCACATATATGCACATGTGCACATATACATACCCACACACCTGTTAATGACCACAGTAGTTAAGTACTACAGTAAAATTCTTACAAGGATTGACGGGATTTCATTCAGTCAATAAAACAGTTGAAACCACAGCCATATGACCCATCCCAAGAGTTGAGAACAGAATCTGTATTTATTGGGGTCTCATTTGATTCCTTTCATGAGTGTGTATACTGAGTTTGGGTTTTTCAGCATAGACTCTATACATATTTTCAATTTACAGCCAACTATTTTGTATTTCATGGTGCTACTGTTTTATGTATTTTCAACCTCTAATTCTTAAGAACACGCAGAAATTTGATTTTTATTTGATGCTAGATTATGATGCTTTGTTACAGCATTTATTATTAGTCCTAGATCTTTTTTGTAGATTCTCTGGTATTTTTCTGCATAGAAAATTATTTAATTTGCAAATACAGAGAGCTTGCTGTTTTCTTTGGTAAGCTGGCTATGGCATCCTTGCCACGTTTCAAATCTTAGGAAAGAAGCATGCAGATAGATGCTCATCTTTAAGTATGCCAGCTATAGAATGCACATATGTCTTCTGACAGGTTAAGGAATCTCTTCTATTCCTGGTTTTCTGAGGACCTGAGATGGTATCTAATTACTATTGTTATTGTTATTTAAGACAGGGTCTCATTCTGTAACCCAGGTTGGTTTTGAACTTGCAGCAATCCCCCTGCCTAGTCCTTCCAAGTATCTGGGATTATAGACATAAGACACCACAACCAAAAATACCTAATTAATTTCTAGAGAGTGTATTGATTTTTTTTTCTGAAGATTAAAGGAACTTATATTCTTGGGATAAAGCCCACTTAGACAAAAAGTATTATCAGTTTTACTTACTGTTTGATTAAATTTTTTACTATTTTCTTGAGGATTTCCTGTGCCTGTGTCTTTAGCTTTCTTTCTATGAATCTATTTAACATGGTTAGTATAGTACTGGCTTCATAAAACGAGTTGGAAAATGGGGCAGGCGAGATGGCCTAGTGGTTAGCTACAATGGCAGAGGACCAGTGTTGAGTTCTGAGGACACACATGGTGACTGACACTAAGTAGTAACTGTAGTTCCAGGGAATCAATCACTCTCTTTTGGCCACTTATGGGCACCAGGCATGCAGGTAATATACTTACATATATACAGGCAAAACAATTCATATACATAAAATACATTTAAAGAATGGGTTTAAAAGTATTTTGTCTTCTTTGGTCAGCAAAGTTTGCATAGAACTGATAGTTTTACCAAATATTTTATTGATTTGGATTTCTAGTAAAAGGCATTTAAACATGGAATTGTCTTTAAAAAAAAACATTAATGTCAATTTTAATTTCTTCAATATCTATAAGACTCTTTAAAGTCTATCAAGAAATGCTTCCTTTTAAGGTTATTAATTTATGAGCATAATGTTTTGTTAATAGAATTCCTTTCTTTTCCTTTTAGATATGTAAGAGCTGCACTAATATTTCTCTATTCATTCTTTCAGTATTTATGGCTTCCTTTTTTCATCAGTTGGGCAAAAGGGACAATTTATTCATCTTCTCAAAGAATCATCTTTTGGTTATTTTATTGTTTTTGTTTTCCACTAATTTCAGTAATTTTTGTTCTTCATTAATTCCTTCTTTATTTGCCCTAGGTATAATTTATTCAGCTTTTTCTATTTTCATAATAGAAACACTTAAGTTCTTGGTTTGAGTTCCTTTCTCTCCGCTAAGTAAGCACTTAAAGCTTGGAAGCTCACATCGCTTCAGCAATATCCCACAATTCTGAGATGCTGAGCTTTCATTTTCATAAAATTAAAAATATTTTGTAATTTCCCCTTTGAGTTCCTCTTAGACCCATGAGCCATTTAGAAGTACATTGCTAGGGCTGGAGTAATAGCTGAGTTGGTAGAGGGCTTATTTAAGAAGCAGGAAGCCCAGCACTGAAGAAGGCGGTGATGAGGCCCCTGCCTCTGATTCCAGCTCTCAGAGGGTAGAGGCAGGGGTATCAGAAAGTCAAGGTCATCTTCGGCAAGGCAAGGCAGGGAAGCTCTGGCCAATCTGGATTACATGAGACCTTATTATCTATCTACATAGTTAAGTTTCAGATACTGACTTCCCATTGGTTAATCCAATCATCTGCTGATAAACACTCAGGTGGTTTCCTCAGGTGGATCTGATAAATATTCCTTCTATACACATTTGTGTAAATGTTTGACATCAGTGTTCATTACTGTTTGGTGTGCAACAAGCACTAAACCAATGGTGTCACATGGCTACCTCATACTTACCTTTCTGATAAAACATCAACCTTTTACATAATGACAAACTTTTCATATTCCCGTCAGCAATACATAAGGCTCCATCTTCTTTATGTTCTTGCCAAAGCTTATTTTCTTTTGTCTTCTTTCATCATACATCAGAAGGAATGGAAACTGAAGTGTTTGTTATTATAGCAATTCTCGCCAGTGTGAAGTAGACTCTCACTCTGACTGTTTTAGTTTTTGAATACCTGCCTGATAATTGGGGGGTGGAGGGAGACTGCAGAAGTGTCCAGGAGTCTTGGTGCCTTTACATTCTTGGCAGGTGTACAGTGGACTACAGAAGAAAAAGCAGGCAACAAACCAATCTGCAAATAAAGATACTGATGGCATTTCCTCCTCTTTGCATCAAAACAAAGGCTCTGGGTCTTATTTCCCTTCTGGCACAAGGTGTGCACTGACCTATAATACATCATTAGTGTCTGTTATAGCGCCTAAATGGTTTTTCTCTTTTATACGGCAAACCAATAGAAGGAAACAAAAAGTCAGGCCTGACTCCAAGAAAAACAAGTTTCTTTAGTGATAAGTGTCTTTTCATTTTTATAACTAGTATTTTTATATGGGTTTTGTTGTGATGACCAAGTACCAAATTATTTTTCTTTAAAAGGTACAGCCCAGAATGATAGTGAGAATTTTTTCCTCCTTTATCTAGCTGCTAATACCCGTACTATTAGGGTTAGAAATGAAAAGATTGCCTAACTGCAAGCACTTTGCAGATTTGCTGTTTTTCACCATTTAAAAACATGGAAGACGGGGTAGAGAGATGGCTCAGTGGTTACAAGAGCTGGCTGTTTTCCCAGAGTACCTAGGTTCATTTCCCAGCACCTATAGAGTGGCTTACAACCATCTGTAACTCCAGTTCTAGGGGACCAGACACTCCCTCTGCCCCACATAGGCATCATGCATGCACATGGTGTACAAACATAGATGCAGGGAAAACCCCTATACACATAAAACAATAAAAGAGAAACATTTAAACACAGAGACTGAATCTCCCTTCCGGGCAGAAGTGAAGCGGTCTCTGCACTCACTGCGCTCCTCTATCACTCTTATGTTTAGACATATTCCAACTGTAATCCACTTCATCATTTGCTTCTTGTTACAGTTGGTGCACTGAATCAAATGACGAACGTGCTCTCCACAGCCACACTAATCATCTCAGCCACAACTGTTAGCCATCCTGCCTTCCTCCAGCACTCCACCTGAGAGTGAGGCACTGAGTGAAGAAGTCACTTTCAAAACAACTACAAACAACAACAGAACACCATCAAACCAAACCAAACCCACAGAACTGTCCAGAGAAACCTGACCAATTTCAGAGTCATTTTACCACGTTGTTTCCGAGGGGAACTGTTCCCAGGCAGCATGACGAGAGAGTTACTGCACAGTACAGTTCTGCACTGCCTTGCTGAGCATGCAAGCATGGAGGCAGGCTTTCTCCATGATACATTCATTTCTTAGTAACTTACTTTACTGCGAAGTATTTCTGTGGCAATTATCCCAATAATGAAGAATTTTAACAACTCAAGAGTGGCTACATGTCAACAAAAGTCTAGAAAAATACATGTGAAACTAAAGAATGATAGCCACGATAGCCACATTCTAAAACACAGTAGCTAAGGTATGAGCTGCACGCTAGTTAGTAAGTACAAAGCCATAACTCAAAAACACATCACTACTGACTGAATATCACTGAATTTTTGGCTATATTTGTACATAAAATAAAAACAACATTTCTCTCTCTCTCTCTCTTGGTTTTTCCAGACAAGGTTTCTCTGCATAGCCCTGCCTGTCCTGGAACTCACTCTGTAGACCAGACTGGCCTCGAACTCAGAAATCTGCCTGTCTCTGCCTCCCAAGTGCTGGGATTAAAGGCGTGCGCCACCATCACCCGGCTAACAACATTTCTTCTATAATATTTAAAGCACAAGCAGATACAAACATTACAAAAGTTCTATAATGTTATAAGGAATATAAAATTGGCTACTGTTACTCATTTTTTTTTTTTTTTTTTTTTTTTTTTTTTTTTTTTTTTTTTTTTTTTTTTTTTTTGGTTTTTCTAGACAGGGTTTCTCTGTATAGCTCTGGCTGTCCTGGAACTCACTCTGTAGACCAGGCTGGCCTCGAACTCAGAAATCCACCTGCCTCTGCCTCCCAATTAAAGATATGTGCCACCACTGCCCAGCCTGTAACTCAATATTAATTGACATTTTGGTGATTACTTTTCGCAATTGCCTAGTTAATATAATAATCTATAATTGTACATACTGAGTATGTCTAAGTTATTGAGGAAACAAAAAGACTCTTAAGTTACTGATAAAGTAAAACAGATGCTTCAGAAAACCAACTATACACCTTTCAAGAGAGTTTTGCCTATTTGCAACAAGAATGCTGCTAATATCATGACTGTCTCACATGTGCAACTAGGCACAAAAGAAACAAGTCCAGTAGGTTCTGTTTAAATCTTTACAAAGTAGAATAAGTCAAGGTAGAATAAACTCATGGCGAAGAGTTCAGGGAGACCTAGCTCTATCTTTAGTCATTGATAATGATCAATTCAATTAACTTCTTGAGGATAAGTTTCCCATAAAAGCAAAATGGTACTCTTCAATAAAACCTAAGTCAAGCAGGGTCAGGAGAGTTAAGCATAATGCAATGTCACAGAATCAACACTTAGATCTTTCCCACACTCTAAGTTGACACTGTTTTAGTACTTGGAAGAGAGGCCTCTGACAGGTAATCAGGTCAAGAGGGTAGTATCCTGATTAATGGATTAGTGCCCTCGGACAAGGAAGGCCCGTTGGTGCCTTCTGTAAGGACACAGTGACAAGAAACCATTCATGAGCCAAGATACAGGCTCTCGCAAGCCTCCAGTCCACGAGAGCCTTTATCATAGACTCTCTAGCCTTCAGAAGCATGACAGACAAATTGTTCTTGTTTCTAAGTCATCTAGAGAATGGCATTTTCTTTTAAAAACAACCCAAATAGTCTAAAGCAGCATATGCTGGTTTGAATAAAATGTCCTCAATGTGCAAAGAGCGAATGATTTTGGAACACTCAGTACTAAATGGGATGTCTTCATCAAATTCCTTCCCTCGGGGCTCAGGGAGCTATGCAGAAGAGGAGGCAGAAAGATTCTGAGCAAGAGGGAAAGGATGACGCCAAGGAATCGATGTGTTCCAGATACCACAGGACTAAGCCGGGTGGTGGTGGCGCACGCCTTTAATCCCAGCACTTGGGAGGCAGAGGCAGGTGGATTTCTGAGTTTGAGGCCAGCCTGGTCTACAGAGTGAGTTCCAGGACAGCCAGGACTACACAGAGAAACCCTGTCTCGAAAAACCAAAAAAAAAAAAAAAAAAAAAAAAAAAACCAACAACAACAACAACAAAAACAAAACCCCAGATACCACAGGACTGATGCACATATGAACTCACAGACTGTGGCAGCAGGACCAGGGTCTGCACAGGTTCAAGCCAGATGGGGTTCTAGTACTGAGAGGGGAAGTGGACCCAAGTTCTCACCCCTAAACAAAAAGCTATCTCCAACTGATGTCAACTTGGAAAGGAAATGCTAGTTTTCTCTGGCAGAGTCTCTCTAGGCATATGAGCCACATTTAAGAGTAGGCTCCATGCCTAGAAGTAGGTAGCCAGTATGAAGTGAGCTCAGGTATTTTTGTAGACTTGTCTCACACTGCTTTGTTTGGGCTTTTGTTTTGTTTTTCTACTGGCATTTTGCTTGTATACTATGGTTTTTGACTTTATGTTGTTAAAGACTTTGTGTGTGTATTTGTGTGTTTCTTTTTACTATAATCATTCTGATTTTTGTTCGCCTGTTTGTTTTCTAAAGAGCTGGAGAAAGGTACATCATGGAGTTGGGGGATGAGGAGGTGGCGAAGATCTGAGAGCAGCTGGGGGGGGGGACTGATCAGAATATACTGGATAAAGTTTTTTTTTTTAAATTAAAATCCCATTGTCTCTGGCATTTGAATATTTGGCCGCTATTGATGGTGCTAGTGGGGGAAGGCTTAGGAGGTGTGGCCTTGCTGGAGGCAGCATGTTGTGGAGGCAGGCCTTGAGAATTTAAAGATTGCCATTTTAAGTTTGTTCTCAACATTTCCTATTGGTGGTTCAAGATATGAGCCCTCAGCTTCCTTTTCCTGCAGGCATGCCTTTGCTCTGCCAGCATGGACACTAAGCCTTTGGAACTATAAGCCCCTAAACTCTTTCTTTATATGGATTGTCTTCCACAGGGAGTTCTATCACAGCAGTAGAAAAGTAGCTAACACACAGCTATATTAAGGGGTAATCTCAATGCTTACCATACAGTAAGCATTCAATAACATTAATTACTATTATTTTAGGTTGTTTTGACTGAGAAAATTAAACATGGGCTTCTCTTTATATGGATGGTTTTCCTAATTTTAAGTACTGCAGTGGATGCTTCTGAGGCCTATTAAGCTTTACAAGTTTAAGGTTCTAGACAGCTAAAGCTTTGCAGTGTACTCTTTCCCCACCCATCTATAAGGACCACAGCTTACAGCTAATGAAATGAACTTAAAACTGGATGCTTGACTTAAGTATTAAAGTTAAGCTTGACTTAAACTTAATACTACATAGCTAGAATGTTACCCTTTATGTTTTATCTTCTTTAAAGAGGCCACGATAGTTTGTTGAACTAAAAATCTAAATTTCTTATGATTCTTTGATTCTAAGTTTGAACAACTAAATCTTTCTTGGATTGCATACTTGAGACACTTGGCTAAGATGATAACATAGAATGTGATTGTTCTTTACTGTGTGTCCCTCCTGGACATGGACACAACTTCAGAACTGGGTGAGGTGGAAGAAGGAACAAGTATTTTGCTTTACTTTGTAGAGAAGTAAAGTTTTAAATTCTTCCCTATTAATATTTTAACCATGATAGCAAATTCAGTAGCTTATACCATGCCAACTAATGATTAGAAATGTACAATTGATACTGTGAATTTAATGATACTACCCAAAGTTAGTGAAAAACATTGAGAAATAGATTTAAATGACATTAGGAATCCTAAAAAAAATATGGTAAATACACTACAATAAAACATGACAACATTTTATGGTTTTAGTTTGGTAATAAAAATTATTAAAGATTATAGAAGTAGATAAACTAAAAATACAATAAGCTTACTTTATTAATGGAGATTTCATTGCTTTCCATGTATTATTACACCCGAATGAGTGAATGCTGAGTACTTCAATTTTTGTTGTTTTTGAAAGGTTGCTCTCTAGAACATAAGGTGTTTATTTGTTTGTTTTTGTTTTGTTTTGTTTTTAATAGTGGTTGGCAGAAGACCAGGGAGAATTACCTGGACATTTACAAAGCGATGAATGTGACTATGTGGCTAGCAAAGACAAGGTCACAGAAAAGCTCTAATTACAAGTAGAACTGGAGAAAGTTTTTAAATCTTTTTTTTTTTTTTAAATCAGTGCAGGAAATAGTAATTAGAACACCTATGCATGCTTTGGTACATTATTCATGAACTTAAATGATTTCCTTAAAATAAGTCCTATATTTCTTAGAATCATTAGGACTAGTACATAACACTGTCCATTGATGAGTTTTTCACATTCCCTGCATTCTACAACAGGGAAATAGATGTAGTCAATTATCCTCATTTACTTATACACAGTACTCAAGCAAGCAAATGGTTACCACTCAAAGACAAATGACAACCAGTGACAATAGAAGTTATAGTTTGGGGTTGGAGAGATAACTCAGTTGATAAAGCATTTGCCTTGTAAGCACAAAGATGCACATTCATATTCAGAGTGCCCACATAAATGCTACATAGGTGTAACAACCCTCCTGTAATACTAGGGCTTGGGAGATAAACAGAAGGCAAATAGCTAGCCTCGTTAAACTGGCAAGATCTGGGTTCAACTAAGAACCTCTACTTCTGGTGGCTAATCTTAATTACCAACTTACAACACAACTTAGAATCACTTGGGAAGACAGTTCCTGGAACTGTCTAGATCAGGCTAACCTGTGGTCGTATCTTTGGGGCATTATCTTGACTACATTAACTGAGGTGGAAGACAGACCTACCCACTATGGGACAGCACTATTCCCTAGGCAGGGAGATCCTGAATATGGAGAATGTGAGCTGAGCTGAGCAGATGAATATGTGCATTCATTTCCAGTGTGCTCTTCTATGGATGTGGTTAGCTACTTCAGATTCCTGCAATGAGAGACTCTACCCTGAAACTGGGAGCTGAAAATAAACCATTTCTCCCCGGAGTTGCTTTTGCCAAAGAAATGCAAGAGGTACTGCCTCAGTCTACAAGGGGAGGAGTGCTGAGGAAGATCCCTTATGTCAACCTTGGAAACACTTCACAGATACACACACAAAGTATGATTAGCGCACCAGGAAAAACTGTAAACATGAATCTTTATAAACACACATTCAAACAATTTTGGCCCAAGATCAAGAATTAAGCAACTAATTATCTCAAGTCTTTCCAAATGTGCTCTCAGCCCCGCTTGCCATCTAACAGGCTTTTAAATACCAAGAGGAAATAAATGTTCACAGTATCTTCAAAAAAAATTATTTTTTTCTATTCTAGATGCTCATGCCTTTCCTTTTCAATTCCTGAACTTTTTTTTTCTTTTAAGGGAGAAAGGGCCAAAAAAGAAACTAAATATGAAGTTAAAATTTCAAATATAAAAGAACAAATCTGATATAAAGTAAGGAAACTAAAATATAACTCAGAAGACAACTGTTTATGAGAACACACTTGGTGAAGGGTGGGTGACAGACAGTAATGACCACATTGCTTTCAAATAAGCTTCTGTTTCTTGTTTAGAGCAGGAGAGACAGAGCAATTCCCCTAAACAAGCAGTAAGGACCAAAGAAGCCTAACTCCGTTAAACAGTGAGATTAACAGGTCCTTCCACAGTAGCTGCATGACCAACAGTTAAACTTAGGAAGGAGTCTTTCGAGTGCTCTAAAACGCATGTGGAACAACAGGGTAGGAGAATTATGGTTACCATTTAATGCTGAACCACTTCCTTCATTCTGGTGAGCAACGTAGTTTGGCAGCAAGTTCTACATTCCTTTACAATTTCAAAGTGATTCAAATCTTCTTATGATGAATGCTCTTTCTTCCTTGCCTCTCATTCCTATATTCTGAAGGTACCAATGTTTACTGCAGGAGAGAGGGAGAAAAAAAAAACATGTTAGATAAAAGGCAGAGCAATTTAAAATACACTGCATTTGTTTCTTTGTCCTTGGATATTCTGAATTTTACCCTCATTCAGCAGTTATGAGTCATCTAATTAACTTAAGGTTTAACCTTCTTATTTAGGTGGAGACAAGTACAACCTCACACACCTGAGAACTTCCCTGTCATACTTACAAAAAAACAAGTTATCTTCAAGAACCAAAATAGTGATGTCAAAGATTTGGGAAAACGTCTTTTGATTGTCCTTAGAGACTCATTTTACAAGAAACATGTGGATATCTATTGAATGGAAAATATTTGTTCCAGCTATCTCCAAATGAGAATATTTAATTAGCCAGTGAATATTTAATTAGCCAGTTAGCAATGTGAAACAAGCATAAAATATACTTATGAACAGGCTGAAAATAGTTATAAAAATTACCATTTTTAAAATCTACTTCTGATTCCTGGGCATTCAATTTAAGAGTTCTAAACTAGCCAAATCCCCAGTTTGGATTTGGCACAACACCCATAAAAAAGTGACTAGAAGAGAAATCGAAAGATGACTATTATTACTGGAAAATGATTCCTGGGACTTGAGAGATGGCTCAGCCCTTAACAGATAGGCTCACAACCAAAATGTAAAATGATTTCTGATTATGCTTACATAGTGTAAAATTAAATCTTCCAATATATTTTAAAATTTAAAAAGCACTTTAAAAGAAAAGAGAGGCTTTGGAACGTAGCTCTATCAAAAGCTATCTAAATTGAACACAGCTGTGGTATTCTTAGTGTTTTATAGTGTTTAAACATTCATGTGACACAGCATTAAGCAGGATGTAAGGATTACCAAAATATGTAAGTCTTGAAGAATGATGACAAAATTATCTAGTCGTCTTTCCACTGTAAGTCCTTAGAAAAGAAAAGTGTACTTTAAGCAACTTTTAGTTTTAAAATCGAGCCTAAGAAAGTACTCAGTGACAGAAAAGTAATTCCCCAAGGGCAGGTGCTGGCTACACCTTCAGTACCTGCCTGTAAGTGCCCCAAATTATTTTTGCTGAGTACCTTACTCTTGCACTTGCTGATGACCAAGTATAATAGACATAAAAGGAAAACATAAAAGGGAAGTGCTATATACTGTGTTTAATTCAGTCTTCTCATTTTATTTTATCTATTTATTTATTTGTTTGTTTGTTTGTTTGTTTGTTTGTTTTGAGACAGGGTTTCTCTGTGTAGCCCTGGCTGTCCTGGAACTCACTCTGTAGACCAGGCAGGCCTTGAACTCAGAAGTCCACCTGCCTCTGCCTCCCAAGTGCTGGGGTTAAAGGCGTGCACCACCACCGCCCAGTCCAATCTTCTCATTTTAAATGTCTGAAGTGTAGATATGATATAAAGGGCCTTAAATCTTTATGTACTCTGAAACTTGACTCTTAATGGAGAGTTTAGTCAATTTATACTTAATGTAAATTCTGAAATGCTTGGGTACAAAATGTTTTACCATTTAAATGTTTCCTATTTCTACTGTTTCTGATCCTTGTTAGTTTATCTTTCATTGCCTTGATTTCAGTAAAATATTTTTCAGTGCTTTAATTTAACAGCTTAGAGATTATAATATGAATTCTCAAATTATCACAACTTGTAGTTATTAACAAGCAAATAAGAATCTTGAAATATCACCCATATATTATAATTCTCCCTTTGTATATTGTAATCACATATTAACCCGCTATATACATTATAAAAGTACAGTCAACTGTCTTTTATTTATTTTATTTATTTGTTACTTGAGAGGTTTCATCTCTTTTATAGAGTCAACTTTCTATCTATTACTATTTATTGTCTCTTAGTTTAAAATTTCTCAGCATTTTAATAGTGTACTTATATTGATGGGAGACAACCTAATTTTCCATTTGTCTGAATTTGTATTTGTTTTATCTTTATTTTCAAAGAATACATTGATTGAAAACAGATTTCTGAGGTGAGAGCTTTAAAGCTCAGTGATGCCACTACTTAAGAATCTGAGATAGAAAGATTTTAAGTCTGAGCCTAGTCTTGGTAACCCAGTGAGACCCAGTGGCAAAATAGAGGGCTGCAGAATACAGCTGCGTAATAGAAGTCAGAGAACATTTTCATGGGACTGGCTCCTTTCCTTGCACTGTTATTGGACAGGATGGATATGGAGGTCAAAGAACTTGCAGGAGTCTGTTCTCTCTCTCTCTCTCTCTCTCTTTCTCTCTCTCTCTCTCTCTCTCTCTCTCTCTCTTTCTCTCTCTCTCTCTCTCTCTCTCTCTCTCTCTCTCTCTCTCTCTCTCTTTCTACTTCATGGATTCCAGGGACTGAACACAAGTCTTCAGGATGAGCAGCAAATTCCTTTAACAACTGAGAGGCCTATTTCAAGTTTCTTAACTACACTTAAAATAGCTGATTTTTAAGTTACTGTTTACTGACTTCAACATCTAGACTTTTTTCTCTTACATGATAATTTATCTGTCTCATCGCATGTGACCTGGAACAACATGGAGAATGTGCTGCAGTCACTATAGACTGTATCTTTCCCGAATGATGCTCATTTCTCTGCCAGTGTGCAGTTAAATGCTGCCTGATACCCTCAGCTTCTGGAGACTGAAGCCTTGTGTTATCAGGGAGGCTATGTTTAAGTTTTCCTCTTAATTCTGGGGTAAATCCTTAAAGCCTTGGGCAGGGTACTTAAACTAAGGCAGAACATTTCAGAGTTGAACTGACTGGAAAATCTGTTGGGTTTCTAAAATGAAAACAAACAAACAAACAAACAAATCAAACTGACTCTAACTTTGAAGGTCTCAAACTCCAAATCTGACCAGAAATATCTACTCAACAGCTTCCACTATAGATGTTATTTCCAGTAGACCTTAGGAGTATCCTCTATTACATGTGAAGCTAACAGCCAGTCAATGATTTCAAAGTACATATATACATATGTAGGTTTTTGAGGATCCCTGCTTTCTGGGGATTTATATCACCAAATTCCAGAGCTTGCAGAGAGTTGTACAGGAGTAACCTACAAATGTAGAATTAAAATTTTTATCGTGTAATTGTACATGTGTGATAATACCTTTTTAGAAAATATACTCTAAAGCAGTCACTCTCAACCTTCCAAAGGCTGAGACCCTTTAGGACAGTACCACATGTTGTGGTGACCCCCAAACCAAATTTTGCTACTATTATAAATTGTAATATAAGTAATTCTGGAGATAGAAGTTTGTCAAAGGGACCTCGACCCACAGATTCAGAGGTAGTGGATCACAAAGTTAGTAAGTTACTCTTAAATCATCCAGGAAATAAATTATTTTTATTATAACTTGTTTGTGAATGTGTGTGTGTGTGTGTGTGTATACATTCATTTCTAAAATGACTGAAAAATAACTATTTCTGTGTGTAGTTATTTACATTGTACTGTTTGATGATTTATATGTTAGCATATTAGATATTGGCATAAATTATACAATAGATTCTTTTTACTTATCTTTCAGCTAATCACATATAAATAAATTATATATTTAGAACTTGCTATGGTTAAAGTCAGTGTTAAAGACAAGAACTAACTCGGAAACATATTGAAAACCAGGTAGTGGTGGCACACGCCTTTAATCCCAGCACTCAAGAGGCAAAGGCAGAGGTAAGCAGATCTCTTAGTTTGAGGCTAGCCTGATCTACAAAGTGATTAGTGAGTTCAAGACAGCCAAGGCTTTCAAATATTTTTTTTTTCTATTCTAATGGCCAAATAAGATATGTGGAAGGCATTCCAGAAGAGCAGCAAGGATGAAAGAAGCTTTGGTCCAGGACTGAAAACTAGGAGTAGAAAATCCAGAATCTTGTGAGTGGAATTAACAGGAAGTTTAAAATCTTATAATGATAGAGAATTTTTGTTCATTAAACAAGGTCATCTTCACCACAAAAATAATTGTGATGGTTAACAGTGACTGTCACGTCAACTGGATAGATCTAGATTCACCTAGGAGACAAACCTGTAAGGAAATTTCTAGACGGGGTTAACTATGGTGGAAAGACCTACTATAAATGTCTGTGTCATCAGTTTAAAAACTGGGCTCCTGGACCAAAAGTGAACTGAACACTAGAATTCACTTTTCTCTTCTTCCTAACAGAGGATGCCAGATACCTCTGCCACCATGGATCACACCTTCAGAAATGAGACAAAGTAAGCACTGCCTTCACTAGGTAGTTGCATTAGGCATCTTGTTACTACAATGATCAAAGTAACTGATATGATAACTAGATTTGGAGGAAGTATATGTGCTAATTTCAGAACAGTATTAACAGGCATGCTGAAACTCAGCAGAGGAAGGAGAAGAGGTGCTACCTGGTGACAAGATGAACTAGATGTCACCACCTGCTCTTTAGTTGGCTGAACATGCTCTGGTGTAATGCTTTTGTCTGGGCTGTGCATGCACACATGTGTGTGTGCCTCTGTGTGTGTGCATGCATGGGTATGTGCATATGAGAAAAGAGGAAGAGGGAGAAACAGAGATGGAGAGAGGGGAGAGAGAGAGAGAGCGAGAGAGAGAGAGAGAGTCAGGAAGACAGGGACAGACAAAGAGACAGAGACAGACGTGAGAATTTTGGTTTCTTTAAAAAACACAGAAATATTATAAGAGTAGTTTTACATTTTAATCCCAGGTGTGGGAAGTAAGGCTGTTTCAGTGTCCCTAGCAGCTGACTATGATTTGCCTGATGTTCTAGCAGAGGCATGGTTTTGCAATATTAATATTGCAAATAATTGCAGATAGCTTCTGCAATTATGTGGCATTTGGAATTCTGGGGACTTTTCAGAGGGTATATAAAGGCTAGGGCCCCAGGAAGGCAGGGCTGGTCGCTGTTGGTCATTTGGGAGGGCTGGTTGCTGTTTGGTGGTAGTCATAGTCAAAGAAGAAACAAAAAGAAAGAAATTAGATTCAGGTATCTTGTTCTCTCCTAGTGTTAGGGGTTGAAAGGGTGAAATAAGGGTGGAGTAGGGTGGAAGAAAGAAGAACCCACAAAGTGACAAAAGACAGTTACAGAGAGGGACAAGAGACAGGGAGAAAGAGGGACAGATAGACACTAACTGACTCACTACTATGCTGCTCAAGTTGATAACTCCACAGCTTAGCCCGAGTAGCTGAGAATACAGACACATGCTATCATGTCCAACTTCTGACATAACCTTTGTACTACAGTCTCTTTCAAAAGTCCTATAGGCCCAAACATGCTTGCTTTACTATTAAACTTAATAATAGGGAATAGTTTTAAGTAAAAATAATCACAACTGAAATACAATGCATCAATCTCCTGAAAATCTAACATCTCACTGGAAACTTTTGTTAGAGCAGGCATAGTCAAAGCTATGAGCTAGGAGCCAAACCAAACTTGCCACCTATTTATTTATAGTCTACAAGCTAAAAATAGTTTTTATATTTTAAAACAATTGAAAAAAATCAAAAGGAGAGTATTTTGAGCATAAAAATTATATGAGATTTAAAGTTCATTATCTAAAAATAAGGTTTCCTAAGAATACAGCCAGTTCTTTTGTTTATGTATCGTCTATAATATGGTTGCTTTTGAACTATATAAGGATAAGGGTGAGTAGTGATCAGAGCATAGTGAGTTAACTGCCTGCAGAGTCTCCCTTTATAATTGATGTTTGCCAATTCCTGACATAATCTAAGTTCACTTTAGTATCACTATCCTCTAATGTAAGAGGAAATGTTTTAAAACGCTAATGCTCTTCATGTTTTTTTTTTTTTTTTTGGTGGACTTTTTTGTTTTTCTCTTTATTTTTGTTCTTTGGCTAGAGCAAGAGAGTGAGAATAAAAGACAGACAACAAAGTAGAAAGAAGACAGAACTGGGTGAGTAGGGAGCTGAGGAGAGTGTGGGAAGAAGGGGGAAACATGATCAAAATATATTATATGAAAAAAATTAAACTCTAGATCAAATAGTTTATTTTAGTCCTTACCCATTGTCACTTTATTCTTTTATACTTATAAGGAAACATTAAATAGTATTTTTATATTTAAAGTTATTACCCAGTAATATGAAGTCAGTTTTGTACTCAAGAAAACTTTTTTTATTGATTTATAAAATTTGCTAGGTGTGATACATCATTTTCTTCTGACCAGTTCTAATTTAAAGTTGTAATGGGCTCTTTGAGTTGAAATATTAATAATATTTTCCATAGTAGAAACAAGATTATTCATAACAATAGCTTTGGAATCTGAGAGCTTTGGTATTTTGCAAAGGTGTTATAACTCGTTCTAGAATGACTCCACATCTGCTTTTGACCACGAGGGAGTAAACATGTCCGGAATGATCCTCCCACTGCAAACAAGCACCACATGGTAAAGAAAACAGGAAAAGACCATTTCATACTCGGGTGCAGGGAGCAAGACTGCAAAGACGGAAGAAACAGAGGTTCTCCGGCAGGAAGCGATTTCCACTGCAGTGCAGTGAGGAAGAACCAAACAGAGCCTTGCAATCCTGTCGACGTGAGCGGAACACGTGAGGAAGCCTGTGTGGCTGGAGATCACGTAGCAGAGCTAAGAGGGCAAACAGGTTCCTAGAATCGGAACCAGGTTCCTGAGTATCAGCTACATCAACGCTTATAAACAAATGTAGCGTTTTCCGAAAGGATGAGAGTCCAAGAAATTAAAGTTACCAAGGAATAAAAACATAAATGATTTTCAAAGCTGACACTGGGCAGAAAAAATTAACAAATTCTCTCTAGTATGAAGGGGAAAACTTTACTGAATATAAAAAACAACCAGGAGGACCACAGAAGGGCCACATCTCTCTCTCTCTCTCTCTCTCTCTCACACACACACACACACACACACAGAGAGAGAGAGAGAGAGAGAGAGAGAGAGAGAAAGAGAGAGAGAGAGAGAGAGAGAGAGAGAGAGAGAGGGAGGGAGGGAGGCAAAAGTAGCCGTGGGGCAGGGAGGAGAGGACCCCAGATATGTATGGAAGTCATCTGACCTTAGAAAGTCTACAAAGGAACAAACTAATAGCAATTAGCAAGTTGTCTTTTAGGGAAAGTCCAATGTTCTTTAGAGAAACAAAATTTAAAACCTAGGAATATAAAATTCACAGCTCTAAGTCATTTAATGAAACTACTGGATAGTTTAAGAGGCAGTAAAATTGTGATTCATACCCAGAAAAATATCAATCTGGAGACATTAAGAAATGAGACAATTAGCAGGCAACAAACATATAAAGTGATTCTTTAATTCTGTTCTTCAAATAGTCCAGGATATGAATGAAAACAGGAATACGGTGAGTGTAAGTGAATTTGAGGGTTTTCAAAACAAAACTGATAAATAAAAATTTAAGATTTAAGAGGAAATAGCATAGAATGGACAATGAATAGTTTGTATTTTGAAGAAAAGAAACATTCCTGAACTTACAGACAGCGTAACAAAATTTACCTGAAGGGAAGTGGGAGCAAGAATGGAGAAAAAACAAAACAAAACATTTTAAGGGTAGGATATAGAGATGGCTTAGGGAGAGAAGGCACCTGCTACCAAGCTTGACAATTTTGATGATCAGGACTCACATGATAGAGGACTCCACAAAGTTACTTTACAAATTGGTCCTTCAAGCTTAACAGGTATCATAGTGCATACATACACACACACACATACACCAAAATTCAAAAGAAAAACCAAAAACTGACAGTGAAAAAAAAAAACACTCTTGTAAAAATCCACATCCTATGAGGCATGATGTGATGCCGTTTCAAGAAAAAGAGATATACTGTATTCATAGAGCAAGAACTAAAACAACAAGAGCCAAGTAAATAGAATATAAAATAAACTGATGGGGGCCTAAATGAACCAAGGGAAAAAACTAAACAGAATCTAAAAGCACAATTACTTTGAAGGGATGATTAACAGAGAACTAACTAGTGAGGGGACAGATTCAATACAAAACCTAGTCATATATTAAATATAAATTATCTTCTATTCATTAATTTTTATCTAGCTGGGTCTAAATCTAAAGCCTTGTAGGTACTAGGCAAGTGCTCTACCACAGACGTACATTTCCAGCTCTAAATATTCAATTTAAAAGACCCAATTTATAAGTGGGTCATAGTGATCCATGTAAGAGGAATGGGAGGTAGAATTTTGAGTTTGGGGCTTGCCTGGGCTATATACCAAGATCATGTCTCAAAACAAAACAACAACAACAAAATCCCCAAGTAAATAAATAAGATATATAAAAAGTTTAAGATCCAAACATTTTACCCCCCTCACACACAAATAAGGCAACAGGTTTAAATTAGAAAGACAAAAACCCTTTAATGTTAATATGGAACAGCCCCATTTATATAAAGTACAGTAGAAGACAGTCACTTATTGTCAGAGATTGAAAGGCATTTGGAGTCTACAAGAGAATTTATTTTAAAAGTGGGGAAATCCTACGTATGCACACCTATAACACCAGAGCTACAAAATGAGTGAAGGCAAAGCTGTAAGGAACCATGCCAGGCTCCAGTACTGCTGAAGACATCACATTCCTCATGGACTAAAAGAGCAAGTACTCCAAACGCACAGGAGGGAGATCTGAGCAAAGGTGAGCACCGCTGACCCACAGCAGCACAATGCCTTTATGATGACCAAGGCTTTTCTCAGAACAGACCACTGGCTCAACAAGAATAAGGCTGTACAAACTGATGGAATGGAAACTACATGAAATCAAGGCAGAAAACAAGAGAGGTTCTACCAACCCCCAAACGTTCAGAAATCAAATAATATACTTCTAAAATAATCTATACAGTAGATTACAGAGAGAATCATAGGAAATTATAAAATAAATTGAGTCAAATAAAAGTGAAAATCTAAATACAAAATCTGCAAGTTATTTCTCAAAAGATGTTCTGAGCACATTTACAGTTTCTTCTACTTTTATTAAGGGGTTAAAAGCCTAAAAGCAATTGTCTAAGATTCTATGGGGGTGGGGTAAAGCAAATTAAATCAAAGTAAGTGGAAAATAACAAAAAAATAAACAAATAAATAGAACAGCCAGCCTAAAACCAGACAAAAATCCATGAAACTAAAGACTGGTTTTTTTGAGCAAGTATTGATTACACTAATAAATCTGTGGCCAGACTGAACAAAAGACAGAAATCAGTACTGAAGCAAAGGATGAAAGAGAATTCATTAACAATAATGAGGCTAACACTTCAGAAACACTAAAGAGAAGCCATAAGGAAACTTCAAGTGAGACAGTGGAAGTCCTCAACTTAACAAAGAAAAAGTGTTCCGTGCTGAGTTAGTAAGATCTGCAATGTGGACAGGAGGAGGGTTATTTACAGTATGGTAAGTGCCTTGCTTTCAGCTACTCACTGGAGGTCCTGCACAGTGTCCTCCACAGACAAGGGTAAGGTGCACTGCCACACAGAAAGATGACATAATAGCAACAGAATAGTCTTCAGCATGACGACAATGTTGGCTACAGGACTCTTAGGTGTGATGAAATGCCACAGAACTGTATACTCATATTAGCTGCTTGCCTTTGATACTGTAGAAGTCGAATAAGGTGTAATTAATAAAAGGAATAGTGTTAATGGGCCTCTGTACATTATGTCTGTAATTTCCTAATTTGTGAATTCTTTTATAAGGTTTACTTACATTATCTATAAGTAAAAATCATTTTATCCCCCAACCCCAAAACTCTGGTTTTTCTTTCTTTCTTTCTTTTTCTTTTTTTTTCTTTTT
>NW_022196906.1:51028866-51041118 GCF_008632895.1 Mastomys coucha | reverse complement strand
CCTGGCTGTCCTGGAACTCACTCTGTAGACCAGGCAGGTAGTTTCTTGAACTCAGAAATCTACCTGCCTCTGCCTCCCAAGTGCTGAGATTAAAGGCGTGCGCCACCACTGCCCAGCTCAACAATTTAGTTTTTCAAGACAGGGTTTCTCTGTGTAGCCCTGGCTGGCCTCGAACTTGAAGATCCACGGGCCTCCGCCTCCTCAAGTGATGGGACTAAAGGTGTGACCTCCACAGCACAGCAAGAATCTTTTGCTAAAAAAGAAAGTCATAGTATCTTTACCTATAATAGGTAAAAACAAGTCAAACTGAACTGACCACATTGTTTGAATCTATCTATCTAACTATGTATGTATGGAAACAGGAAAAAACAACAAAAATAAAAGAATGGGAGAGAACAGAAGGATGACTAAACAGGACACTGAAGATCTCAGGTCATGAAAGTCCTCTATCTGACATTAGAATAAAGTACACAGTATAATGTGTCATTATATATTTGTCTAAGCTAATGGAATCTATGACAAGAATGAATCCTAATAAACTAGGGATGTGGACTCCCTGATCTTCTTAATAGTCTTTCATTGTTCTTGTAAATCTGCAGAACAGCCACATTTCAGAGTATCATATCTTGAATCAAAATGCTCTGGCAATGTATAAAAACAAGCAAAGCTGGAAAGATAATTTATATAATTTCAATGCAAATTTATTCATATGCCAGGAAAACAAACTGCAGTTAATGGCCTTTGGGGTTTTTGTTTGTTTATATTTGGAGCTGGAGCTACATTTTTCCTTTTTAAAAGGCCCAAGAGCAAATGATTATCTATTTCAATAACTTTCAATTGTATGCAGCAGAATAATCTTTAAGTATCTATGAAAATAATCTAATTTCACATTTAGAAATAAAAAAAAAATGTGGCATAGATGGTACCCAAATATTGAATTAGAATTTTGAATATTCATATTTACTTGATACTTTTTTCTCTGATAAATTCAAGTAACAGCAACTATTTATAAAATGAGCTACAAAATATAGGGCAATAGATCCTACAATTCTTGTTCACTGCCTATCTTTCTATTTCTGAAAATAGGACTCAACTCTTTGAATTCTTGCAAGCATAATAAGATATTAATGGCGTCCTGAGTAACACTGAGTGGTTTAACTGTTAAGTGTATCTGAAAGAGGAAAACCAATTAAGATCTTTCTATAGCTTTCATTGCCATATCCTTGGCATGACTTCAGGGATAGACCTGACTCAGATGGAGACTGGGCTCTCTGGTGGAGAAACCACAACATCCTGGACACTCAGTGTATTTATTCCATACAGCTGAGCAATGGAAGTAGGGTTATTGCATACTGATACATAAGGAAGCAGGAGTAGTATATAGACCTGAACAAGGAGACAAGGTTGGTCAGTCTCAGTGGCAGTCTCTCTCGGGGAGCAGTCTTCAGGCTGTAAATGTCCAGAAGGAGAAAGAAAGCTAGGCGGACATTTTTACACTGACTATTCACATTTGCACATATCCCAGTGGAAGGCTTTGCCACTCCTCTGAGCCTCACCCCTGCAGTGGCACAGGGGGTTGGGGGTCGGGGTGGAGGGTGGGAGGGGAATTTGTCATCTCCTCAAGGGTCTGAGACTAGGGTCTGTAAAATGGCCATGCCCATGTTCATAGCACACACTCACTCTGAGTGTCCTCTGCTCTTCCCACTCTAGTGCCATGTTAAATTTTTAATATTCTGTTCAGAAAGGAAGCTAAATTCGGACATTCTGTTGTCCAGGTGCTTAGATCAATCATTAAAACATGCATACACACAGAAACCAGCATCCCATAACTCCTTCACTGCCACTCTCAGATTTACGGAACATGAGTGACGGTAAATGAGCTTGGGGAAATGGCTGAGATGACAAAGCCCTGCTACTGCAAGGACCGCACTTTGCTCCTCTGAACCCACACAAAAATGTGGAGTAGGGTGACATGTGCTTCAGGGTGGCATGTGCTTATGAACCCAATATTGAGGAAGCACAGAAAGGTCAATCCCTGGGGATCCGTGGTCATCCAGTCCAGCCTAACTGATGAGCTCCTGCCCAGTGAGAAACCCAGCCTCAAAGGTGGGCAGCATTCCTGAGGACAAAACCCAAAGTTGTCCTCAAGCGTCCACATGCATACACAAATTGCACACACACATGCGCACACATACACATACACACATACATACATGTACACACACTTATTTAAAAATAAGGATTAAAGAGTTCCATATGTTCACTAAGGACTGTAATCATTTTTTTTTTTTTGTAAAGTGACCTGCCACAAAAACCAAATTACACAGAGAGATATAAATCTATATTGATGCATAATCAACTTCCAGGTAAAGTACTTTACTTAATGCTATTACATTTACCAATGAAATGGAAAAGGGATTCAAATATTTTTTATAAAAATATTTTAAAAGCAAAAGCCTTTATAAATTAAAACTATGTCTTCTAAATTAAAAGGCTCCCAGAAGTGGTGGTATCCATCTTTACTTCCAGGCCTTGGGAGACAGAGGCAGATGGATCTCTGTGAGTTTAAAGCCAGCTTGGTCTACATAGTAAGTTCTGTGCAAGCTAGGGCTGCATACTGAGATGATGTCTCAAGCCAAAAATAAAGTAATGATAATAATAATTATTATAATTGTATAAGTATAGTAATAACTATTGTTTAATTAACTGGAAGACTATAGATACATACCAAAGGAACTTTTTGAGGCAGGGTTTAATTATATAATCCAAGGTAGCCTGAAACTACTATGTTGTCCACGCTGGCATTGAGATCTCTGCTTCAGCCTCCAGAGTGCTGGCATTACAGGCAAGGACTAGCTTTCAAAGAATGCTAGCTTTTTAAGAAATGTTTTAATCTGAATGAAGAGCTGTCTGGAAGCCTGGCTAGCATGTGGCTAACCTAGACCAAGAGCTCTTTAATCTAAAAGTCAGGCCAAAGAAGGTCACATATCACAGGAAGAAGTGCAGTCATTTTTAAAAACTCTAATCTCTCAGCTAATCATCACAGCTGCTTTATGACCACTAAGTCACACCTGGCTAATGAGAAACTTACAGTAGTTCTTAAAACTGTCATTTAGTAAAGAAAGATACGAGCAGGTTAGAGCAGAAATAACACGATAAAGCTGAAGCTTCCCGGAACAATTACAAATCAACTTAGGTGAAGAGGCCTTGTCACGTTCTACTTTCAAGTACCATATAACAATAGGTTAAAAAAATAAAACAATCTTGTACATACTTTCTGTTTAAATAGAAAGCTGACATATTATTTTAAAGAAAATTTTCTTTCCTGAACACAGTATTACGTACAGAAAGTTTCTAAATTTACTATTTTCTACAGCAAGATTAGTCTCTCTCTCTCCCCCTCTCCCTCCCTCTCTCTCTTTCTCTCTCTCATACACACACACACACACACACACACACACACACGCACGCGCACACACACACACACACAAATATCCAAAATATACAAAGAACTCAGTAAGTTAGACTCCGGAGGACCAAATAACCCTATTAAAACTGGGGTACAGAGCTAAACAAAGAATTCTCAACTGAAGAATCTCAAATGGCCCAGAAGCAACTAAAGAGATGTTCACCATCCTTAGTCATCAGGGAAATGTAGTTTTATCCTCTTCAGGCAAGAGAGCATTTCACACGTGAGACAGGTACCGAGTCCCTCAATCTAGGCCCAGCTATGTGACCCTTAGCTGCTTTGGCCAATGGGTACAATGACAGTGATAACATTTAACCCAGCAGAGAGAGCACAAGGATACTTGCAAGAGGTTAACACAAGCAAGAGAACTTAGAATTATTTAATGTGCTATGCAAATGTGAACTGACCCCTTATCTGCCATATGGGAAGATTCAATGAATGGATCTCAAAGGTATCTTGTCTCTAAGAAGGTGAGATGGCTCCGCGGGTAAGAGCACCGATTGCTTTTCCAAAGGTCATGAGTTCAAATCCCAGTAACACATGGTGGCTCACAACCACCCGTAATGAGATCTGACGCCCTCTTCTGGTGCATCTGAAGACAGCTACAGTGTACTTGTAATAAATAAATCTTTAAAAAAAAAGTTTTTGATATTCACTTCTGAAACAGGGAAAGCAATCACTAATTTCATATGTAATTAGCAACCTCGTGATATAAAAATGAATCAGAAAGTAAAGTAAAGGATGTGTACAGCACACATGGAGAAGGACATTGGAACTGAAAAGACACAGACTTGCCTCCTCTCCTCCCCCTGCCCCTTCCATCACCTGGAGGGGGCTATGTCTGTCACAGCTGCTCTCCATGCTCACTATCAAATCTCTTCACCATGGGATCAGGAAGCTTCAAATACTATGGCTATAACTTGTTACAAGGAAGACCATAGGTATGCTATGATGTAATATTATACTAGTGACACGATTCAATTACTAATAGTTAGGAATGTTTAAAAGTCTCAAATAGTAAAGGGTATACAGAGATGCTCAGACTCAGCTGCCAGGCACTGGGCTCATGTGGTGTAAAGTCTTAATCAAATAGGCATGATGTGACCTGTCAGGTTTGATTTTGCCTTTATTACAAATTAGCTATGTGATCTAGGATGATTTAGTTTATTTTTCTATCTTAAAGATAAGGACTAATATCGAATGTCACTTGGCTAGTATGATGTGAACATGCTAGCCCATGTTAAATGGCACAACAGAGTCTAGCACTTTATTAAGTGCTTGCAAGCATAGGCTTGCCTCTCTAGCCTTTTAAACTTTCAAAGAATAGAGGATGTTTTTCTCTCCTTGTAACTCTGAAGAAAGCTTCCTTAAATAAAATGTCCTATCTGTCCATCTCAGTCCCGGTCCTCGCCTTCAGTAATCAGGAGCTGAACAGCAAAGATAAATAAATTGAAGAGCACTGTGACATAACAGCAGGCACGTGTGGCTCCCCATCAGCACATCTGTCTGAATCCCATTGTGACCAAGAGCTTTTAACTTTAAGCAATTTGCCAAACCTTACAAAACTCTCATCATAGAATGAAGACCTTATCTGGCTTTTTATCACCCTGTCTTTCCTATTCACAAGTCCCCTGCAAACACTGTGAAAAGGGCATGTCTCTTTATCTTTGTCCTTTCCACGCTACTATGGCAAGGCTCAAAATTATAAGATTTAATGTTAGGATAAAGCAGAAAACTGATAAAAAGTGATTCAAGACTGGAAGAAAAATGCTATATTATGGAAAGAAAAATAAAACTTATTTAAGTGGCTCTAACTCTTTGCTTCCAACTCTTTTTTTAAACCAACAGACCTCATACATTCTTTTCCTAAAGGAAGATGAAGTGAGAAATATATATAAGTGAAAGATGGTTGAATTACTCTTCTTTAACTTATTGTAGGCAGAATCAAACCTTTGCCTCCTCTATTTGAGAGACATTGGTTGCTCTTTGGTTGGTTCTAGTTTTTAAGAGATACGGATCAAACTCAGGACACACTGTGCAAGCAATTTATCATGGACTTGGCTTTTGTTTATTCACTTCTTTATTTTTGAAACAGGCTCTTACTATGTAGCCCTGGATAACCTGGAACTTGCCTTGTAAACCAGGTTGGCCTCAACTCAAAGACACGCTTGTCTTTGCTTCCTGAATGCTGAGATTAAAGATGTTAGATTAAAGATGTCTGGCTGATCCTGTTTTTTGAAGCAATAAAACAGCCAAGAGGTATTTTAGTTGGTTAATAAACAATGAAATTAAATGACATAGGCTAGGTAAGTAAGAAGTAATCCTTTTCTTTAATATAAATAAAAAATGTTCTTCACTTTAAAAAGTACATTCAAAGAGTAGCATACCTTTGCTAAATATAATTTAAGTACCCAGAGGCTACACATAATAAATTGTAGATTTTACAAAAATCCTTCTAAGGCTAAACTCCTTAACATACAGAAACAAAGAGTGAATGTTGAATGTTTTGGAACTAGGAGAAATCAGGGATGGGGCTAGGCTGGAAGAACAGCTATGAACCACATATCCTAAAATGCACAAACATAAACCAAATTTCACGTAATTTTATTTGAGTCATGAAACCCTAGTTGTGTATGTTGTGCATCTCTAAAATGTTCTAGTAGATTCCAGATAAGCTTACAGAACTTAAGTTGTAGAATCTGGGAATCCTTAAGCAACTTTGGAAACATGTAATACAAACTGCTCATTGAATAATAAAGAAACTAACTGAGAGATGAAGAGAACTCCAGAAAGCCTTGTTGCATTCAAGACAGGAACACTGTGCCGGTGCTAACTCACTGGATGACCTCACAGAATTCGGCATAAAGCAGGGCTTTGGGAGCAAAGTACTTTCCACAGCCAAACAAAGTAAGAGGCTCAAATGTGATTTGGTGGGTATGTGGTTAAGGAGAGTCTAAACATATAGATTATCAGTGGTTATCAGAAAAAAAGTTATTTAGTTATATATATGTATATGAAAAGTTATACAAACTTAACATTTCTTATCTGCAGATTATACAAATACAAAATAAAAGAAAACCCCACCCTGCTTATAGGATTGTTTTAAGAATAAAATGATAAGAATTAAGTATTTGGCAGTGTCTACTAGTTCATACTAGGTGCTTATGAAATTATATGAACTGAAAAACAGTCCTTATCAAACTTAGGAAACAAAATCTGAAAATAAAATGTTCCCAGGCAAAAAATAGTGTTGGTAACCTGAAACATTTACTCAGTCTAGTACGTAGTACTAAGCAATCATGCACTATTCAGAGTGTTATCAAACATACAGAGCAGTAACCACAACATCTGCCCATCTCATCCTGAATGTACCATGCAGCTGTGAAAAATCAATAATTTTAAATGAATTGTTTTACTGTATCAAGCACTAGCACACGTCAAAGCCTTCAATGATAACCAATCACACACAAAACAAGCCCAGATTCACTCCCAGAATAGACAGTGAAGCATAGAAGGTAAACTTCCCAACGGCCCAGATTGTGCCTGCATTTTTCAGTCTCATTGTCCCTCTTCTACACTGTGAACATCTGTCACAGCAAACCATGTTTACACTGCAAGTACCCTTTCCCACTGAGCCATTTCTCTAGTTCTCCCACCCCTAATAATCTTAAGACGATGAAGTTAGATACTTGAAATCAGCAGCAAACAGTTAAAATATGGTAAGCTTAATCGTAGTTTTATTGGGGGCCTTAACTATAAATAGTTTACATTCTGAGTGCAATATAAATAAAGTCTATCAATCTTTAAACACGTCACCCAGAGTATAGAAGAGTAGACCTATGGGACATTTGCCATGAAAAGTAAGGATTAAAGCCATTTATCAAAAATTAGGAGAAGAAATAAATGCTTTCACAGAAAATCTACTGCTTGCAGCGAAAAGGTGCTACTTGCCATAGCCTAAAGTCAGATGAGAATTTCGTCTATGTCAAACTGAAGCATCTCTAAATGCTCTAAATAGAAATCTCTTTCTGTTTTTTAAACATAGCTTAATAAGCTCATATCTTCTATACAAAAGATAAAGGGGATTAAAAAACATATGCTAGGCATCACAGGTAGGTTTCTGTTGCTGTTATAAAAATATCGTGAGCAAAAGCAACTCGAGGAGGAAAAGAAAAGGTTTATTTCAGCCTGCAGCTTGTAGTGGGAAGTCAGAGCAGGAAGTCAAGGTAGGAACCTAGAGGAAGGAGCTGATGCAGAAGCCTGGAGGAACCCTGGAGGAATGCTGCTTACCAGCTTGCTCATCATGGCTTGATCATTCTGAATTCTTCTATGAATTCAATGGGGTGGGGCAGGGGTGATGGCACCTGCAATGGACTGTGCCCTCCCCCATCAATCACTAAATTAAAAAATACCCTACCACTTTGCCTATATCCTGATCTTATAGAGGTCATTTTCTCAACTGAGAGTTGCCTCTCCCCAAGTGACTCTAGCTTGTGCCAAGCTGACATACAACTAGCCATTATACTGTTCAGAGATGACACAGCAGGTAAAGGTGCACACCAAGCCCAATTAACTTAGTTAGACCTAAGGGACCACACAGTGGAAGGAGAGAACCACCTCTAAGTGGTCCATTGACCTACATATATGTGCTGTGATCCTGCCCCCACTTCCAATAAATTTAATAAACTTCAAAGGCAATTTTAAAGAAACACAAATACTAATAACTATAGGATCATTTCAAAGTGTAAAACTCAAGTGGGTTTTTGTCTTCTTATTTTTAACACTGCAGATACCATTTTTTTTTTTTTTAAAGCTGTGCGGAAGTAAAAAAAAAAAAAAAGATACAGCCGGGTGGTGGTGGTGCATGCCTTTAATCCCAGCACTTGGGAGACAGAGGCAGGCGGATTTCTGAGTTTCTAGATTTCAAGGCCAGCCTGGTCTACAGAATGAGTTCCAGGACATCCAGGGCTATACAGAGAAACCCTGTCTCGAAAAACCAAGAAAAAAAAAGATACAAAAATGAATCAAACTTTCAGTGTATGTTAGAGGGTTGGGTAATTCTCATTATGCATTTAAAAACACCTGTCCTCATATGAAACAAAAATCAATGAACGAGAGGTTAAAAATCCTTCCGAGCTCTTGCACTCAGGCATATTGAAAGATATTCATTCCAGTTCTCAATTATGAAATCTCCTTATACATAAATACCACTATAAAATAAATCTCAGTAAGGGGATGGGAAATGGTAATATCAAGCTTGCTACAGAAATGCTAAGCATAAAACGAAAGTGACATCCCCCAGTGTGACAATGATGGCTTGCTCTGCTCAAGTTTACTGTGGATGATTGTCCAGATACTGCCAGTCAATATCACCTGCATTTATTCTGTGTTCTATTATATGAAGAGTCATCTCTTGACTCGGGGCATATGAAATTGTTCACATGAGATGAAACTGTAAATTATTAAATTCTTCCTGTAAAATAGCACTCCTAAGGCTTCCTGACATGCTAAAATCATCACCAACGGTTTCATTACCATTTGAACCATTGCTATAACTCTGGGTTCATGCTCTCTCTAATACTCTAAAATCATAGGCTGTAATATTGTTAGTATTTTCTTTCTAAGGCCCCAACTCATCTATTGTCCCATAAGGCAGCTTCAAATTTCTTGGTATGGGACATATGCCCATTCGTGATTTGACCCCAAACCACATTTGTATACTCATCTACTGGTGCTCGTCCTGTCGAGCTATATTGCAAGCACAGAGACACTCTATGCTTTTAGAGACTCTGTGTACCTGCTGCTCTTCCGACTGGGAATAAGTATCAAAGGTTCTTGCTGTTGCTCTTTTCCCCACTTTCTACTTCTCCGAAAGCCTATGCTGATATTATTTCCTTGGCGTAGCCTTTCAGGATAGCCCCCACCACTTAGCAGCTTAGCCACTCTCTTCCCTGTGCTTTCTCAGTATTTTCACAAACTTCTATCATAGAGCAATTAAATTTAGCCACGACTAGGAAAGAAAGTACATAAAGGACTGACTAAATATTGATTAATGTTGTAGCTGGGCGCTATGGTTTCATTACACTATCTTGAAGTCCATGCTAATATTTTTCTTATAAAAAGTAGAAGCTGTTTGGTGAGAAGGAAACACAATAGCTAACTGGCAATCAGGTACAGTGCAGCACAAATAATGGCATCGCTGCGTCGCTGTTACCCCAGAGGGTGCTCACAGGAAGTCATCTGAGCTGAGGAAGGCAGGTTCAAGGAGGCCATTGAGTGCAAGGCTCATTCTCTGCTCACTAATGGGTGTGAATTTGCTACTTCAGAACAGTCTACTGCAGATCCAGGGACTAAGTCTGTGTTCATGACGGACAAAGGATGGGACCAATTACAGACGGGAACAGTCACAGGATTCTCCTCTTAATAGAAAAAAAAAAAGTATTTTCTAATATGCTCAGCGCGGCCTATCTCACTGTCCTAATGTACAGTGAGAGTCAACAGTGTCTTGATGCTGAACTTCCTCAATGGTGGGGACTACTTTTCTTGTTTAGTGACCAATCCAGTTCTTCCACACAGGCAGCTTGGTCTACTGACTGGATGAGTCTAATAAAAGAAACTTCAACAAGTACAAAATAATCTTCTTTCTAAATTTTCTTTTAAGTATGAATTTTTAAAAAATTGCTAGTGCTTTGTAATTATGGAATTATTACTATTCTAGTAGTTTACCATCTATCACCATGAAATAATATGATTATTGCTTTCTCTGTAGAGTACCAAACAGAATACTAACAAGGAATCAGGAGGTTTAAAATTTTGTCTATAGATGCTGACTTTGAGTTTATGTAAAAGACAATGCTTATGTCTCAAGGTAGTTCCAAGGATAAAAAAATTCAATATAAGCAGCACAAATATGTAAAATACTATAACATGTGATTCATAAACAAAGTGACTGTTAAGTCTTGAAAAAAACCCTATAGTTCTTATGTTGTGTGCATGCAGCATCTAGCACATCAACGTGGACTTGTGACTAAACACTAGCAATGTCCAGCAGGGAATCTGGACACTACCAGGTCATGGCAGGATGAGTTCTGAACTTTTAGCCTCCCTTCTTTCAGGCTATAGGAAACTAAACCAGTAATACCTTATATCCATACTTCACTAAGGAAAAAAGGACTTCCAAAATAAATTCAGTGTTTTGTTGCAGTTACATATAAAGGCACCGCACAATTTTAGAGTAGGATATGAACAACAAATAGGGAACTGTTAAGTTCCAAGTCATCAGTTAATAATGAATGAACAGTACTAAAGTCGACCAAGGTTCTGAAGCCCTCCTCAGTTTCATAAAGTGACGAGGAAAATAGCAAAACCACTGAGTACAAGTTCTCATATGCCCTTAACACCCTTGACCAGCTTATGAAGAGCAACTCTCTAAGTGACCTCGTGGCTCATCGGCACGGGTCACAGTGGCAGTCATAACTAGTCCTATAAATAACAATCTCAATGGTATAGTCTCCAAGTTTTAACTAAGCTATACATCTCTTCAACAAAAAGAATGCTATATTAAAATAAACATACTATGTATAACATGCTAAAAGGATGTAATATTAAAATAAGCATACTGTGTATAACATAAACAAGAGCTAACGCTAAAGGGGAAAAGGAAAGACAGCTTGAAACCACTAAATTCTCTCTGGAGTACTATAGTGAGAACTGGGCCAGCTTCAGAGGTTTGGAGACAGATGCAGTCTAAAAAACCATGGTCCTCTCAGGCCTCTGAAACTCAAGAACTTTAACTTATTATTAAAGAGTCGCCGTATTTCCTCATCCATCTTTGGAGGCTACTCTGGCATTATGTAATGTTGAAATGAACTCATCTTAATACAGAACACAGCCCCGAGACAGACTGTAAACCAGCATGGCATTATATAAAGCATCATGAGGTTACAGTAGTGGGCTGCAGAGACGGCTTGAAGGTTAAGGGCTCTGGTTGCTCTTCCAGAGGACCCTGGTTCAATTCCCAGCACCCACCTGGTAGCTCACAACTGGTCTGTAGCTCCAGTTCCTGGGGATCTAACATCTTTACACAAGCATACAGGCAAGCAAAAACACCAACGTGAAAAAAAAAAAAAAAGAGGAATAAGATCACAGAACTGAAAGACTCCAAACCCGGATGAGACTTATCTAACAGTTGTATCTGAAACATGAACATAAAGTCAAAACTGTCAGAAAAGTACAAGTAAGCTCATGTGCCAGAGCTAGAGCCACCCAGGCTCAACTGCATAGGCTTTTATTTTGAAAACAAAACAAGGTTCTTCTCCCCATTTTATCTGTATGCAGAGCTCTACCAGCTACAACTTAAACAATGAGCCTTTCCCCTACAATAAAAATTTGGAGTACCCAGAGTAAGCAATATATAGATTACTTGTGAGTGTGTTAACGTTTATAATGATACATTTAGCATAAAAGTGACACATTTAGTATAAAAGTTATTTTAGTATTTAGTTTTATAGATAAAAGGGGAAGTATATAAACTTAAAGGCACTAGTTTTTTGAAATACTTTTTGCTTTCTGATTAAAAACTAAGAAGTGAAGGCTGCAGAATTGGCCTAGAAGTTGAGAGTACTCAATACTCTTGAGAACCTGGATTCAGTTTTCAGCACCCACATGATGGCTCAGAGCCGTCTGTAATTCCAAGCAACCTGGGTTCTAGGTCTCTGCTCCTTATGTTGATGTTTTTCATCTATTATCCTTTGTAGGGCTGGATTTGTGGAAAGATATTGTGT
>NW_022196906.1:51014510-51027552 GCF_008632895.1 Mastomys coucha | reverse complement strand
ATCCTGTGATCCTGGACTTGTTAGATCACCTGGGAGTGGGACTTCCTCTCTGTGTTGTGGGACTGGCTGCAGAGCTTGCGTCCAAGGTCTGCTCTGGACACCAGCCCAGACAGACCGGAAGGAACCATAGTCACTGGGCTGGCGGAGTTCCTGTGTGCCTAGTCCCGCTGGTCCCAGTTACTCCCAGTGTTGGGACAGATGTTGGTTCCTCCTCACCTCTGATCCTGGGTGTGTCAGAGCACCTGGGAGTGGAGCTTCCTCTGGGTGTTGTGGGACTGGCCTGGGTCTCTGCAAGAGCAGTTTGCACTCCTAATTGCTAAGCCATCTCTCCAGTCCCTCTACTAGGTTTTTAACCTAAAAAGTCCTAGTGGAAAAGTTTTTTTTGCAGAAAGCAAAATGCACAGCATTCTAAGACTTCATATTTTGTAAACTGTAACAAGATGATAAACAGTAGTAGGTATTCGTTATGACCAAGTATGTTGACAAAACAAATGTTCCACACACTACAGTTATTCCTGGTTCTTACTTTCTGCATGTGCTAAACTCCATGTAATTATTATTTAAAAAGAAAATAAATAGGATGAATCTAGACTATTAAAAAATGGGATTTTTGGGGGGCGGGTGGAAGGGGGAAAGTCAATGTTTAAAAAAAATCCTGCAGTTTTGTTTTGTTTTTTAAAGACAGGGTCTCAGCATGTAGGCCTGGAACTTAATATATAGACCAGGCCGGCACTGGACTCAGATCTGCCTGCCTCTGTCTCTAGTGTAAAATTATTTCATCTCACATGTAGTGGCGCATGCCTTTAATCCCAGCACTTGGGAGGCAGAGGCAGGTGGGTATCTGAGTTCGAGGCCAGCCTGGTCTACAGAGTGAGTTCCAGGACGGCCAGGGCCACATACAGAAACCCTTTCTCAAAACAAAACAAAACAAAACAAAACAAAACAAAACCATTTCTCCTATGACTAAAAGGTATAAATGACGCAATACAGCATGTCAATCACTTTCTACTTGGTAAGCAGATACTCAAAGCACAGTGCATACAGGGACAGCTTTTTAAATAGCAATGGGTCTTAAGATGGGCAGTAAGTACTGCAATGATGCTGTACACCACACTTTCCTAAGTTGTAGCCAAAGAAAAATGAATCATTTATATTGAATGATTGTTATGTTCCTTCCCCTTTATGTGATTTTAAGATTAATTTGAATTTTGTACTGTATTCAAACACTTTGTTGAATAGAGAATGAGATTTGAATAGTATGGGCAAGAAATTTACTTCTCTCTTAATGAGAAACTGTCACTTTTTGATTATTCAACATTTCACAGGAATACTTTCATTTTTGGTCAATCATTATAGGTTGCAATTATCCATCACGTTTCTGCAGTCTCCTTACACCTGGAATAGTTCCTAAAATTATTCTGGATTTTCACAATATTTTAAGTTGGAAGATTATAGGCTAAGTAACCTCAATTGGAACTCTCTATCCTTTCTTCAAAATTGAATTTTGGTTATGCATTTTTGGGGAGAAGTACAGAGAAATGAAACTATATTCCTACACTGCATCCCTTCAAGTTATACACACAGCATTTTGCTCCTGACTGGGGAAGTATCTTTCAGGTTCCTTCTTTGACAAATTCTTCTTTCCTTTGTAACTGATATTTTGTGAGGAGAAACATGACTATGCAAGGCCACCACACATTTTACCAATTAATTTTAGGATCTGTTATTTTATACATAAACCAGTAATATTATAATGGCTTCCAAATGATTTTTCTAATTCTTTTATTCTCATTCTTTACTCATTAATTTACTATATCATTACTAATTTGTTAACTTCAATTTTTATTCAGTGAGCTATAATACTAATAGCTAGTAATTACTAACTTGATACTCAAAGAGGTACTCAATGTATGAATCAGCAGGTGGCTTTAATACCATTTAAATGTAGTCCCCTCCCCTTCTTTGAGTCCTTGCTAACCTCTGATATAGTTGATATACCTAAGCATAGACATTTACTTCTCTGAACCCTATTTCATTACCTTTGGAATTATTCCAGAAGGACAGTAGGAAGAAAGCCAAATACCTACTTTGTTGAGAATGGTAATGCAACAGATTTCTCTATACTTATTCACCCCTTATCCCAACACACCTCCACTCCAGTTTTCCAGACAAGTGTATTTTCTCAATAGGAATATTTACCTTGATCAACAAAGCTGGTGCTCTCAAAGGAAGAGAGGGACACTATTAATGGGCAGACTTCCCTAGAACGAGTTGCCAAGGTAAGGAAATTCTGTGGGGATAATATTTGTGGATCATTTTACTCCCAGGAAAAATATCTTTTCCTTCTTTCTCTTTTTCCATATATAATTGAGTAGCTTTAGATATATTAATAAATTGTGAAATAACAAGTACATTTATATGTGTCCCATACTCAAATTCTCTACCAACAACTTATACCTCGGTCACAATTAATGAAACAACATAAATATTACAAAAGTCCAAATTTTACTTAAACCTCCTCAGGTTTCCCCTGATGTCCATTTTTCCTGTTTAGGATCTTAGCCAGGAGGTACTAATATATTTAATAAGTACATTTTTAACTCCTTAGGTTACTCCTGGTTGTAACAGTATCTCAGATCTTTGTTTCTTGTTTTTTCCCGTGTGTGTGTGTGTGTGTGTGTGTGTGTGTGTGTGTGTGTGTCTATGTGGGTATAGCTGTGTATATGTTGTACACATGTATGCTTGTGTACACATAAGGCCAAGGTCATCACTGGCTGCTTTCCTTGAAGTCAAAGTCTCTTACTGAAATCTAAGGCTTGCACACTAAGTCTACCTCTGTATTCTGAGAACTAGGATCACAAGTGCAGGCCATAACCCCTAGATGTTCACAAGTGCAGGCCATAACCCCTAGATGTTCACGTGGGTGCTGAGGGGCAAATTCAGTCCTCAGACTTACACGGCAAGCACTTTATTAAGTGAGCTATCTTTCCAGTTTCCTTTCTTGAATTTCATGACTATAGTAGTTCCTTGTGGCTATTGAAAGAAATTACCAAACATTTAATATCTTAGAAAAATAGAAATGTATCCTTAGACAATAAAAGTGAATTCCTCTCCAACACAATATTGTCTAAAATCTCTCTGAAGTCTCACGGGAAGAATCATCTAACAGTAGCTAGAAGCAGGACTAGACCTTGGCATGACCTGAAGTTCCTGACAAGGACAAAGAGATTGTTGCCAGAGTTTTATGGAAATTAATTTGAATATGGATAGGGTAGAATAGAGAAGGGTCAGGCTGCAGGGAGAAGGCTTTTAGAACAAGATGGGGACTCATAAATAATCTAACGTAACCACCTCATTGTATATAGACTAATTATTATTTTTAATGTAGCAATGGAGTTTATTTTTCAAATTAAAGCTACTTTGAACTTGCCTTTTCTCCCGGCAGTAAGTGACAGACATTGTGCCAGGCTGATACTGCAGATGCACTCCTTAAAGATGCATCTCATTCAGTATGGGTGCACATGGCTTACGAACAGGCTCATATAGGTCAGTGGATATGGACTATAGTTTTATTCCAGAGCCTCAATGCAGCAGGAGACAATTATTTTCATGAGACTTAGCCTATGAGCCTTTCTGAAGGTTCAGCCTTAGAAATAGAACTGGTAAGTTCCTGGATATCCAGGCCAGGCCAGTGAATGGATGGTGCCAGAACATCTCTGAAGGGGAATTACTTCTTCCACTCCTACCAACACTGACAAGGGGATGGGGAGGGGCAGATAGATTCAGTCACTGGGTTCCAGCAATAATGAGCGTCAGGCCACACCACTGTTGCTATAGAAAAGTAAAAAGCACTATGCAGCTTTTAATGACCGGCAGGTGACACCCAGGCTGAGGGTCACATGACCTCTTCCTTCTGAACTCTGGCTCCCATTGCTTAACCTCCTCCCTCAGAGGATAGGGCTTTCCAGTGCGGGCAACTCCAGCTTGAGACCTGTCTAATAAAAATCAGACACAGACACAGACACACACACACACAGACACAGACACACACACACAGACACAGACACACACACAGACACACACAGAGACATACACACACAGACACACACATACAGACACAGACACACACACACAGACACACACACACAGACACACAGACACACACAGACACACACACACAGACACAGACACACACACACACAGACACACACATACAGACACAGACACACACACACAGACACACACACACAGACACAGACACACACACAGACACACACACACAGACACAGACACACACACAGACACACACAGACACAGACAGAGACACAGACACACACACAGACACAGACACACACAGACACACACACACAGATACACACACACACACACACAGACACACAGATACACACACAGACACACACACAGACATACACACAGACACAGACACACACAGACACAGACAGAGACACAGACACACACACAGACACAGACACATAGACACAGACACACAGACACACACATACACACACATACCTTCTGCATTCCTCCTACCGATGCTGAACTGCTGGGAGATTTCCGCTTATTCCACCCCCCACCACCTCCAACACCACCATGTCAGCAACCACTCCTCTTTCTCAGGGAACTGACCCCATCAGTAACCCTCACTGTTGCATCTTTGGTGATGCCAAGCTCTGGTTCTATGGTCTGCCTGAGTCCTGATGCCCGAGGGTGAGTATTATTAAATGAGTCTTAGAGGAGGCCCCCTGCCTATACAACAGGACCACATTTCCATCTAGTCCTCTCAGGAGATTTGGCAGTGTTGTCACAGTGTCCTGTGTCTGGAGAAGGAGGCTGTCCTTGAGTTTACTGAATGCACACAGTAAAGAAGAGGATCCAGTGGGTGGTACCTAACTGTCCAGGTGAACCGGCCAGGAACTCCCACAATTCTCGCATGAACCAAGTACCCAAGCTCTACTGCAGGCTCTACAGGAACAGAGCTCAGTAAAGTTGCTCCCCTGCCACAGGACTGAATCGTCTTTCCCTTGAGGCTTAACTACCCACTGTGATGGTGCTGAGCTAGTGTCTTGGACCCAGGCTGGACAGGAAGAGCCGAGTATCTGCCATCTCTCTCTATCCAGAAGATTGCTAGGAAGAAATCTGGACTTAAGCACTGTTAGACCCCACTCCACAGATGTCCCTTATCCTCACCTCTTTTTTTACGCTACCTTCTGTTCCCAGGAGGCCATTTCCAGGCCTGTGTCTCCCTAGTATTTACATGCTGATCAAACTCTGTTCTTGAAGAGAACATAAAGCAGAGTGAGGATGGGGTACAGGAGTTGTGGTCCACAAGCGTCTGGGAACTGAAGGTCATTTGCACCGTGGATGCACAGTACTTTCAGGCTGAACAATGAATGCACTCAGTCAACGATGGTGGCAGTTTTGCACAATGTCTCCTTTGTCCCAGAGCTCATCTCCACTACCTCTTATCAGCCAGAGGCAACTCAGGCCCTCAGTGAAACTTTAATGAGTACCCTGTACTGTAGAGGCACAATGGGTCCTCTCTGTACAGGCAGAGTCAGGAGGAGGCTCGGAATCCACGCAGCTTGAGCTCCGATTTATGGGTACAGAAGTGCTCCTTGTGCTAGGGCAGAGCAAGCTGTCAAGCCAAACTTGCCCTCCTCCAGCCACGGAGCTCTACATCCCACAGCAGCTACCCTAACTCTTAAAATTTCCCTCCTGCACAACCTTTAAAGTAGCGTTGGGACAGCTATTATGGATTCAACTCAACCCTCGGGACAAAAAGAAATTGGGGAGGACAGGGGCAGAAAAAGGCAGGAAGCTAAGTCTAAGAAGGATCAGAGACATAGCAGAATGGTAGTCATTCCAGAACTCTGGAGTCCTAGACTTGATCCAGGAGGCAGGTGAGTGAAGTAGTTCAAAAGATGGGGATGTGGGTGCCTCCCAGCTCACCAGCAAGATTCTCGGGCTTGAGATTGTAGCAAGGTGGTGGCTCTATTGCAGGGGGCTTCAGAATAACTTTCCTACAGGGTGTTGGTCCAGGCCCTCTCTAGAGGGGCATTGGAGAGGGGATGGTGGAGTCTCTGATAATCCATCGAGGATCCCTGCTCTGACTCTCTGGACTTGTGACAAGAGCCTGACCAAGCCACAGATGCACAAGAGGGACACCATGACCATAAAGATCAATGACAGAATTCCTTAAGGGGATTATTCCTAGAGTTCACGTAAAGTCCCATTAGGTTTTAAAGGAAAAGAAAAGGATGGAGTCAACAGATTTCAAGTATTTCAAGCCTAACTTCTGTTGGACTTTATGGGAAGTCTAAAGACATCTTTTCACTGTTTTTCATGTATCATTTGGTTTATCTACATACAGTCTAAATAAATAGCCTGTGAGGAATAGAAGGCACCAAATACTTTTAGGTACCATTAGGAATACAAGTACATCCAGAAAAAGAATAGTTGTGGCCATTTAAAATCATAAGAAGTGGTTGTGTGATAGGATTTGGTATTTGCGTTTTGAACTGCTTTATCGTTCCTTTGTAGGCTAGATGAAGGTTATTCTGCCTCACTGGCATTTTCTTATATATTAGCTGCTTTCCTCTGACATCTGGAACTAAGTTTCAAGGTTGAAATACATTACTGTAATCACAGTCAACCAAAGGCATTCCAATTCAAACTCCCCATAACTTCACCTGTCTATTGCACTTCAGTTAACAGGCAGTTAAAAGAAGAATATGTCAATAAATCCAAGCTTACAAGTTCTACGGCCACTACAATCTTACAGTGTGAAGCTTTTTGTTGAATTTGCTGCATCCACACTATATTATACACTATAAAGGTGACATGCACACCAGTGTCTTCAGAAATTAAGTGACTGCACAAGTTTCTGATGTAGAGATTCCACATACTACACGGAAAGAATTCCCCCCACTCCATCTTATTTTGATCATTAGGCCACCACTGACCTTCATGCCTTTTTCAAATAGTGCTGGAGGACAAACAGACAAGTCAAGTCCCTGGCCTGACACGCAGTCTAGGCATTAAGTACTTCATGACTTCCTTGGGCCTTAGCTTCTTTGTAAACTAAAACCTGACCGGATAATCAATAAACTGGCTTAAATACATATCAGCAGTCAAAACTCTCTAGGTTCTGAAGCTGCTATTTTCACAAAGTATGAGGGGTATTTGTAAAAACATTGCCAAAATAAAGGATCTACACAGTTGCAGCAAGTCACTAAGAAAAGGGAAGTAAGCAACCTGTGCACACAAACATGAGTCAATGGGATGCGAGTGCCAGAATAGGAGCATTCCCTTGGACCCCGTGCCAAACAGCTTTCCTTCCCTCAGCCCAAGCGTCACTCTATCTGAGGAAGTCAATTGGGAACTATGCCTTCTGCATTACAGCTGCACGAAATTTACTATCCACAAAGCATTTCACAGGGTAGAGAGATGGCTTGGCAGAGAAAAGCATGTACTGCTCTTCAGAGGAGCAGAGTTCAAACCCAGCAAACACAATGGGCAAGGCAAAACTGCCTGTAGCCCCAGGTCCAGGGGGGATCTGAAACCTCCACAGTCAAAGCTACGGGACTCATGTGTGAATATAAAGATATAAACACAAATACATAATTTTAAAAAGATAAAATAAAACATTTAAAAAATATTTTGAAGAGACAATGAAATTTGTTTTCTGTATTTGCTCTTATAAGTCAGAGCATAGGAGATGTCGACTAACCATAACTTTTAGCTTTTACACACACTTCCCTACCCCAACAACAACAACAACAAATTTGTGGAAGTTCTATCATTTGGCTCTTACATTTTGTGTACATAAGGCTAGAGCATTTCACTGAAAAACATAATGGAAAATATTAGACTTTCTTATTTTACTATATCCTTTTTAATACATATTTAACTAACAAATGTTAGAGTATTCAAACATAAAATATATACTAAAAATATAAAATTAACACAATATAATTTAACTTTTTAAAGTATGCTCACATTTAAAATGGCAATTTTAATATAAGCTTTCATCTGACAAATGGTTGAAAGTATCAGAAAAAAAAAAACAGAAGTATATTAAACATGCCAGTGTGACTTCATCTCTCTGAGGCTCTATGGCCTCATTTATAACACTGAAACCAACTTTACAGGGTTGCTATAAAGTAGAACTAGCATGAGGAAAGCATCCACTACCCCATGCAGCCTATTTTTCCTCCGTGTAACTTGAGACTTAATAGAGATAAGGCCTTTTCCACTTTGTTTCATTTTCAACATATTCCTGCTTGTATTTAAGTCCCTGATCACATTCTAGTTAATAATGTATCCTTCTCTCTAATGTCAGCTTCATTGGAAGTGGTAAGAGAGAAACCTTCAGTATTTTGAGGCTAGAGGAAAAGCTAGTTTTGATAGTCCACTGCTTTCCTAATGACACTCTTTATGACTCTGAGCACCAAGGAGTAAATAGTTTTTGTGGCTGATCAAGTATTTCTGTTTCACTTCACATGTTCTGGTACCACTGACAGTACCCCTACATTAAATGCTTATCTATGCTACATTAGGCCTTTTCTAGTCCTATACCTGACAACAAATACTGCAATGAAGGGAAGGCCGAAGTATTTGAGGAGATTTTGTTAATGCTGAAATTTCTGCTCAGAGCCAAGACAACAAGATTATACTCTGGAGACATTTTACATTTTAAAAGATTAAAATACCAAAGCAAAAAAAGCCCATTAAAAACTCTCCTTTGAAAGGATAAAGAATCCTAACTTAAATGTTTGAGCTTTAGCACAAACAAAATCACAAATATCAGAAAAAAGAAGACTCCTTTTTAATGTATATGTGTGTGATGTACCCATGATTATGTAGGTATGTGTACTTGTGAGTGTAGGTGCACATGCAAACATGCATGTGGAGGCCAGAGGTTAACATCAGATTCATTTTACAATTACTTCCCACCTTATTTTTAAAGACAGAGTGTCACATTGAACCTGCAGCTCATACATATCCCAGTAAGCTGCAGGGATTTGCTTGTCTATGCCCTGCAGCACTGAAGGTTTACAGGCACATGCTGACACACCCAGCTTTTCTGGAAGCGCTGAAGTTCTCAGTTTAGGTCCTTGCATTTGTGTGGTGAGCACACTATCAAATACCATATCCCCAGCCACTCAATTTTTTTCTTTTGTCTGTCTCTCTATTGTTTCTTTTGCAGCAGTGTCGACAGAACCTAGGACCTCACACATTAAACAGGCGCTTACCTCTGAGCCTCATCTCCATCTCGTTTTCTCATTTTTGCTAGAAATACACTAAGTATTTACAAATCACCTTATAATTTTAACTTTCAACTAGTATAGGACTTGATTAGCAAAAGACTCTAATAACAAAAAATTATCATAATAAAGACAGACTATATCTTATCTTAGTGTGGGGGTTTAACCCCAGAGTACCACAAAAGTTAGAAGAGAAAGGTTGAAAAGCCTTCACAATTATCCTCAAGTCTCTGTGGTTCATACAAAGTTCAGCTGCCACCATTGGTTTTGACTCTCCTAACTTCAAAAGGAGCAAATGTGAAATCTTTACTTCAGCATAGACAGGAAGAATGACTTGTAAGGATGCCACAAGCTAAAATTCATACAGAAACTATGCTTTCTAGTAAGATTTCCCCCCTCTGCAGTTCCAAAAAACTCAACAATCTACATGTAGTGGGTAGGAAATGTTAAATATATTGCATGTATAAATATGCCCACATGCCCCATGTGGCGTGAGTGGGCAGAACACAGTCACAGTGCCGCCTGAAGCGTAGCCTACTAGCAGTGGGAACCATTGAGGCCTGCAAGTATGGTGTGGAAAAATAGGAGAGAAAGCAAGGCTTGAGTACTATGAAGAGAGAGATGGAACTGGAGACACAGGGTAGAGGGGAGCAGTCTGATGTCAGGAGCCTACCCTGCGACCTGAGACCATAGTAAAGTCCCGGTCACTAAGGCTGCACAGTAGAGCTGCCCTTGCCATTTGTCCGCTGTGCGGTGTCAAAGAAAAATGTCGTACCCCCTTGCCCCTTGCCACCTGAGGCAGGAAGGAGAGCTGGCCCCCAGGTCATGAGAGGGGGACAGCTGGCCCTGCCCCTCACCAGCTGCAGCACCCAGGAAAGTAGTAGGTTGTGCATCTTGCCTGGATAGCACAGTAGAGCTGGTCCCTCTCCTTGCTGGCTGTGGCATTGGGTGAGCTAGCTGGGGCAGTGCTGGAGAGCTTACCCTAGAGGTGCAGGCACAGGAGAGCTGACCAATTCAGTTACCTCCTAATCCCAGATCTAGGGCTTTGAGATGGACCACCTCAACATCTACCCCAGCTATGATCTGCAGGAGCATGTGAAAGGACCAGTCCTGCAGATCCAAAGCTGTAGGAGCTCCTTGACACAATAGGACACAATAGGTAACAATAGGATATCTGAGAGGAGTTCCAGTAAGGATCCAATATTGAAGAAGTCAGAGGCCTCAAACCAGACCAATGACTCATTGCAACGAACATTACAAGTAAAGATGTGTGGACAAAAGGATATACTGTGTGACACACTGTGATACACCACAGCTTCCATGGCAAGATGGAGTTTTTTTGTTGGTTTTAGTTGGGTTTTCTTATTGTTTAGTTTTTGGTTTTGTTTTTTGTTTTTCTTCTTTTGGAGAAGAAGGACAAGGGCAGAGATGAAGAGACAGGGAAATGAGTGGGATTGGGGTGCAAGATGTGAAATTCAAAGAATCAATTTGAAGTTTTTAAAATTAGTAGCTGATCAGATTGAAAATGATAGTAGACATGCAAATTTGATAGTGTAATGAATAGTGTAATTACACTATTGTAGTCTCTCGGCAGATAATCATCACATCCCAGTTTCTGTCACCCAGTTATTCCCTATGTATGCCCCATTTAGGTCACCAAAAACCTTAGTCTTTTTTTTTTTTTTTTTTTGATTCATGAGCCAAATACAAAAGAGTATCTGTACTAATTATTTTTTTCTCATTGCTGAAACAAGATATCTGATAGAAGGATCTGGAGGGCAGGACGGAAGGGGAGGGTCCCTCCTGGCTCACAGTTTTAGGGTACACTAGGTATGGTGGGAAAGGCACAGCAGCAGGAGAGGGTCACTACCATCAGCAGTCAGGAAGCAAAATAATGACTACTGGTGTTGAGATAAAGTCTCCTTTTTACTCAGTCTTTCAGTCCCAAACCCCAGGCAACAGAACAGTGTTACCTTCATTTAGGGAGGCTCTTCTCACACAATCAGTGCTATTTCAAAATTCTCTCACAGATAAGCCCAGAGTTTTGTCTCCTAGATGGCTCTAGATCCTGTGAAGTTGACATTAACCATCATAGTATTTAACAAGTTTTCTTGGGTAATTTGCTCTTGTATATTTTTGATTTGCCATTCAAACCTATTAATATGCTTGATATAAATTCAGTATTATTTATACTAATGCAAGAGGACATAGTAATAATCCAAATCATTTAAAAAACAAACTTGGAGGGGTTAGAAAAAGGTAAGATAGAGGAGTATGAGGAAGAATATGCTTAAAATATAACCTATGTATATACAATGCTTAAAAAATATAATTTAAAAATTTCACAATCATATATGCATATAGATATGTATGTGCATATGTATGTAGAATGATTAAAGAATGTAAGGCATGATATATGAATAACTAGGTCTATTCTAAATAGCAAAAAATCTACTTAGTGAAGAGAAGAGAACACAGTGGCTATCTTCAAATATGTAAGTTTTCCTTTCACGCAGTGAGAGAAACCAATGCATAAAAGTTGTAAACAGGCTAGTGTTGGTTCAATAGATACACTACTATTCAGTTGTAATGATACCACAATATTAACACCTGAGGTATATTTAATCTGTCTTATTTTCTTCTAAGGGCATGTATAATCAGATATCCAATACATTTGTGTATTTTAGCAAAATGGATGTTCAGTGTACAAAAAATCAATACAGATAAACTTGTGTGATGTCATGTACCATAACTAAAGATTATATGTGTTTTGATAGGCTGTCTTCCAGCTGTATGTGTGACTTTCATCTCTACATAACCCTTTCATCAACATTTCCTAATGCACATATATATGTGCTTAGATTTCAACTCAAAAATTACTATCTCTGGGGGCTGAGGCTATGGCTCAATGAGTAGAGGGCTTACCATGTGTACTGGCTGGTTTTGTGTGTCAACTTGACACAGGCTGGAGCTTCTGTTGGGGAAGTACCTCCATGAGATCCAGTTGTGGGGCATTTTCTTAATTAGTGATGGGGGGTGGGCAATTTGGTTGGTGCCATTCCTGGGCTGGTAGTCTTGGGTTCTATAAGAAAGCAAGCTGAGCAAGCCAAGGGAAGCAAGCCAGTAAGGAACATCCCTCCATGGCCTCTGCATCAGCTCCTGCTTCCTGACCTGCTTGAGTTCCAGTCCTAACTTCCTTTGGTGATGAACAGCAATGTGAAAATGTAAGCTGAATAAACCCTTTCCTCCTCAACTTGTTTCCTGGTCATGATGTCTATGTGGGAATAGAAACCCTGACTAAGACAAATTGGTACCAGCATAGTGAGATATTCCTGTAACAGCCTGACCATGTTTTAGGGAGGACTGTGGAAGGACTTTTGAACTTTGGGCTAGAAGATCCATTTAGTGTTAAGAGCTCTGTGCGATGTTGTATAGGAGCTTGGAAGATAATGTTGAGAACAGTGGAGATGATGGAGGCCTGGCTTGTGAAATTTCAGAGGGAAGATTAAAGACTCTTATCAGGGCCATGTTTTGATTGTGAAGATTCTGTGGTTTTGGTTAGCTGGGGCTGAAGAATCAGTTGTAATTAACAAGATACCTGAACCACAAAAGCAAACCTTTGTGTTATTGGGACTATTGATGCTGGTTAGCTGGAGCTAAGAAGTTAGTAGTGATTAAGAAGAGCATCACTGAGGTGAAATAATCTTCTTCTTCTTCCTCTTCTTCTTCTTCTTCTTCTTTTTTTTTTTGTTTTT